>NC_054068.1:11596810-11899310 GCF_017639655.2 Falco naumanni
GCTATGTATTAGCATCAGCTAATAAACTTACATGTAATAAAAATAAAACAAAAATCAAAAGCACCCCTATTCTGATTTTAAGGTTTCTTCACTAGCTAATACAGAAGGGATGGATGTTTGCCCCTCTCTCTCCCCCAAGTGCATTATGTCTGTGTACAAATAGAGGCATTCAGCAACGTACAAGGGATGTGATTACTTGGAGAGTTCATGGATTTAACAATCCAGGACCCTGATATTGCATGCCTTTGCTTAGATTGTTTTCACTTGTGTTGTGAAGTAACCTTTCTGAATTTTGTGGATTTAAGTAAACTGGAGCACATGTTTAAGACCTGGTAGGGTAAAGAGAGAACTAAATTTTAGGAACAAGTGAGAATTGTGGGAGTGAAAAGTACTGTGCTTGGTTTTTACTTAGAAACTGCCTGCTTTGAAGATTAGAGCAAGTGCCTTAATTTTAAGGGAGATTTCTACACCTGGTTTGGGGGGAGTATAGAGCAATGGACCCTATGTATCTTCTGTCTTCTCCGCAGGTTTCAGTAGTGTGGCATATGAGCTACAGAAGCAGGTTTTTAAATTAATTTGTATGTACAGAGGACCACGTTTATAACTGTTAATTATCTGCTATATTATATAATTTAGGGATCATTTTCCTGAAAGCAGACCAACGTGTCCGCAATTTTGAAAGAGCAACCTACTAATAGATAAAAATGGATATACAGGGACTATGTTGTCAAATGAGTTAGGTTCTTCTATTTCGTACTTCATGTGTGTAAAAATACCAGAGGTCTATGCAAATAGAGGATTTTATACCTGCATATTAAAATTATTTGTTTGTGTAGACATGCAACTGCATTCTTACGTTAAGAAAGTTTGCATGGCTAATTTACTTCCAAAATCCAATCCTAAATAATTTTTTTTCTGAATAGGGGGCAGCGTGTATGTGAGCTCATAAACAGATATCTGAAGTTCTCTATTTGCAGGTAGATGTGCACATAAATGGATGTGTGGCATCAGCTTAGTTTGAAAAATAATGAATTTGGGGTTCTGCAGAAGAGCAACCCCTTTAAACTCTCTCTGCAGCATTAATTCCACCTCTGTTAGACCCATCACTTCTCTTTGACCCAAGCATGAGGCTTTTTCTAATGGGTCATTTGACGAAGGTGAGGTACCTGAGTGTCGGAGCACCTGATGGTGGAAAACCCACATCAAAGCCTGCCAGTGGGGTGAACTTCATTAGGCTTCTCTGGGCTTGAAGCTCTAATGAGAGGCACGGTCCCTGCCCGCGGCAGGAGGGAGCCACAGGGCTGCAGAGCCAGGCCGGCAGTGGAAGGCTTCAGGGGACGTGGTTTTCCCCAGGTAAATCTAAACGTGAGCAATGGGGCACCTCTTGTGAGTGTGGTACACTCTGTATTAAATGGGAGAAGGCTTTTTATCTATGCCTCATTGTTCCGTGAGAAAATGCATTTTGAAAACATTTAGTACACTGTGGAGTGATTTTTGGTGTGTTTTAAATGTTTACCAGCTAGCGAGATTTTCACAAGGAATTTCATAAAGCCATTTTTATGATTATTGTACATGAGCCCATGCCTGTAGTATCATGCTCTTTTTTCTAGCTGGTTAAGAAGCAACTTATTTGCTTTTGGCTGAGTGAATTTCTGGGAGTATTACAAAGGATTTTTTAAAAATAAAAACTTTCCAAGTGGATATTATTCCATTATTTTTCATCAAGTGTAAACAGTTACATTTGGAATAATACAATAAGCTTTAATTTCCTAATTTTTATCCGTCACAAAGTTTTGTATGTTCCAAAAAAACTATTTCCAGACATTGTTAGCTTAGATTAGTTATTCATTGGTAGCCAAAGATTTCTTTTTTCAAAATTGGCAATAATAAGTTTTCATCTTTTCCAGTAAGCTGCTTTCACATGCAGCATTAAACAAGCACTTTCTTCCTCTTTGACAAACACTGTTAAAAAGCTTGCAGATTTTCTGCAAAGGATACTCTGGGATATTAGAAAATACAACATTTTCCTTCCTCTTGTTGCTGTGATAAAGAATAATTAGCTTTGGCCAGCAATAAATGCATCTTAGTAACCTCATTTTAGGACAACGTTTAAAAGAGTGGAACCACCGGTGTTTTCCGGTGAAGCACATAAGTAAATGTCCTGATTTTCAGACGTACTCAGCACTCAAGAGCTCCTTCGGGAATCAGGTCTCCAGCAGCGTACCATGGTATTCCTCATGGGGAAACCGAGCATCGAACACTTCTTTGAAAATGTGTCTGCTTCTTTTGAGGGTCTAGCTACAACTTGAGCAGTTCTGAAAATTCAGCCCCAGTGGTACTAATCACTTCAGAAAATCTGGCCCTTAGTCAGACAGAGCTAGCTTCAAAGGGTGAAAACTCCACTGGGCTTAGCTTCAGCTGTAAAATTTAATCATGGAGATGTTTTTCCCACACTCTCTCATTCGTTTCTGGGTAAATTCGATATGGGATATAAATGAGGGTTTGTGCCTGTTGCAGTGGAGAAAACGTGGTAGGTGATCCCAAATTTTCAGACCCTGAGGTAGATGGAGCTGAAGTTTTCATTTAAATCTAGGTTCTGTGTCTCTAGATGCTTAAGTTGATTCAATTTCATGTTATGTTAATTGACTGTAAGGCTCTAAAGAATGCTAAGTACATTTGATGACTTTCTATAATAATAAGCCAGTTAATTTAAGTTAGGTTAATAACTACTGTGATTTTAACATCTTACGAATTAAGAGTTTCATTTGGTTTTGTCTTTTAAAATTACTAGATTTACCTTAGTTTAAAGTTTTAATTCAATTCTCTAGTCTCATGAAAAGCTGATCCTTTCATTGCTCTTCTGCATCAACAAATTAAGGTTAGAGGTTTGTTTTGATCCTGATCCTGGAGTTATCCATGTCCTTCCATTACTGTGCATGCTTGAGGAACATCTCTGCTGCTCAGAGAGGTGTACAGGCTGCATCTGGCTCTAACAGAAAGCTTGCTCCCAGATCCCAGATGACTGTCTAGGGATTTAGGTCACCAAACCTACTACAGAATACAGGAATAATCTTGTTCCCTTTCTTGTTCTGGCAAAAATTATTTTCCTTATGTATCCTACTTTATGCTGAAGCAGAAGATTTCGGTTTTTTGTGGTTAGCATTGCAAATGATGCATTAATGTTTTTTCCTTTAAGAAGCAGAGGATGAGTTGAATTTACCAAGAAGCCTAAAGCTGTTATGTAGAGCCCCAGTGATGCAAATTGCTTCACATGGTCATACTTTGCAGAGCTTGCTCTAGCTTTGCGTACCCAGGGCCTGCAAACATGAAACAACCTGTACGGTAGGTGCTTATATGAGCAAAGAGTAAAAGGGCCTTTCGCCAGTTTTAGCTCTAGGTTTTGTTCTTGTAAGCGATTGTACACCTTGAGAAAAGATGAGGAGAAAAGACCTTCTGCCTCGTGGGGTCCCCTTGAATCACTTCCCTTTCGATTCTTTGAATTCCTGCATAGCAGAGACATATGGTTGTGTGGGCCACTGAGCAGGCAGAGTTGTAAGCAAGAAACAAACTGGTGAAGACTTTGAATTCTACAGCGTTTCCATGCAGAACAGCACTGCAATCCGTAGTGCTTATTGTTCTCTGTTGGGTTGAACAGCAGCCAGGAGAGTTTCCTGCAGCCTAAGATTCTTCCGTGGGATTTAAGCCCCTCCCAGAGTTAGGCTTGTACCCTGATGTGGCATCTTACATGTCATCAGTTCCCAGCAGCTTTCCCCTGTGAACACAGATGCTGGAGTTTGGGTGTTCATGGAACCTTAGGACTTGAGCAAAGGCAGAAGAGGAGCGGAGGGCTCAGGTGCTGTGTCAGTGCAGTGCCATGGTGCAGCCCATGCCCTGCTGTACCACAGGGTTTCCCTCCTCCTCTGAGAAAGAAAGCGTTGTGGACCTGGGGGTTTTGTTGCTTTGTTTGGATTTCATTAGTTCTGGTTAATTTTTTCTGGATGGAGATACTTGCTTATGTTTCTTTTACTTGGTGAAGTTTGTTGCAAAAGACTTTGTGTGCTAAGAGAGTTTTTATCTGGAGATATTAAGTCCAAATCTTTCAGAAATTTTAGCAGAGACTTAACAGAGCTTGTGTGCGTTTTTGAACAATTCCTTCTAGGTGCAGTAGGAGAGAAAGACCAAGACAGTACAGTTCTGCTTTCAATTACATGTAAAAGTAAGGTATAAAAGGTTTCATAGGTATACTTTAGGGGTTTTGTTGTGCAATTTCCACTAATATTACTTTCTAAAGATCACAGAAGACCTTATATTTAAGGCCCTCGCCTATATATGCTTTCTGTGTGTCACAACAAAACCCATCCATTAGATTTTAAGCGGTGCTTGTCATTGATCTCATTTTAAAACAGTGTTGCTGGTAGCTTTTGCAATTCTTTCTCATTTCTTAGGAATTCTCCAGCTAAATATTCCTCTCATCTTCCAGGTTTATGTTGTAGTTGCCAACCTGGTGATTTTTACTGTTTGCCATCTCTTTTTTTTTTTTTTTTTTAATCACACTAAGGTTTTAAGAAAAAAAGAAAATCCGTGTGGGTTTTTTATTTCCATTATTATAGCAGTGGAGCTTGGTGACATCTGAGAATCAGGAAGCAAAAATGACATGGGAAGTTACTTTCAGAACCATGCTGTAGTGATGGATTGAAATTCAGCTCAATCTGACTCGGCAAGCACTGGTGCCTCGAATAAGTGCAGGTGATTTTTCCTCATTCCCTGCAGTAACAGGAAACTTACTATGCAGCTTAAACCTGATACCACAGTTAATACCTAGGAAAAGACAAAAATGTTTCAAATAAAATAGCCAGTTAAACATCATGTGCCCTCCATTCCCCAATATTAACTTTGAGCTGTGTCCCAAAAGCTCCAGCTAGTAATTAGATTCTCCTGCAGAAGTGGAAGCGTTGACTTGCAAATGCCACAAGTGGTATGTGATGCTTGGGGCATGTTCTGTAACCTGCTGCTGATTTCAAAGGCAGAACTGACAGCAGTTCCTTCAGGTGACTATAGGCAGCTCAGGCTGCTGGGAAAAAGCAGGATAGATTGAATAAACTGATCTTCATTAGTAACATTCAGCAAGAGAAACAAGGGCTTAGAGAGGAGGGACCAGGAGACAAGTGAAACGGAATTCAAGACTTTTATTAGCTGCACAGGCCTCCGTTCTTTTTACAATAAATGAGCTAATTAGAAGTTGGGTATACACAGTGGGAGAATAGGGAAGAGTGAAAGAGCTGAGATTTCACTTCGGTGTTCATTTCATAGAATCTAAATATAATGTTAGTATTCTGACTAATTTAAGTACTTGATTGCACTTAGCTTGATAAAATGGTTAGGACTTCACTGTATTGGATGTGGTCCAACTGGGACTAGTCTCTTTGTCAGGCTCAAAAAAGTTCTGTGATGATTTAGCTGGAAAGAAGTACCAGAAATTCATCTGTGCCGCTACACGAGTCTTTAGAGTTCACAGTTATGAGCAGCTTTGGTGATTGTTGCTGTGGCCATGTTTTACTGCCATTGCTGGCTTGAGGAAGCTTTTAGGTGATGCCAACTAAGTGTTGAAGCCCCTGGTTTTAGGGGCGAGGGTGTCCTTGCATCTCTGTGCTCTCATGCATCCCAAGCTAGTGTCGTGGCCCTGTGGGTGATGACCAGCCAGCACAGAGACATCACCTGTGGTTTTCTTCTGTCCTGATCCAAAGACAGACCCAAGATCAGGCTCACCTGAATGGGCCTGGAGCTACTTCTGCTTCTGATGGCTTTTCCTGGTGGCTGGTGGCTGTGGGACAAGACCAGCATGATACACATTGCAGTTCTTCCATGGAAAGAGCAGCATATATCCCCATTAACCATTGAGTTGCTTAGGAGCAGGCTGTAATTCATCCTTATACTGAAGTGTGTTCTGGGCATATTGCAACTTCTAGTCTTTCACAGCCACTTTTCTAGGGAATAGGCAGATTTGCATACTTCCTAATTCCCTGCTTATTCCAAAAATAGATATATATTTTATATTACTGCACACTTAACTTAATTTGAACTTTTATTTTGCTTACATAGTAATGAAATCAGTTTACATAATAATTCTCTTGTTCCCTTGACAGTCCTTATTGCCTAGACATGCTGGGTTTTGTTACCTTACATGAACCATTAATTGGAATCTGATGTTCTTGGCAGGAGTACAGTCACAAATGACAGTGTCGTACATCTGTGCTTACTGTGGGGGGAGTGTCTTAATTTTAAAATGTGAGCAGAACCTCCAAATAAAACCAGTCTTAGAAAACAATTTTGAATGTAGTCTGTTGTTGCAGTATACATACAAAATACTTCTTCAAAAAGTAATTTTCCCAGAATATCACTGGGAGTCTGTGTTTAGATGCCTAGGTGTTAATATTTTCTAGATTATTCTCTACGCTTTTTTGAGGAAAATTACCAACTTATGCTTTACAGTTGTACAGCACTGAGTGCATCAGTGTCCTGCTCCGTGGCCAGGCCTCCAGGTTATAATGGTAATAGAAGCAGATATCCACACAGCTGCTGTGCCAGCATTCAGATTTTTACTATTCATTTCGTCCCTCTACAAAACAACTTCATGATGGTTGTTGAAAACAAGGCTTTCATGTTCAGCTGCAAAATATAGGGTCCCTCCTCACAAAGGAGAAAACCCAGTAATGGCAGAAGATTCACACTGGTGGATGACAGTGTGAGGTTTCCCCATCAGGCTTCGCTCCCAGCAGGGTTTGACTTGATGGAAAATGGCAGCGTCCTTGTTTCAGACCTGTCGTCTTCTATTTGGGGGTGGTAGTGTTTGGGGGTAGACTAAAAAGTCATTAAAAAAAAGCCTCAGTTTGTCCTATTTTTCATAAACAACTGCAGCAGACTGAAAGCTGAGAACTCTGAGCCCCTGGACCTGATGGCCATGGTGGCTAGCAAGGTGGTCACAAGTGCCCAGAGAGCTGATGTCATTTGGGATGCTGAAGCCATAGTCCAATGTATGTTTTAATCCAGCACTGTTCTCAAAAGGAGTGTTGTCGTCTCCCCAGCTTGGTCACCTTCCCCCTCCCACACTCTGCTCGTTCCCTGTCCCAGCTCACATTTTACTTCACCCTTGCAGCAAGCTGGACTGGGGCTGTCCTCCACTCAGGGTGTGCATGGCCATGTACCTGCGATAGCCAGGACCTGTCTGTCTCTTCATCCATTTCGTGCATCTCTTGGTGAACGTCTTGCTAGCCTCTATTAAAAGGGACCGTAGGTCTTCCTTGCCTCAAGCCTGCCCACTGCTGTCCTGCTTACTGTCTTTGAAAAGCTGAGCTGTGTAACCCTTCTCCAAAGGCCTGCTAGAGCTGCTTTCATGGAAGAGGTGTAGCTGCTGCCATTTACGCGTTGACTTAAGTGCCTGCAAAATCCGAAATCTGGAGGTGAAGCCAAGAGCTGACACAACCTAGAGCTGAGCTAGGATGGGGGGGGGAATATCAAAAAGAGTTTGTGAAATCCTTCAAAAAGAGTTTGTGAAATCCTTCTAGAGAAGTTAAAATTTTACTTTTGGGGGAGCAGCAGTATTCTGGTGCTTGAGGGGCCCTCCCTGCTTGGTTAACGGCCTGGGGAGCCTGTGCTGCTGAAGGATGTTTCCAAACGTGAATCCCTGGGTCTTGCTCCTGAGTTGTAACCATGCTGTTAGCTTCTTGGAGGAAGGACTAAAAGCAGAAGTGGGCTGCAAGGAGTCCAGACAAAATACCTACACGTTGCTTTAACAGCTACACAGACATAAATGAAGTGGGCATCGAGGATTTATTGTCACACCTGGTGCTAAACCTCATTTGTTTTTAGAAAAGGCAAAAAAAATGCGGAGGCTGTGCCAGGGCTGCCTGCAGAGGATGTTTGCCATTGTTTGCCTTGCTGCGCATTCATCTTTCTAGCATCTGTCTTGGATCGACTGTCTCAGAAAAGGCATTTGCAAGCAGCGTTGAAGAGAAGTGTACTTAAAAGCCAAATACGGGTTGGTTGTTGTAAAGCAGCCGATAGATAGTTGGCAAGACACCAAAAGGTCCAGACGCTAATCTAATTGTTTACAGCTCATGGAGAGATTAATCCACAAGATCGGATGCCCTCATTTCCTTTATGCGTTACAATGAATTTGTGAGATGCCAAACCCCATGGGGCAAAAGCAGAAAGAAAAATGGCTCCGTGTCAGTGCAGCTATTGTTTAAAGTTTGGAAAGATATTGATTCTCTTTGGGTTTTGATAAGAATATAAATGCAAAGTGCCTTGCTTAATATTGGAATATTCTTGTTTCCTAGCCTCAGTATAACAAATGTGTGCTTTCTTACTTTAGTGTAATATAATGCTCTGCAAAATTCAAATCAAACATAAGAAAAAAATGTATCGAATACACAGTGAAAATGGTCAGGATACACTCGCTGGCTTGCAAGGGCACTGAGAACTGTAAATG
Organism: Falco naumanni; assembly: GCF_017639655.2. NCBI lineage: Eukaryota > Metazoa > Chordata > Aves > Falconiformes > Falconidae > Falco > Falco naumanni. The sequence goes on from NC_054068.1 coordinate 11,605,299, forward strand.
CTCTCCATCTCGGAAAAACGGGCAGACCTACCCACAAATGTCCGGGCTGGTTAGCTGTGAAGATCTTGGTGGCTGTGAGATGCTGTGCATTGGAACAGAATAAGCTCTGCAAAGGGAAAAAAAGTGACCCCAGTATTGCTTGGGTGACCAGTGAGAATAAAACAAACACTGCTGAGTGGCTGTTGCAAGCAGGATTTCTGTGAAATAGGCTTTCTCTGAACTGAAAGCGAAGCTCAAGAGCAAACAGTGCTGTGGAGCTCTATCCACTGTGGAGAGGGAATGATTCAGTAAGAGAAAAACGTGGCTAATCTGCAGGGTATGCTCCAGCACCACCACCCCACCCCACCCACCCACCCCGCATCGGTGTGACAGGAACGCGGAGCACAGCTGTGCCCAGACATGCTGCCCTGGCACGCAGGGTGGCACCGGGCAGCACGTTTTGTCCTGGAGAAAGGAGGTGTTTCATCCTTGGGATACAGGTCACACTGCTGGTGATGCTGAAAGGAGGCACCCCTCCAGCAAGGAAAAGTACCGTGACTGGCCAGAAGCAAGATTGGGGAAAGCTTGGTGGAGACCAGATCAATAACACCGTCATCTTGCAGACCTGTTAACCTCTGACTTAAGGGCTTAAAGCGGAAAAGTTTTTGTGAGCGAAGTGTGTGCGCGTTTTTGTAAGCTGTTGGGCCTGTGAGCTGTTTATTGGCCATCATGATATTTTGTTGATGAAATTTTGCTACAGTTGCAAAGAATTTTTGAAAAACTAATGGGATTGAGATATATTTATTCCAATGTTGCAATACCTGGCACATTTTGGGGAAGAAAATTAATATCCCAAACTAGTCTTTGCAGTGTTTCTAATTCCTTGACTAAGCACGTCCTCATATATCATTTTGCTTTACCAGCTTTTGGGAAGAAGAGAATGTTTTTCTAGTCAGGACTTGTTTTGACTTAGTTTTTAATAATATCAGTCAGCATCATGTTGCCTGAAAGTCTGAATCTGACAGAAGTTTAGTTTTAAACGGGCTGCTTTTATGAGGTCATGTGTAGACTCATTGCTCCTGAATCAAGATCGTAAATGTGTAATTTTAATAACATTCAGTGAGAATAAGCATTTGCATATCCTTGGAGAAATTGTTCTCTACTGCATAGTTCAGCTGTTTCAGCCATGACGTGGAGGGGGCATTTCAAGATTTGCACATTGTTTAAAATACCGTACTTTGCACGGGAGGGTATAGGAATAGTGCAAGTAATTGTTTTTTTCCGTAGAGCAGTACTTCTCTCAAGGTAGAGAGTACAGTACCAAGCATATCCAGAGCCGGGATTTCTGTGGTACAAAGAACAGTTCAGGTGTTGAATTGAAAGCTGGTCACCACTGTGCGAGAGCTAAATGGGGGGCTGATGAGAGAGAGGTAATTGCATAGCACAGTTTTTCAGTCCTCTGCTTCCCAAATATTTCTTGCGGTCTGGGTGTCTTATGGAGCAGTCCGCGTAGGAGGGCCTTGCAAGAGGTCAGCCATGCAATGCCGCTCCATCCATCACAACCGGTCTTGCTTCTGCAGGGAGTGGAGCGCATTGACCTGCCGGGGCTGAGGAGCCTGCGCACTGCCCGCAACCTAGAGCAGGGCATGGTGCTGACCATCGAGCCAGGCATCTACTTCATCGACCACCTCCTGGACCAAGCCCTCCGTGATCCTGCACAGTCCTGTTTCATCAACAACGATGTCCTGCAACGCTTTAGAGGATTTGGCGGGGTGAGTAATTCTTCACCAGATGTTTTTCTGAAATTGGTTTTGTATGTTTGCCTTTACTGTGTACTTGAGAAATTTTGTTGAAGTTTTAATGTTTAGGGCTGTTCCTGATGCAGCACCTTGGGCCATTTGACCCTGCAGACAAACTGGGGTTTTTTTGTTATTTTTAAATTTGGTTTTTGTACTTGTGATACCTGATAAACGATAGTTCCGTATTTTTCCATTGGTTGAAATATGCTCTGTCAGCACTGTACAGTGACTTGCCAGGTAGGTCTTTTGTCTATTGTGTGAAATATGCATGTTATGAAACATGAGACCAAGATCCATAGTCCAGAGTTAGCTTCCCTGACAGGGGCACAGTCTGCTGCTCCCTCCCAGGGCAGAAGAGCCCGATGCTGTTTAAGTCAGGGAGGCAACAAAGAAAAACAGCAATAATTGCTCTTACTGGATTATTGCCAGAAGGCTGTGAAACTTGTGCATGTAAAGCCTTCCCTGTCTTCCAGAAGAATGGCCGATGGGCTTCACGAGCACCAGTGCTCAGGCAGCAGTGTGCGCGCTGGAGGGTCGGCTGGCTTGGGAGGTCGCTGTGATCTGGGCGATCATTCCCCTGCCCTGCAAGCAGCTGCTGTGCAAGCAGAGGGGCCTTGTTTCTCCATGCTGTCCCGGGCACAATGCCCATTCAAAGCCACTGCCCTCACAGAGCGTTTAGCAGTTGCAGTGGTTTCCAGTGGGTTTTCATTTTAGTGGGGCGAGCATTTGGAGGGTGTTGCATTGTTCTCTGAGCTTCCGTATTCATGCACAGAGAAGATAGAGCAGGCAGCTGCAGTGCCCCGTCCTCCTCGTGGCTCTTCTGCAAAGTCTCAACAAAGCTAACAATCACTGGCACCGATGGTGATTTTCTGGTATGAAAAGTCACTCATTAGGAATTGTCTGCTGCTGCCATTCACTAATTTATCATCATACACCAGCCGTGAGAGGGTAGTTACTGTAACACTCTTGGTCCAAGCTGGCTTTGAACCACCAGCCCTGACAGAATGTGTGTGCCATTCCCAGCCATGTGAGCCAGCCAGGCTCCTGGGCAGCCACCTGTGAACACTCCCCCTATGATGTGTGTGTGCCTTATCAAGAGACATGGGACTTTACCCTTGCTGGTATTTAATTAGCTGCTGAGGTCTGAGACGTTATGTGTCTCCGTGTTGTTTCTTTTATCAACACTTGCCAGCCAGCCAAGGAGATACTGGTGAAAAGGCAGCTAACTCTGCATTTTCTCACTGTGAGCACGTTAGATACGGCACCATGTGCTGAAGCGTGTTTTAAAGGAGCATTGCAATGCACTTGTGTAGCGTGACACCACAATAAAAACAGGTTGAACTGTCTTCACTTTCCATGTAAACAGTCTGTGGGAGTTTTTCGGCAGTTGAGTTGATTCCTGTTTTTTCTGGAAATGCTCAGCAAAGCCCACATTTTTCTATGACTTGCTGTGAATGCCCACTCCAGCTCTGCAGCTTGAGGCATGCACATGGCTCACCCGCTGTCTGCGTTTGTGTGGAATCGGAGTGACAGCACAGGATCTCTACCTTAGTAATAAGTTGCTGGATCAGGCAGTCTTGTTCCAGAGATTTCAAGCAAAGTCTAACTTTCTCCCCTGTTTTTTTGCTTTGCTTCCTGTAATGATGACTTGTAAGGAGAGCTAGCCAACAAACTTTGCTAAAAGGGGGAGTTGCCCCAAAACGATTGAGCAAAAATCTAAATCTCTGATCCCCCTGTGAACAATACATTTTACTTAGAGAGAAAAAAATAATAATACACACATACCCTGAGCCAGATGTTGTTACTTGATTTTGTCCAGGAGAAGAATGGAAATAAAATCTGAGACTGAAGTACATCGGAATATTTCTGAATTCTAGAGAAAAGCTGAATTATAACACAATCAAAATTAATTTTTCCATCTTTACAATTCTGATTTGATTCTACATAAGTGGAAGATGCAGTTTGTGCTGTGTAGCATGATTAGTTATCTACATGCTGGTTCATTCTAGTTTATTCAGAGTGAGTGAAGTTTTCTCTCAAAAGCATGTCAGAAGACTTTCTCTCTACGTGATTAAAAAAGATCTTGTGAAGCACAGTGGTTTTACTGACAAATATTAAGTATGGGGTTGGTATTGGTGTCAGTTCTAGCTAAAGAACTCACCAGTCAGTCTTCCTTTAAAAGAAAAATACATTCTGCAAAAGGAAATAAGTAGTCCATTTCCCTCTGCAGAGCTCAGCACTAATTAAAGTGTTCTTCATTTGGTTTAGTTTAATTCACTTCCAAAATGAACTTACGTTAACCAAAGTAACACCACTGTTATACTGAGTTAGGCTGTCTGCACAGGGGATTTGTGAACTTTAATGAATTCACCTTGAGTTCATGTCTTTTGGGGGCTTTGGGTAGTTTTCTTGACTGTGACAAGTCTCTGCATTGAGAAGAGATGCTCTTCTGTTGTGCCAAAAAGGGCGAGACTGTAGCCATTTATTGTAATTTGTGCTGCCTGGATTTAGCTGTAAAGAGATTGTAAAAGCTGCAAGAGCAGAAAGGAACGAGAGAGAAGGCGAGGTTTCCCTTCGCCCACTTTGCTGCCGGCGTGCGGGGCATGTGCTGGCGGCACCAGTGCTGCTCCTGCGCACGCTCCGAGCTGATCCACCAGCAGCCCACGCATCCTGTGTCCCTGTAACACAGACACTCAGGCTTTGTGGCTGTAACTGCTTCCCAGGGACCCTGTCATGGGCTTTTACCAAACAACAGCTGTTCTGGGTCCAATACAGATCTGTCTGGAGGAGGCAAGAAGTTTTGCTAGGGGATCTGCTGCTGAGAGCACAGGCTGCCCTGTCTGAAGCCCTAACCTCTTTACTTGACAGCTGTGGAGTTCAGTCCTTCACAAGCTTCCCCAGCCCTTTTCAGGAAGTCGCTCAATCACGTGTACTTCAGTTCTCCATCTGCAAAACGAAGGTCCAGTTTACTGAGGTCATAAATTTTGTGGGGCAAGGGCTGCCATCAGGCGCTGGCACAGTGCCCATCCCAGGGCACCTCTGCTCTGCCTGGACTCTGCCTTTGCTGCGTTCGTAAACAAACATGTGCAAATAGAGGTATGTCCATACAGTTGAATATGTTGCTCAGGAAAAGCAACCGATTCCTCAGGGAAAGGGAAATACTAACTCCAGACGCTGCCCTTTAAGGTTTGACATTTCCGTTCTTCGTAAGCTGATTACTGATTCATGCAGTTCATATGATGTTTTCTCAAAGACCCAGTAAAACCGTTCAATCTTTTTTTGGCCTTAAATGTTCAGGCTTTGTTTTTCCCTAGGATCTGCAGAACTAGGACTAGACTTAATATGTGAAAACTCTGTGCAGCTTGGAGAAAATGCTGAAAGACAGCTAATGTTAAATACATTACCTTTTTTTCATTTGCAGATTTTTCTCATTTAAAAGCTAAATAGATTTACAAAGCCCAGGACCTTGAAGATCTGCTAATATTACAATATTTTTCAAAACAACAGTACTTCTCTTACTCAGAAACAAATGTTAAACCAAATGAAAAGCAGGATATTTAATTGCTTCTACCTTTGGTTCACAGAGTCATGCAATTGCCTCTGTCCTGATTTTTATTTTTCAGAAGGTTGAGCTCTGTTTCTGGGTTTATGGTGAATGTGTGTTTTGGAATGAAATGGTTTACTAGGCAATAAACATTTTGCTCATCTGTTTTTTAACATTTCATATTATGCAGCAGTAATAATGCTACATAGCATTTTTGAAACAAAATTTTGTAGAAAGCAATTGTCATAATGAAATATATAGCTTTCTTTAAAGTTCTTGTAAGAGAAGCGATATTCATAGGCGACTCAAAACCAGCAGCTAATTGCTTGTAAACCTTCTTTAACCCTTTTCTCTTAAGTTGTCTTAATTAACGTAACTAGGTTAAAGTAAGAGCAGTTTCTAACCTGTATTTAGCTTATAGCTTATTGCTTCTTTTTGAGCCTGGATGAAGGGACTGTGTGCCTGAAGATTATTTTTCCAGGTGTTATCAGTTGATCTTAAAATACATGGCCTCAGCCTACTGGTAGTGATCTCATTTTATAAAATGTTTGTATGTGGACCTTTAAAATAAGTGTGCCAGACATGAGGACTTGCTTGTGCATAAGAAGACGGAAGACTGGCAGCATGGGATGAGTAAGTCATTGTGTAGCACAGAGCCTGTTAGTCAATATAGAAAACATCCTGGTGCTGCCACTTTGTGTAATGTGGTGACAGGAAGGTGCCTTCCTCAACTCTGCAATATACCCGCCTGTTCCTGGGTCTGATGCTCGGCCCCTCTATTTCCTAACCAGTCCCCCTAAAATACAGAAGTCAAACCCTGCTCATGGTAAGTTTGCTTTATTAAAAATTACTGGTGAGTCAGTGGCTGAGTCGAAATAAGTCCTCTTAGCTTCATGCATCTGCCTCTGTAGGATACCAGCTATAAAAACAGACACGTGGATCCTTCAGCCAGACAGAAGCACATGTGCTAATTTACTTTGCGGGGTAGCATGTGTGGCCCACGTCCTGTCATCGTTTCCCAGGCAAGTCTCCCACTGTAAGACCTTGCAGTGATAGTACTGCTGCTTTCCATAGCTATAATCAAACAAATGCTCAATAGATTATAAAAAAGCAGGAGACATGTCACCAGTGGTCTTTTTTAATCACATCTGGGATCTGTCATTGTGCAAATCTGGACTATTTAATTGGCCAAAATTGTTTCTTGATTCTCAGAAGCCTTTTATATATATATCATCATCCAAAAGAAATGAATGAGTGCTACAACCCCCTTCCTTTGGAAGATAACACAGGAGGCTCTGGGGAGCATGACTGTAACAGTAAGTCAGGACAAAGTGCGAGGCTGTATATATAGCTGACTGCCGCCTTGGCATTTTAACTCCTATGCTGTCCTTGGCTATGCCCACACAGCCCTGCTTTGGGACACAGTTGGGTCCATTGAGTCAAGCCACATGATGATCTGTTGCTGGCGTTGGGCAGTTGTGCAATCAGCTCTATCTAGACAGATCGTGCCACTACCCTTGGTAAGAAAAATGCATGCTAGGGACAGTCCTGGCATTCCTGGACACTTCACCCTTACCAGAGTGCTTTTTGAAGCATGCCATTTCACACTAAAAAAGCAAAGCCTCTCCTGGGGTGTTTGCAGAGCACCCTGAAAGCTGCTGGTGCAGCAAACCTCACACCTCAGTTTGCTGTTCCTTTAAGCTGTCTCCGATTCCAAACCACTCTGTAGTCCTGAAACAAGCAGCGCTGTTGAACAAAGAGCCTGCAAACAGGGATAGCTCTGAGAGCAAGTTTCATAACCACTGTCCCCCACTGGGAAAGGCAGTCCCAAGCCAGAGAGCCTTGCCAGACAGATCCAGCATCTTTTGTCCATTTGGACAGAAGACAAGACCAAATGCTGAGCTCTCCTGTAGGGTAGGTTTTGCAGGTCCTCTGAAGCTGCTTCTTGCTGCTGCTGAGTTTAAGCTCAGGGTGAAGCATGATGGAGGGTGTGAAGGAAAAAAAAACAAACCAAAAAATTCCTCCTGCTTGAGAACCTGTGTTCCTCTGCGTTTGCATTGCTTTTGGAGAAAGGGAAAACGTGCACTGGAAGTGAGAAGTCTGTCTTCTCTGTTACAGCAAGCAGTTTCAGGTGAGGTGCATCCAGGCAGAGAAAGGGTTAGATCCTGGAGGAGGAGCTGGAGCTTTCCTAGGAGTGATGGGTGAGGGCCCCACGGGAAAGGTGGGTCTGTGCACTTCCAGCTACAGCCCAAAGACTGTTTGGAATTGCTGATGGTGAGCAGGCTGGTGCGATGGGGCTGGCTCTGCTGCTTTCCACACCAATCCACAGCTGTGGATTGATTATATGATCTCCTAAGAGTGTTTCTCCTATACAGTGAGCTGCTCTGTGTAGCACCCCAGACTGGGGGGTTTCCCCGTTTGGTAATGCTCGGTTCCCTGGCTTAGGTGGCTGCAGCACCCCCCTGCGCTCCCCTCGTTCAGGGCATCTGACTTCTCACTTCCTGGGCTCCTTAGCCAGCCCCATCTCTCTGTCTGTTACTTGTCAGTCCTGTCCTGCCTCATTGTATCTTCCTTCCCCTGGTTCCTTTCATCACTCTAACTCCCTTTTCCAGCTCCTTCCCCATCCTGATTTTCTCTTGTGGCCTACATAGGGCACAGCACTGACAGACACCTTGTCCCTTTTGTTCTTCCCCTCTCCCTCTTAGACTGGATTTCATCTGCTCTGCTTTGAAGCCAGTCCATCTTCTCAAAAGAGTGCCGAGGAATTGATGAAGGCATGAAACACTGAACTGGAAAACACCAACAATTTATTTTAATTTTTTTTTTTTTTTTTTGCTAATCTCACTGGTTAAGTGCATGGATTGTGGCAGATATTTCTCTGTAGCAGATAACTGGGGGATTTCAGTTCAAGCAGGTGAACATTTGTGAAACTAGGGTACTCAGAAAGGGGCCCTCTGCATAGGCAGAGCCAGGTCCAGCTTTGGCTGCACCCACCACCCCGACTTACTTTTGCACTAACATTTTTACTTTCCACATCAATGCTGTGCCCAGCTCTATTTACACTGTTACAGGTGCGCTTGCCAACATGATGCTCTGGCTTTTACCAAGTCACCAGATCTGTTCCCTGGATTCTGGCACTTCTGCAGGGCTCGGCTGGCAACAGCAGGTTTTTGCCAGGGGCTGTGCCCAGGTCCAAATCGTGGATGGACAGATGCTGGGGGCTGCTGTAAGGCAGAGGGCATGATTCAACTTAAGATGCAATGTGACTGTTGCTGAATCCTTGGGTTATTTTTGCTCAGCTGGCCGAATTGAAGCAATGAATCAACCCACCCTGGTAAAATCTGTTTCAAGTGCGTAGCGTCATCAAACATGTTGCTGATTTCCTCTTCTGCAGCAAGGCACTGGCCTTTCAGGCACACCAAGCGTAAAGAGCTTCGCAGCTTTCAAATTTACAGCTGTCCAAATCGAATGTGTGAACTCAATGGAGTTTGTTTATTTAATTCTGCTTTATAATACACTTAACTTGATACCAAGTAAAAGAAATAATCTGGCAAAGACATCATTAAACATTTTAATAAGGACTGGATGACTCATTTAGTTTGAACAAATGGATTATTTTGCAATCAGAAGTACAAATGTTAACCAGCTTTATTTTTAGCTGAAAATGTCAAGAGGTCAGAAACAATTAAAGCAATTGTAAGGTGGGAGTACCCAGTGCTTGTGTTCTCTTGGATTTACACCTTACTAAATTTGCTTTTATTGCAGCTTAGCGACTTACTAACATTTTTCTGATAAGATAACGGGAAACGTCTGTGTAGGCATATTTACTGGTAGGAAGAGATTAGAGTCAAACAGAAGTGGAGCATACTTTTCATTTTAACAGAACAAGAGGTGGAAAACTGAGGGATCTGCTTTTTTCCTTGCATGATCTGAAATGCAGTGATTGCATTTTAAAAGGAATGTCTGACCTGCTTAGGAGTTTCTCATCAGCTCAAAATGCAACGTTTCAAATATCAGCTACAAGCTATTTTGTGTTGAAGTTCTTCTTTGAAAGTTTATTGTGTTTAGAGGAAAGAGAATCTGATGTTTAAGTGCAAAGAGCAGCTAACTGCAGCCCAGCAACAGGACGGCTTTGAGAACAGGCACTTCGGGCGTCAGGAGGCACTGCTGTTGTACCTGTCCCTAGCAAGCCATGCGCTAACAAGGCTGGAGGCCAGTTCAGGGGAGAATGTTCCTTTTGCTGCTCCTCGTATTGGGGGGTGAGATTTATTTGCCCCACATAATTACGCAGCGTGAGCTCACTGATGCAGCATCTCGTTGAGCCTGTCCCTGACGTACCTGACGTAGCAGAGGCACCACCTGAGTCACCTGCAGGGCCACCACCTCCTGCGGGGCTGCTCTGCCGGTGGTCACCATGAAGCTTGTGTGATCCCAGGAGGGTGGCAGGGGCCAGTGGACCCTTCAGGGCTCAGCACCACGCTGCCAGTGGTGATGGGCAATTCTGGTGCTTGCAGTACATTGCTCTGCCTGGTGTTGCACCAGCACCACAGACCAGAACGTGCCTTGTGCTTTCGCTGTTGTCGCTGCCACATGTGCTTCTCATCCCCATCTGGAATACCTTGGTAACCACATGTTCTCTGTGACAGGTACGGATCGAGGACGACATCGCAGTGACAGCCAGTGGAATGGAGCTGCTAACATGCGTCCCACGTACTGTTGAAGAAATAGAGGCTTTCATGGCCGAAGGCCAAAGCAGTGCCAAGTCATTTGACAGCCTCTCCAGCCAAAAGCAGTAAACTTCAAGATGATAGTTACTGTCTCACACTAATCGGTCATCGTTCTGATTATAATGCTGCAGCACATAAAATAAAATACATCCAATTGTTAATAGCAATGGAGGCAGGCAGGCTATTAGATGGAGTGATTCATTTATTAAAAATGAAGGTAGAAGGCTTCAGCACTTGATATCCAGGTAACTCAAATGCTCCTGCTTGCTATCAGCAGTTTACATTACCAAGTGCCACCTGAATAACCCTGCTGCATAATCAGTGGGGCTTATACTTCTATCAGATCTCAGCTCAGTCATATCTTGCAATTAAAGCTGAATTTTGATGATTGGGACTCTTTAAAATACCAAATGGATTATCTGAATGCTGTCAGCAATTGTAACAATCTAAGTCCTTTTTTAAACTTCGTCATAAGTACTGCGAAAAAACACAGAAGAAAAAATCTGCAGCTCTCAGTGGACACATTTTTCTTACAGATCTTATTTCAGTGTTAACGGAGTAAGCAGAATCAAATTTGTATTAAAATTCATCCTTGGCATCATTTATGCTCACAACTTTGTGATCATTGCGCTCTCCTGCTCCTGTTCCTGCTTCTTTATCTGACCTTTCTACCAGTTCGTGTTCTGGAAACTTTGACCCTTCATTAGCCAGATTTTTCTGCTCTGAGTAGTGGGTGTACTGATCCTTCACACACAGCCTGATGCTTATTAGATTTGTCCATCTGTTTGTTCCTTAAAAACATAGATTGCTGTGGTGTTCACAAGCCTTAGAAATCACAAGAAGGGAGTATCTTTGCTGCAGGGCTTAGGGTCATTCAGCAGCATATGCTGTGCAGAACGAGAGTTGTTTTTAACTGTCTAGTGTTAGCCAGTTCAGAATGAAATCATGTAAATTTTATTTGGATACACCACAGGCATATTAAGAATGATCATAAAATGATTGTACATCCACGCAAGATTTGAATTGCCAAGAGAAGCCTTTCTTTACTATAGGTGTTCGTTGGCCTGCGGGAAAATACATTCCTTGCAATATAAAATAGCAGTAGTTGCTGTAACTACATAAAACCAATCTTGCTTACTTTATGAACACATCAAAACTCCTGTTTGGTCTTCAGGCTCCATTGCACAGTTTGACTGCAAAGCCACTTCAGACCATCCCTCTGCCGTGTCAGGGGAACTGAAGTCACGCAGAATGTCAGGGCCTTGCTGGGTCTTACCGCTTAGTAGATGAGGATTTTCCCACTGTGAAGGGATCGGCTGACTTGATCATCTCAGCATCTCAGTTCTGTTGCTCACATCCTGGAGCTGGCACACAGGCAGTGGGACCAACTGTGAGCTTCTGGGTGCCTGCAAGCGCCTGTCTTACGTGGGGCATGCCACACAGCGTGGGCACGGGTGGCGTCAACAACTACTGTGTGGCTGTCTTTGTGCCCCCGACCTGGGACCGGATTTAGGTCTGAAATAAATGTCCTAAAAAATGGTCAAACCTGTTGCTCTACAGAGAGCTCTTTTTGCTAATTGCGTTGATGTCTGTGACAAGAGCCTGCCCTTTATTCCTAACAGCTTGGTGACCCATTGCTAAATAGGAAGCTGCATGTTGGAGACAAAAGAGACACATTGCGAAATAATCTAGGGGACTTCAGTCCTTATGTTTAACGTCACTTTATTAACAAATGAATCTATTTACTTTTTTTTTTTTTTTAAAGGTGGCTCAGCATTGGCTTGTAAGAGGTAAGTGCAGGAGGTTTTGTGAAGGGGAAGGGGCGAGGAGGGGCGGGCGTGAGATCAGCACCTTGTTGGTGCAGCTGCAGTAATGCCTCCTTGCGTGGTGGTGCCTCTGAAATGCAGTACTCGTGCAGAGGACATCAGGCCTTGCTTTGGTGGCTTTGCAAACAGAAGCATACAGAAACGATATTGGTGCTGCTCTGGACTTGTCTCCCCCTAAAACTCAGGGAGTTTTTTCAGTGCAAGACAGTGCTCGTGGCCTCAGCCTTGTTCCCTCTGCGGGCAAATGCTTCCCTGTGGCATGCTCTGCACGCACCCATGGGATCGTTCGCTGCCTTGAGACCTGCTGCTGCTTCGGTTCAATAGCAGTTACTATTTTAAAGTAACACTTCACAGATTAAAAAAAAAAAAAAAAAGTTTTGGAATTGTTTCATCTGAGCCATAACCCCAGTCTAGTTAACAGGCCTTTCCCTGCCCGTGATTAATCTTGGCAAATACTGGGCTCTGCTGCTGCAGAACAGGTCGAGCAATCTGGTGTGTGCTGCAGGAGGCAGAACTGGTTCTGCTTCGACATGTACCAGCAAACGAACCCTACCACGGGTTCTGGGGGGAAAGCACTCGCTCACGTAACCGGCTACTCTGTTGTTCTGCTTACCTGAGACGTGGATCCATTTCAGTCGGGGATGGTGCCCCATCTCCCATTTTCCTCCGTGATCAGGTGGTGAATATAAATTTCATTCTTCCTTCCAGAAGTCTGTTCTGTAATTATAATTTTTATCCACTTAAGCAAAAAGTGATGTAGAACTTTTTTCTAAATTAGCATGGGGGGAGGCAGGGAAGTAAGCCTTTAAACAAAGGCAAAGTTATGTTTGAAAGTGATATTTAATTTAATTTTAACACTTAAAGTGTGTTAGTAGGGGGGAAATACGGGTGACAGCAAACTTTCTTTTTGACTACGTTAGGGTCTTTAGCTATAATGTTTTCCCAAATGCCCTTTCCCCTTGGTGCAGTCTTAGAGTGGCACCAAAATAACAGAAAGACTATGTTACATTGAGCAAGTTTGTGTATTTAGAAAGGTGCGAGCACTTCTGAACTGATGTATTATGTTGCTTCAGCTGCCTGGCGTTGGAAGCACTCTGGATTTATCTGCCACCCCAGTTTCGCTGCTACAGTGTGTAGCTAAAGTGGTAGAGCCTCCTAGTGCTCATGGAGGCTTGAGCAGACCCGTTCTCTCAGTGGTACGGTGAGAAGATGGAAGCAGGGTTCTCTGGTGAAACATACAGTGCTGTAATGCTCCTTCTTATAGTGACAGGCACTGCATCCTGTCACAAACTAAAGTTTTTAAGAAAAACGTGTCAAAAGGAAAACTTTTAACTTCTGTAGGCCTATGCTGAAATTTTCCTGCATCGATGTGGGTTTATTCCAGCCTGTCTTCAGGAAGAAGAGAGAATTGTCTGAGTCACTAGGTATGGGTGCCCCGTGCCTTGCAGTGGAGGGCAAGTTGGGGGCATTTTGCTGTCACACAGCCTGGGCTTGCTCCATCCTGGGGCAAAGAGAGGGAAAGCCTCACCTCTGCCTTTGCTCCTCAGAGGTCTGACATAGCTATTTTGGCAGAAGGGGGCTTAGAATAATAGACTAACACCTTTCTTGCAACCAGACTCTCACCGAGGGTAGATTTTTTTTTTTTTTTTTTTATGACGCTGGGTTCATGGCTTCACATGTTAAAGTGATGTGCTGCACACAGCCTACACGCTTCCCTAGGCAAACAAAGCAAGTGTGGAGACTGCTACGCCAGAAATGTCATTGTACAAACAAGTGACTTTTCATAATTCAGTGGGTTTGTTTTAAACAAGTGGAATTGGAGTTGGCAGGAGTAACGAGAAGTCACCGTCCAGAGCATCAGAAAGAGTATTACTTCTGTTCAAAGAGATTTAAGAAACCATTTTCATCAAAATCAGAAACAAATGCCAGAGATTCGGAGCCCCCTGTTCCAATTATCAGGGGAGGACCCCACATCATCCTGCCAAACCAACTGCAGGACAACAGGGCCACACAGTCCCAATTCACAGAGCAGACCACCAGGGAAGAAACTAGCTGGTGCCTTTTGCACCAGTTAGGTGCACAGTTAACAAAGGAGATCTTTTCATGTCACCTTTTTTCTTGTAGTTTTTGGTGGTTTGTTCCCCCCACTTTAATTTTTAATTGCAGTATGTTTTCAGTCTCAAATGTCTTTTTTTTTTTTTTTTTTTTTTTTCCCTCCTTGTTAAATAGGAATTCAGCCAAAACTCTCATGAGTTTCTGATTCTTTCCATTGAGTGGAACCTAAGTGGAAGATACAAATGGAGACTGATGTAGATTTCTCAAACATAGTAGCTGCTTGCAGTGGGCACCTCTACATTCGAGGGAAACAGAAAAGGGATAGGAAAAATGAGGCCAGCACTAGAAGCAAAAGGTTTTTATTAGCTTCTGATATTTCAACCCTACCTACTTAAGCTGCAGCTAGAACCAAAAAACATATCTTTGTAAAAAGACTACCATAATCCAAAACAATCCATAGAAGTTTTCTGCATGTATTAAAAGTTTAAATTCAAAAAGAACTTTTCAAGGTTTCATTTTCTAACTGCATCTTCATAGAGATACTATCCAGGTTCTCTTCCTAAGTACAGATACAAGGCAAACAAGCATCCTACAAAATAATCTATGGAAAAAGGTAGTGTAGGAAGGAAACCAAGTGTACTAATCCACTAGCCAGACACACAAGTTAAATGTAACACAACCATACCATCAATGAAATACTTAAAAATGAAAATAAATTAAGGTTACATCAAAGGTCCTGCTTCACTTTTATTGTTTAAATCCTCAATATAGTACATACCACTGCATTATGGATCGTGGCAAAGACTTAGCACTAAAAAAGTTGCTATAGAAAACTTTTATGAAAATAAAACAAGACCGAAGATACTCCTTCACACAACTGTATGGTGGCTATAGAAATTCCACTGAATCAGTTATTCAAACTAGGGCCATCTATTTTTTTAATGACTGTCAATTTCTATAAGATCTTCGTGGCAAATCTGAACAGCCATCAAAACAAATGTCAGTGACCAGTGATCCATACGTTCTGGCTGAACAGATGCTGTCTTACCCCTTTGACTGCCTAGCCAAGCTGCACATTTTGTTCTCCCTGATACCTGCACCCCAGCAAGAATGCAATCTTGCAGAGCAGAGTTTTTTGGTAGCATTTTGACATCTACTGAAAACCAAAATCTTGTTCTCATAAGGCCCCAGTCACCATGTGAGCAATGTGAACACAGGCTTACAAGGCTTTGTCAGTGTACTGCTTTACCTCTTGTAACTGATGCTTCAGACTGATTTGCCATTTGGAAGCCAACTGCCTGTATGTATCATCATAGTATATTGCTATTTTTCTAGAAAACACTAGTAAGCATCCCAGCTCACTATTACTAAACCTTCCCCATTAACTAACTGGACAGGAAAGACCTAAGTGGTACTTTGTAGGACCTGCTCTACATATTTAAAGTAGTCCACCAAAGAGGAAAGCAAACACCCTCCACAGCCTTTGCAGTTTTGTAGTATGTAATGAAGAAAACAAAGGGTTTAAATACAGTAAAAGGTATTTTGAAAACGTTGTATCCAATTACAAGGTTCTGATACTACAGTGAACCATCCTGCTGGATTCCTTCTGTTATGCAAACCATAAGAAGGTAAGCGAACATTTCTGTGAAAATGCTATTTCCCTAATACTAAGCTCCTTGTTGACAATGAATTTAGAACTGCATTTATTAGATAAATCTTCTAGAGGAGAAAAATATTTTAAACAAATACCCTAAGCAGTTTCTGGTTTAATTGTATCAAATCTTCAGTGTTAAACCTAAAAAGAAGAAAATTTCCATGAAATGATAGTTAGAACAGAGTTTTTGCTTGGTTACTGCATGGGCATCGCAGACAAGCTGCACCTCAAGAGTTCATTTCGTAAGGCTGCAACAGTGTCTACTGTCCATTGTTTTCTGGATCTGTTGTGGTGGTTTCAGTGCCAACAGGTTGCACATTGTCTGCAAGATTGTGCGCATGCTCAAGGAACAAGTCTTTCAGTACGCTCAACTCCTTGGTCAGGAGCTTAATTTTTGCTTCTAAACGTTCATTTTCTTCTTTAAGCTGGTTGACCCTTTGCAATGTATCTTGTGCTTTCTGCTTGCTTTTTAGCCGACTCTTTTTCACTGCCATGTTGTTTCGCTCTCTGCGCTGACGATATTCATCACTGTTTCTATCCACAAAGGAATTTTTCTTTCCCTGTTTGCTTGGAGGCACAGCTTTGCCTCCACCACCAGGACTAACGGGCACCAGCTGGGGAACCTGCTGCAAACCACTGGTGTGTGCTTGGGTGTGAATCACGCTTACTCCGTTCGCATCTGTAGCAGTGTTCTGTTGGGATGTCTTGCTCATTTGGACAGGCTCTTCTTGGACACAAAAGAATTTATTAGGAGACTGAAAACTGTTACGTTTCTTGAAGGCGATTCCAACAGGTCTTCACATGGATTAAGGGCAAGGTGAACCTAGTAGGAAAAAAAACATGGCATTAAAGGTGCTGGCTTCAGCTACAACCTTATACATCACTGGCTTCAGCATAAGGTACTGATGGTACATCTGGCAACAACACATCACAACTGTGCTGGAAGCAGACAAGCTGCCAACTACATTTCAGACGCCTCTCAAACGTATTTGGATTGGAAGGGACTGTTACTGGGTCATCTAGTCAAGCTGTCTGCATTGTTCGCTGGCTTTACTGAGTTATTCCAAAGCCATCCCTGATGGATGGGTGTCTAGCCTAGCCTCTAATATCTCCAGTTTCACAACCTCTGTCTTGGCAACAGGTTCCACCGTCTAACTTTTCCTCCAGTTATATAATTTTCTTAATTTTCAGACTGGAGTTTTCCTTCTGCAGCTTAAACCTATTAACAGCCTGACTCTTGACCAACAGGAGTACTTGATCCTTGTCCTCTTCAGACCATCTCTCTGGGTGTATGCACAGACAGATTCCCCCCTGGTCTGGTTTGTTTTTTTTTTTCCTCTGGAGTGAAGGTGCTCCAACTGTCCACCTTTCCTTAGATCATCTTGCAGCACTTGCTTTTCAAGATGATGCCCAAATTGAGGACTGTTTTAAGGTCTCACTGGTACTGAGTGGAGAAAACTAATTTATGGAAAAAGGTAGTGTGCTGCAAAGGCTGTGACTGAGTGACATTAAAGGAACTCATTCAACAACAAGCAAGGTAAGACAAGCTAAGCCTGTAATGGTATTGTAACAAGCAGGTGGGACAGGAATGCAGGATGATGACAATGTTAAAATCACTACACAGCAGAGAGGATTGTTGCCATTCATAGGAAGACAGCAGCCACAGCTGATTCATCACCTGCTGTAGCTCCTGCACTGGTCATTGTCCACTCTGCAGCAGATAAAACAGGTCTGACGAGCAGGACACCCTCTCACCTGACTGACGTTCTCCCACTGCTGAGGTCAGCCTGTTCCTAACCCTACCCATAGCACACAAAGGACTCTACCACAGCTGTTGCAGGGACATGGCCCTAGCGAGGCTAACAGCAGATTCCTTCTCTTCCCATCTCACGGGATGACCTCCTAAATGTCTGGGAGAGAAGAGGGGAAGGGCAGCAGGGTTGTTCTAAGTTCCTGAAACACCTACCTATGGCTCCAATGAAAAGTACTCAGCGATCAGTCTAACAAGTGGTGATTTCTTGTCTTGTTAAAGAAAAGCATCTAACTGGTGTAAATCCTACTCCCAAGGTCTGACTGCACTGCAGCGGTGCAGCCCTATGCTCTTACCGCACATACATGCAGTATCACACAGGCAGTCTTCAATGTCCTCCTTGCTCATCCTCAAGAGGACCCGCTGGGAAAACAAGCGGTTGAAGTTGGTGGGCAATGCTCATCGGCAGCGTCCAACCCACAGATTATGGCTTCCATCAGCAAGAGCACAAGACAGGAATGACTGTACTCCTGTGTCTAGCTGATGAATGGATGTAGTGAGATGTTTGTAAACAAGCTGCTGCGTGTAACTGGGCATTCTAAACTCATGGGTTCATCAGCTGTTACTGTTCTTGTTTTTCTTAGCAGTCTTGAGTTGCTGTTGTACCTTCTCCTAGGGTATCATTAAAAAGGTTAAAATTCTACGGTCTAGATCAATTGCAAATTTTCTTCCATGAGGAAGCCAGAACAATATGCAGCTGCAGAGTGCAGTTCAGTAAAAGTCACAGAAAAGCCTGGTAAGTTTGGCTTGAACGTTATTAAAAATCAACTTTCTCTGTCACCAAGAAATCTTCTCACTTAAAACAAGTGGAGAAGATGTGTGAGTACACCCACACCTCTCCTATCAAGAAATATCTTCATTTGCGTATTTCAGGGTAGAGGGAGACCAACCATCGACTCTTTTTGGCATTTGTATAACTAAAATCTATATATATACATGCCTAACCTTTGCATTTAGTACTTTCTCGATTTCAACTCTTAAAGCAACTTTGCAAACCACATTTAAGTTTCAGATTCTGACTGAAAAAGCAAGTTGGTTCAGCAGTTAAACTGAATATACAGCTGACAAGGTGTCACTGTGCACAGATACCAGACTGGCAGGGCCAGTTGTAGCCGTGCCTGTGTGATTGCACAGACATTTTTAGTAAAGATGCAACCGTATGCTCCTCTTGGGAGCATATACTGGCTTTGTTTCAGATTTATTTTTAAATACAAGATTTCTGCAGCCTTCAGAGTATATACGTCTGTTAGACCTGCTTTTTGTGCTTCCTGAGATACTACACATCCTGCCCCCAACGTGTAACAAGTTTCTTCACAGCACTAGGTTCCACGTGCTGCTTCTCTCTGTGCTATCAAAACTACTTAACATTGCTTTAACCGTTCCCTTCAGATCTCTCAGATTCCCGTGTACCTGAAAGGAAAAATTATTTGTTCCATTAAACTGAATTTTAATGGAAAATTTTAGTTAGGCAGTACGCAGATACGAGCAGAGAAGATAAGCCAGTGTCACGCCTCTCAAGCAAGCATTCCAGCCCTGCTAGAACAGATCTCCCTCAATTCCCTCCTACTGCAACTAATCAGTTTTACATCAAATAACCATCTCTTGAGTGAGACGTGCTCTTATCTGGCCTGATGGTCAGAACTCTTACGTGGGAGAGATGACACCTGGATTCCTGTCCTGGTCCAACTAATATTTATGCAAAGCAAGTAGCACTAACTGTACCGCATCACAGATAACCCAGGAGTATTAACAGCTGAGGCTTGAAAATAATTTTTCCCTCATTTATTTGGAGGCTGGATCCCTATTTCCAATTGTCAGTTCTTCAACAGAACAACAAGAGGGGAGGATATCCTGGATAGTGACAGGTGCTGTGAGGCATTCTTCAGGGAATACTGCAAGATTTAAAGGTAGCAGGTGAGAGACGTGCAGAAGGGGCTCTCAAGAAGGGTGAGGTAAAGGACACGGTAATTGGGAGAGGCTATGAGAGTAGGAAGGCAGATGAGTTTCAGAGTTCATTTCTCAGACACCATGCCACACAAACGCAGCTGCTCTGCTCCTCTCCACAAACAGGTTGGTTTCCTGTGAATGGATGAGAGTGCCCGTGCAGCAAGAGGCAGCTCCTTGGAAAGCCTGCTGAGTTTCCAAGCATCTTGTTCCCATAAAGCTGCTCATTAGCTTGAGCTCAGCGACAGCCCTAGGCTGGTTCCACCCAGCACATGGTAGTGTTTCCAGTGGCCAGTTAGAACTGCCTTGTTCTCTCCTTGGGCCACCAACTGGCCACCCACTACAGCATAATAACTGGTAACTCAGAGGTGTCTTCTCAGGCAAAGAGATGTTTCTTACAATCTGACTGCTCCTCAGGGACCACAGAGACTCCCAAGTAAATCGAGACCTTCATTATCTTTGCTTTCACACAAAAAAAAAAGTTTAAAAAATTAAACTTCCAAATGTTTGTTTTGGCAAAAAACAAAAGATGCATTTTGTTAATTAAAATCAGCATATTTTTTTTTTATTTTTTTTTTACTTAGCAGCAAAAACACACAAAGTGCTTCTCTCTGCTCCTTTTTGGAGATGTGACTGTGTTGATTCTGATCATTACTCAGAATTACTTAATTGCACAAATTCACTCAGCTGTCTTGTCTAATGCAAAATCAGTCCCAACCTGAACAGCAGTAGGTGGCCTCACTTCTCTTTTAATTTCAGTAGGAATACCCCAAGTAGGATCTGGCTCTAAATCCAGATGACCTTGTACAAAGAAAGACAGCATAAGCCTCCAGGCATCCCTTTGCTGAACATGGGGAAGGCCCACTCCTGCATGGCTTCCTGCACACTCTCACAGGCCAGTGATTAAGTCAATGACAATTCTCACGTACCAACTTTTTTGAGGCTAGGTACCTCAAACCTACCACTTGTTGCCACAGCTGACAACATCACTCTCCTGTATTTTTCTCAGAATCCCCATTTTTTCCCTGTACGCCTTACAAGAAAAATGCACTCCAGCATCCTTAAAGAAATGTGCTTGGAACATCTGAAGTCTGTATTTTAATTGCAGGCTGGCAGTGTTGATGACAGAACCGGCACAGAGGTACCGATTTGACTCCGTATTTTTAATTATAACGAAGGTGGCTATTTAGTCTAAAGATGAACTAATTCCTTAGAGCCTAAAGGTTTTTCTAATTATGAACGTTTATACTTTCTTAAGAGGCATTATAACCCGCCCGGCACCACTGACTGAGGGGGGCACCGAGTGGTGTATGGTGACCGCTAACTCCCGCCCGAAGCCGATGCCGGAGCTCCAGCCCACGTCGGGCTGTCCGGGACAGCGCTGTTTGGGGAGCTGCTCGGGAGCTGTCAGAACTGCCTGGGAACCAGAGCGAACTGCCAAAGGGTTCAGACCCCACCGGGCAGCGGGAAGCGAGCGCGGGGCTGCAGCGCGGCCTGCCGCGCTCCCGGCCGCGGCACCGCCGAGGTCCCGTCCCGCTGGGCGGCCCTGCCCGGCGCCGGGCGCGATTGTCAACGGCCGCGGCGCCGGAGGACGGGCCGTAACGCCCGACCGGCCCCGCTGCCCCCGGCGGCGGGGAAGGGAGGGGAGGCCCGGCGGGGCCCGGAGCCACCGCGGGGCCCGGGCCCGGCCCGCCCCTCCCCAACGGGCCCGCGGCATCGCCGCCGCCGCCCTCCCCGTGGGCCGCGACCCGGGGGCCGCCCGTCGGCTGCCGCGCTGCTCCTCCTCCCCCGCCCGAGCGGGGGCGCGGGGGTGCCCGGCGCTGCCAAGCCGTGACTTCACCGGGGGAGGGAAGGGGAGGGGAGCCAGGGCCGCCCGCCGATTGCATCATGCGCTCCCATGCGCGGCGCCCGCCTCGGCACCCGCTGCGACACGGCGGGAGGGAGGCGGGCGAGGGCCGGCCCGGCCCGGCGCGCCCCCCGGCCCCCCCCCCGCCGCCGCCGCCCCCCGCCCGGCCGCGCTTACCTGTGGCGGCGCGCGCGGGCGGTAGTGGTGGCGGCGGCGGGAGGGGCCGGGCCGGGCCCGAGCCTCTTTCTTTAAAGTGTGGCGTGCGGGCGAGCGGCGATTGCGACACCAGCCGCTCCGCCCGCCCCCTCGCCAATCGCCGCCCCGCCGGCCGCCGGGGGTGATGCAATGGCCGCCCGGATTGGCAGCCGCCGCGGCCAATCGGGCCGCCGGCACTCTTACTGGGCGAGGCCGTGCGGGGGGCTGTCGCTCCCCCCCGCCGCGGGGCGGGTGCGTGTCCCGTGGGGCTGTGCCCTGCCCGCGCGGGGCGGCGCCGGCCCCGCCCGCCCCCTCGGGAGCCCGGCGGCCCGAGGCCCGTCACGGCTTCTCCCAGGCTCAGCGCCGCCGTCGCGCTGCTGCGGCCGGGGCGGAGGGAAACGCCGTTGCACGGCTGGCCGCGCCCGGGCCCAGCCGGCGGCGCCATCTTCCCCTGTGCAGCGGGGCGGGGGCTGCGCAGGTGTGAGGGGCCGCCTTTCCCGCCGCGCGGTTTGGCGGGAAGGGCAGCGGGGCGGCCGTGTCCGCTGCGGCCTGAGGGGAGCCGAGTGGGCCCTCTGCCCCCTGCGGGCCGGGGAGCCCCGCGGCACCTCCAGGTGGGCCCAAGGCCTTCCCCCGGAGGCGGCCGAGGCCCTGTTCCCCCGGTACGTCCCCTCAGGCAGCGGGGGGAGCTCGCTCCCGGCCCCCGTGAGAGAGGAGCAGCCCCGGGCCCGCCTGGGCGCTTTCACGGGGGCGGCTGGCACGGAACCGGCCGGGCCCCGCGGGCAGCGGAGTAGGTCGTGTTTCGTTTCTGTGCTGATTGGCATCTCCTAATTGTTCCTGGGCTGTTAATTAACACCTGGTGGTGTATTTCCATCTCGGTCTAGCTGCTGTGTGGTTTGCCTCTGTAGGATGCTGTGAGATACAGGTGGAAGCAATACCGAAGGTGACAAATAAAGATTTTAACTGTTCTCTTGACAACAGAAATCATGGCAAATTCCATAGATTATTAGTTAATTTTCCTTTGCAAATGTACTAAAAAAAAAATCAAAAAAATACTGGCAAGTAAGGGCATATGTAGATCATAGAGTTAAATGCCATAGGAAGATTATGCATCGATTCACAGGTATATGTTTGTTGTTATAAAATACTTCCCTTGTAGAAAAGAAAATTTTTCGTCCTTAGCATTTTCCAGGCAGTTTGGTTCACATCACATTAGTTCTGCCTAAACAAGCACAGTGTAGAAATGGATGTGCATGCAGTTGAAGTTGTATGTGCACAGGATGCCTTTATATCCCTTCAAATGGGAAATACACGCTTCAGTACAAAGGTGTGTGTATTTGCACTGGGCAGTTGTGAAAATCATTGGTTGGCAGCGTTAGCAAGTTTTGAACAAGTTTAGGTGTGCAGGCAGTGAAAAAAGCAATGTGGGAAAAGAACCAATCTGTATGCCACTCCAGTTTAGCATGTAGACCTGCTTGGGAAATGTGTTGTGTCTGCAAAAGAAGTGAAAAAAAATACTTGTAAACATTAATTTTTTGGGTTAAAAAAAGTTTGTAAGCAGAGTTGCAGAGCTCAGTAACGTAGATAGAATTATTTGTATTTGCCATTTTTATGGCTGTTGGGTGGGTGGGGGGGTGTTGTTTTTGTAAAGCCCTGTGGAAAATAAACCACATTTGCAGAAGAATTCTGAGGATTAGTCTGGGCAAACAGTTTTACTCAGCTCATTACCATGAAGACACTTTTCCTTGTCAGTCATCAAGTATTTGCTTTAACATCTCTAATGTTTTTCTGCCTCTTAGTTGAAACTGTTACATTTTCTGTGACAATGACTCATCCATCTACAGCTAGAGCGAAATTCCAGGTAAGCACTAAACATTATCCTTTGCTCACAATAGTTAAGTAAATGTGTGCTCTTAGAGTGCTTTCCTAGGGTTTTAGAGCACTTTATGACTATTCATTCGTTAATCCTCATCAAAGAAAGCTGAAGAAAATAAAATGTAGACCAACTTATTCTCATAGAGTCTGATTATTTAAACATTAAAGCTCACACATAATTCCATGCATGTAAGGCGCTCCAGCACTTGGTTGGCATTGTACCCTATTACAGGAAAACCATCACACAGCGTACTTCAGTGTTTGGAGGATATTGGGTTTTTTTCCCCACAGTGTTATAGTAAAAATAGAATATGATAGAAGTGATGTAAAAAGTAATCACAGAAATATATGGCCAAGTGCTCTTGAGATGTGGCATTGAAATACATAGTTTACCTGCTTATTTACAAGTTACAAGCTGTACAGTAGCTCTGGAGTCAGGTGCCACAAGCAGGCTGGTCCCTGCTGGGGTGGAGTCCTTTTCATTCTGATTCTGGATGTGTTCCTATAGCAGCAGTCTACCTATATAACTATACATAATATTGTAATAGTATCTTATTTTCATGTGCATAATCCAGTCTCATAGTTCTTTAAAGGCTTTAGTCCCTGGAAAAAAAAAAATTACATAGATATTCAGCATCTTCAAGTAATATATAGCAAATCTCAGTTAGAGGCAGAAAGGCTATCGAGGGAATAGAAACTGTGGGAATTGGAGGCAGAAGTGTTCCCTTAACACTTACATAAAAACATTTAAGAGGTTCTCCACAGCCTTCCACTTACAGTGTGAAAATTATTTTGTCACTGAATCACTTCTGTTGTCTGATTCCACTGTTTATGTGTGTTACCCCTGTCCTCATGGGCAATTATTTCTTTGTCCTAAAATAAAACCTATACAAACACCCTGGACTACAACCTACATTTTAAAAAAAAATATTTTCCTGTAAGCATTCAGTTCTTTGCCTTTATTTCCCTCATGGGTAAACCTTCACTGGATTTTTTTACTTCAGACTTGCACATTTCTGTTAATTTACTTTTCTCACATGATGCTACTGTGTAGTTTTTACCTTTGGTCTGACTGACATCCTTTGAATGAAATGAGCCTTTGAATTCTTCTAGATGAGCAGTCAGTCATTTCCTTTCCAGTGATTCAGAAGAGAGAAAAATTAATGTATTTGTATATATATTTTACAACTAGAAATAAATAGGCCCCTTAGGTAAAACCACACCATTCCAGGCTGTGATGTATAGTGTGTTATTGTATTTGAAGGCAAATGCACTGAATTATGACAAAATTAAAACCTTTTCTTGGTGACTGCTACCACTATTCTCTCAACCCAGATTTGTTCAAAACTGGATAGAAAGACTGTCTGAACATGATTACATTCCTTATGATCACCAAGCAAATCACATTCATTCAGGAATATCCCAGAAATACAAAGTCTGTAATAGAGATTTCCCCTAATCTTATTATTGCAAACCTCCTTTCCCTTAATAACCCTTACATTTTGGTATTACAAGAATTACTTTTTGCATTCAGGACTGACCTGCACCAAGACCAAAATCCTACTGTTAGAAATCAAAGTTTTGCAGAGCTGAAGTTACAAAAGCCCCAGAAAGCAGAAGGATTGCTGGGTTTCATTTATCAGGAATCTGGCTGTATTTGGAAAAAAATAAAATTCAGAAAGGAAAAGCATTATGGATACCTCCATCTGTTTGAAAAAGATGATGTATGTTAAACACAGAATTTCTGAGTGTTTTTTTCAATCTGATTTAGTAATTCAGATGATAGAAATTTGTCTATTAATAGGTGATTTGTCAGAGGTAGCCTTTTTGAATAGGTGAAGAGAAAGGAGGGGAAACATTGCTTAGCGGTGACTATTTCAGGATCGTACTTCTAATTCTAGCACTGACTCACTATAGGCTTGGAAAGTTACAGCGCTTTTGTTCTAGAAAATGCTAAGTAAAGAAAGGAGCCATTCTGCTCTAATAGCTAACATCCATTTTATTGTAACACTGCCTGGAGTTCATTTACAGGAAAAATCCAATGCCTTTGTTCTTTCTCTCTTTGCAGCTAATAAGTCTCACAACTAAGTATTTCCCATTTCTAGTTCTGCACCTTCCAGTACTACTTCCCTTATTTGCAGTTACCAAAATATTAAAGTTATTCAGATATCTAGAGTTACTCATACTGGCTTCTGAAAAAAGATTAACTCAATTACATGGGCAGAATAAAGGGGATGTTTCTCAAATGGAGGAGGACAAAGGAAAAGCAGACAACTGTTCCCTCCCCCCATCTTCAGCAAGCTATTGGGTGATAGCAAAATGAATCAGGCTGACACAGAAATCTTACACTGAGAAAACTAATGTATTGATGATCACTTTTACTAGAAATACAAGCTGTCATTTCTATAGGTGTTGCATAGAACAATTCTCTCCGGCTAAGGCTGTTCCCATTTCCTGTACAGTTTTAAGTGAGGGATTGGTACTTCGTTCCTGATGGACTGGTTTCATCTAGGTAGAGGCTGCATTAGTTTTGCCCTGAGACTTAATTCCTTAATTGCCATTTTTTTGCTCCATGCCATTATTGGGAAGTTAAACTTTTTAATCAGAAACGTCAAGCTAGCACTTCTAGAATTAGCTAGCTGTGTAGGCGAAGGCATGCCCATTTTTGCAAGTGTCACGTTTTTGTATGTTATCCTGGTTAGTAGGCTGGGTTCTTTGACAGTCACGTATTAGGGGCTTCTCTTTCATAACTACAAAATACTTGTCAATTAAAAAACTGCTTTTTAGTGAAACTCTTACCCAGCCTATGCTTATCCCTCATGCTGTCAGGAATTTGTGCTTCAAGCCAAACCAGCTCAGGTTCTCCAGTACCAGTGTTTTATTTCACAAGATGGTACTTTGATCTGAGAAACATACCACAACATTTTTGTAGTACCTCTTGAGGGATCTGCAGGTAGAAGGCCATCTCATTACCCTGAGTAATCCTTTGCCGTCTTGTGATGATTCTCTGCACCTAAAAATACTGTCACAAAAAT
Source organism: Falco naumanni (assembly GCF_017639655.2). Lineage (NCBI taxonomy): Eukaryota > Metazoa > Chordata > Aves > Falconiformes > Falconidae > Falco > Falco naumanni. The sequence continues at coordinate 11,631,585 of NC_054068.1, forward strand.
GTGTGCTTTTTCAAAATTTAACATATATCATCCTCTCTTCATGGTATTCCAGAGGACTGCTTAGAAGATGACCAATGGATTTTAAGTAAATAAAGATGACCAGATATACATTAGTGCTCAGTAGCCACAAGTCCCTTCAAAGTGAGCAAAGGTTACTATCTATGACCTTCTATAGAAATATCGTAATATGGAATCAGAAGCCTTCCTGTAGGTATTTGAGTTTGAAAATAGCAAGTGTGTCCCTGAAGAATGCCTGGTCTGGGAGGAGGCTCTAGGTGTGTCACATTACCCCAAAGTGTTCAGATTTCTGGAAGAGCATCTAACAAAAAGGAGTGCCACGTTCCTTTACAGTTTTTACAGGATTTTACTGTTTTTATCAACCTATGTTTGTGCTGAGCATTGCTCTGATGTCTAGTGATCCAATTAAAATTGGTATAGCCATTGTTGTGAGTTTAACTTGGGCTTGGCTTGAGTTTTACCTGAACTTCTTCAATAATTGCACTAAACAATGCAAACTGCAGGTCTTCTGGTATCTACAGAGTCTGACAGGGATTTGTACGCTGCCACTGATCAATACTGAGGTTTGCTGCCATGTGTATCTAAAATGTTGGTAAGGTGAGGCTGCATAGCTGAAGATGAGTAAAAACAAAGTAGATAAATGGATTGAAAGGAAAATGCTATGTATTGTGTGTGTATATGTGCACATATGAAATCTGGTTCAAAAGAGACTTGTTAGAACTGAACAAGTCTGAGCGAGAATTAATGGCCCACACCTGGGAATAAGAGGTGAATTCTCAAGTATCCAGGTTTAGTAACTGCCACACCTGTCCTATATTCCCAAAAGCATAAATGAGGTCTGCAAGGATTTAGATAGCTTAGCTTCTGAATGCACAGTGCCATGGCTCTTTTCCAAGGCATCATCAGTCACTGCATGAAAATCCCCACCCATAATTACTAGGGCATTATTTGTCATGGGCTATACTCTAGTGCAGAACTTTACCTTATTCACATGATATCAAGAAGAATAAATAGTTTTAGGCATGAATTTTATCCAGACTTCAAAATGGCTCTTCAGAACTAAAATAGATATCCTTCCAGAAAAGCAATTAAATTGGAGAGGCATAGCTCTGTTCCTTCTTCAGTCTCATGGTGCTGGCAGAATGAGGACACAAACGTCTTTCTTATCAACAGCTTTACTCCCTGCAACCTATGTGACCTCTGAAGTACCATAAAAAGCTCAATGAACAGCCACTTGAAAAGAAAAAAGAAACTGAGCGCTTGTCACCTGTCAGGGGATAGTCCATCTGATTGTTTACTCTGCCTCACCTCTGTTCATAGAAGTGAATAGAAAATGAGTTAGTTATGCCTGGGTCGTACAAGATGCGTGGGAGGACAGTTTGAGAAAGTGTTTTGGCAATCACAGCCTGTCTGTCATTGATCTCCTGCTACTAACATCTAGGAGAATTTTGTGCTAGATAATCAGTGACCATGATACTTTGGTCAGGCAAGTAGAGTCTCTCTCTTGTCCACAACAGAAAAGAAGTACTTACCTCAACAGTGCCATCCTCCTTCAAGAAAGCTTATTCTCTGCATTTAGTGAGTTAACTGTTTTTTTCTTTTTCTGCCTCCTGAAATGGAAGCAAATTCCAAACTAACACAGTGGGACACAGCTCTCTGCTTTGGCTCTGCATACCTTCTAATATATTGCAGGCTTCCAGAAGAACAAATTACGCTTACACTTGCAGGCACCTGAGTATCTCTGTCATAGTGAACTTACTAGACACAACCTAGTGCTAGGTTTCTATTGAATATAAACACTGCAGCCACATTTGTAAAAAAAGCCATGTCCCAGGGCCAGCAGTGTCACTGGAGAAGGACTCATCTGGTTTTCTCTCCTCACAGTAGTAACTAGATCACATTTCCCCTGGACAATTAGGAGAAGCTTTATGCTCCCTTCATTGCCAGCATGTCCTTTGAGGGCATGTTTCTGCATCTCACTGGCCTTAAAAACCAACTCAGCAAATCTTTGTACAGAGGAAACTCCTTGTTCTGAGATCTTTAGCCGTCACGTGGGGTTTTTCTGCATCAGGCATGATTTATTTGGTCAGAAGTTCTTATGCAATTAAGACACCAACTGAAATTATTGGGAATTTTACTCGAGGAGAGAATTCAGGATCAGCAATATTACAACAAAGTTGATGTTGGTGACTTAGAAGGGAACAGCCTGTGAAAATATGGGACAAAAAAGAGTAACATGTAAAGGAAAAGTTGATGGGAACACACAACACTTCAACATATACTGAACTTGGTCTTGTAGACTCCCAGTGCTGTGTGTGCACTGGCCACAGCATAATACCAGCAGCCACTTGGCAGAGACTTACTCTACTAAAACACAGTGGCTTCTCTGGAGGCTGTTTTCTCTGCATACCCAATATTTGCTGAACACGCACATTCCAAAGAGGACTTTGCCAAGGCGTACACAATTGTAGAAACCTTCAAAGCACACAGCGAATGTGGTAAAAGTCACAATCATTTGTCCAGGTTTTTGAGGCCCTCCTCCAGGGAGTACAGCCATTGCTTTGAAGTCACCTACAGTCCTGGTGGAAATGTGGTTTGTCAGCTGGGGAAGAGGACTTTGCTTACCAGCAAATGAAATTCTTTGAGGTACATTGTTTATGTGTACTTTCACCTCACATCCTCTTTTTCCTGTTGTGTAAAGTCCTTTGACATTAAGGGACTCAGCAGGTGGGATAAAACTGAGGGGTGTAATGCATGTGCTGGTCTTTTCCTTCCTATGAACAGAATGAGGACGGGATGAGTGCCCACAGGTGTATGTGTACTCCTAGCAGGAATATGCACGTAGGCAGCCAGTCCCAGAGAACTCCAGCTATGACAGACTATCTTTCTGCTAACAGGCTAACGTGGGATGTTACATTTTTCTGGTGCTATAAATAACTGGAAAACCTCAAGCACAAATGCCAGTGCCTTAAGTATAAAAAAGTTTATAACAAAGTATTTCATTTGTGTGAACACTGTCTTAATGTGGGGACATTTATTCAACCCTAGTGTATGGCATCAGGAGACAATACTGCAGCATATTCTGAAACGGTCTATATTTCTTTGGCTTTCATCACGTGAAGCTACGCTACCTGTGACTGTAGGTGTAGTGAGAGTTCACAGACACCTCTGGGATACTTCATGCTATAGCAGCATTGGTAGCTGAGCTATGGGAAAACTGAAGAGCATGTTGCTTTTTCTTTCTTTCTGAGTGTTTTAAAATAGGTTTCTGGAAAGGTTTTGAGTAGGCTTACAATTTGATAAATGTCACAGGTTCTGATACTCTACGACCAGATGAATTTTTTTTAGCCCTGACTAAAATATGTAGATCTAAGGACTTAGAAGTATTGCAGTGCTGCAAGGGAGATTTGACTGAATAGCTGTCAGCCCACTGAAACAAATCAGCAAAGGGCACCGGGGCAAAGTCTGGCTTCCTGAAGACTCAGTTTGTAGCTGATGTGTCAGGAGATCTGAGCTCTACCTGCAGGATTTCCCGCAGTTTAAACATTTAGCCTTTTCTCATAATAGGGACATACATATTTAAGGTCTTAATATCTTCCATAAAATACAGGCACCAATTTTTGCATGTCCAAACCAATCAGCAGCTGAGCCTGCACAGCTATGTGCAAGGGGCAGCTATAGTTAGGAGGCCCACAGTGTCTGGCACTTCCATAAAAGAGAAGGAAATGGGAGCCTCAGACTTTTGTCAATGACATCCTGAGCTGGGTAAGTGATGTTTATTCCAGTTTATTAATAAAGGAGAAAAGTAATTCTTATGTGGTCTAGACCCTACCATAGATGCGAATGATATCTTAATGACTTAAGTTAAATCTAAATGATCCATAAACCCTGCACGTAGTTATATAAATTCCATCTACTAAGCCTTTCTCAAAGGCCCCAGAACATGCTGGTGTGGAATAGCCCCTTTTTAAATGGAAAATACTAACCCACTATCAGCTGTACTGTCTTGTCCAACCTAAATACCAGCTGTGTCGGCTGTGGTAACTGTCAGCAATTGTTTCTCTGACAGGGAGCAACAGGGTTCTGTGCCGAGTTACACTTTTCTGTCCTTCTCTTTTGACAGCTAAATGTCAGATTGCAGGCAAATTCATCTTCCCCATGCTATGGGTTCTGTGGCATGTGGGGTTTTAAATCTTCATTTTCCTTTTCAAATCATATATTTTAGTAAAAAAAAAGTCCAATACTGTAGCACCCAACACTAAAACATGTTGCATGAATTCTTTTTAGAACCATGCAACTCATATAATTAAAACTCTGGAGATTTTCCCTGCCTTTAAAGAATATATAGGAGTTATTTTTCTAAAATTAAATTTTACTTTGCCATGTTCAATTTCACTTTATGTTTACTACATTTATGTCATAAATGTGAGCAGTTTGTACTGCTCATATTTCCCATTAATAGAATGTTGGGGTTTGTTAAGGAACGTAGGCTTTATGCTTGTATTAATTATTATATGCAATTTGCATAATATTAGCATCTAGTTTAATTGTTTAGGCCTGTAAGAATTATTCAAAGTGAGCAATTTAAACTCCAAAAACTTACTCCCATTTCCTATCTTTAATTACGGGAGTAGAAGGAAAAAAAATAGACATTTTTGCAGTATGGGAACCCAATTAATAGCTGGTTGATTTTTCACTTAGGAAGACATGTAGTTTGCAAGGACTTTTTGTTTGGAATTAGAAACCTCCCAGTCCCGGCTCTTGCTGAATGATTAGCTTTGATTATACTTTGCTCTGGTATTAACTATATGGCCATGTAAGTCACATGATGTTGTTGCTGCCTCCTAGCTGAAGGGCAGTACCTTTTCAGCATTGCTTTATGAGGATGTAGATACCAAAACATCTTGCAAACAGCCTAGCACTTTAACTGGCTTTTCACTTTCTGAAATGTTACTGCAAGCAAAATATCATTTTTATGCTTCCATTAAATGAATAAAAAAGATTATGACTGCCATCAAAAGAGGTCGTCTGATTTTTTTCATATGAATTCTGATGTTTATTTAAAGCACTCTGTAGCTCATCTGTCAGCTGCCTTTAAAAACGAAGCAGAAGGAACGTTTGTTCCAGGCATCATAATTTGAGGTAGCCAGTCCTGTTTTCCTCCAAAACTTTGAAATGTCCTTATAACCTCCTAACATTAGTTTCTGGATTTTTATGGGACTGTGATCCCTTCAGGAAAAACCTACTGATCGTTAGACTCACCTGGTTTGTGATTAACTCTTATTGCACGTATGACTTGTTTTACCTAAAGCGTAAGATTCCAGTTTGAACAGAAAAATGTAAATATGAAGGTCTTGTGGAACTCGGGCAGCGATGAATAATGTCTCCTTACTTTTATGAGCAGGACTGGGATGCTGAATGTTACTGTGTGCAAATTCTCTTTCTATGAAGGCTTAGAAGGCAGAATAGGTGTTACCTCAGCAGGCAGGAGTGCCGGGTCCTTTCCCTGATGTTTTCAAGTGACTTTTGGAATCCCTGCAGGGAATGAAGGGCCATATCGTGTCACCTGCCAGTGGCTGCAGGAGACCTGGTGCCCCATCAGCCTGCCACATGGTCAGTCTTGAGGTGCAATCACTGTGGCAGGGTGAACACGCTGCAAATGGGGACTTCAGCACTGTATGTATGCCAGCTCCCAAGTGTAAGTTGCCTCTAAAGTCGCATCTTTGTGCAGTGGTTATTCTTAGGAGTGTCAGGGAAATTCTGATACCAGAAGTATCAGTCTTATTAGCTTGAAACTGATAACAAAACTGTGATCATTTCCAAGCTGAGATTGCCTCTGACTTGCTTCCTTTGTGCATCTGTTGTTCCGTGGTGCTGGTGGTTGCTTTGATCATGGTTTGGATTCATTGGTGATGTCACCGAGTGACTGTAAGAACTTTGCAGAGCTTCCTTGTGACTCTCTTCCTTCTCCCTGCATCCACACTAAGCAGTAAAAGTGCTTTCTATAATATAGAGTCAATACTTATCAAACCTGACATTTTAAAATAAGAGTTGAGTGTGACCCCAGACCTTTCTGCCACAGAAGTCAAATGCTTTATGACATTAATAAAAGAAGGGTTGCACCAAAGGTGTATTGCCTTCATATTTCCAGGTCTTAGTCCTTAATTCCCTAGATACTTTGAGCATCAAATATTTGCAGGCTGGGAATCAAAAACTATGAGCTACTAGATAGTGAGACTATCCTGTTGTCTGACCTGTGAATCACACAATAATTTCAGTGTTAGGAGGCGTGTAAAAAGCCCACCAGATCCTTGAGCTCTCTGAGAGGCCTCATGCAGTTCTCATCCCACCAAAGTCTGCCATGGATTCAGCAATGTGTTATCTGTGGAACAACAGCATGCACTTTTCATATCCATACTATACTACAGGATGTAACATTTTACCATGTTTTTACTCTGTAGATTAATTTTGATCCTTGTAACAGTCTCCTGTAAAGGGGAGTAAAGTTGGTTAAGAGAGGATGAGAACATAGAACTTAGTCCATATCAGGGACTAAATTTTGTGACAGGATGTGCCACATGCTAAAATACATAATTAAGAAATGGGACTTAATTTTTATAAGCTGGCCTTCCTCTTCCTTTCCAGTCCCATCGTTCTTACTTTTCCTGTCTTGTTCTGATTGTAAATTCTTTGTGTAGCAAAGGGATGTCCTTCTATACTTCTGGAAAGTGCCTAATATATTTTGGTATTTCCATAATATAAATTTTTTTGTTTGTTTTTGCAATTACTCCCAGAATAATGTCCACAGTGCATACAAGAACTATCTAAAAAGTGTGATGAAGCCTGAGCCATGCTGTACCATCTCCTTTTTGAAAGTCTCAAAGAGGTCAGCAAAAAGTAACATTTAAGTCAGTAGTAAGGTCTCTCATTGCTTAAGTTGCCTTCTCAAAATGTATTAGCCCATCTTTGTTAATATACCTTCTGAAAACCAGATGATTTGGGATTACTATAAATGGTCTCCTTAAACATTGCCAAAGTTATGCTTAGCCCAGTAAACTACCTTTTGCATTGGAAGAACAATGTTACAGGATGACTACATGGATATTTTCAAAGGATTAATGCAAAGTCAGAACACATGTATGTGTAATAGAAAAACAAGGGTATTTTCTTCTTGTGTGATTCAGTGTTGCATTGCGGTGTTCACATAGGTGTGTTCCGGAACAATTACCAATATATGTATTCAGCCTTAGCTGCTACTTCAGTTAGTATTGCAAATTAGATTTTTAGGAAGAGCTGATAATCATAATATGCTTTGGGTATCAGAGTGAATTAATCATACAAGTGAGGAGATGCTATTGCTCTAACTGGCATGGCTTTGTTAAATAGTGATGCTAACCCAGGTGTGCAGTCCAGCTGACTTCATGCATGACAAGACTATCGAGATGCTGTTATTTTGGTATCTAGTTTTAGGTGCAGTTGAGGACACTGAGATTTGTGAGCCGAAGTTCCCTGCATAGCTCAAGCAGGCACTCTGAGAGCATCTAAATTAAATGGCCAAAGTTGGTGTCACCTCTGTGCAAACACAGGTACAAGTTGTGTTCCAGTTTTCTGGATTTACAAGGAGGTTAGATCTCTGGTTTTGGATCCCCACCTTGGATGTTGCCATGAAAAGTAGCCATCCATATTCTAAGAGTTACAGTCTTCAGAGAGTATTTTGAGAACTCTCTGCCCCTAAAAGCTGTATTTTGTATATGCTCCTTTAAGGATACAATGGCAAAAAAAACCAAACAAACAAAAAAGAAAAGAACGATGTATTCAGAAATAAATATATATTAAGATAAAAACTAATTTAACTTTTCCATTTAAAAGAATTAAAAAAAGCAAGGAAGTGTATGAAAAATATAAAGTTTTTCATTTGTAGGGAAGTAGTAGTCAAACTTTTGCTTGCTCGTTGGTTGTGATATTAGCTCAGCACATAGCAGCGATCAAATTCTTAGCTTTGCTACTTATTTCTTGTGTGGCCTTGACAAGTCATTCCATCTCCCAGTTTTCTAGCTGTGAAATAGAGAGTAATAACACTGCTCCACCTCCCATGGAGATGTAAACGTGAATGAATTAACAATTATGGACTGCTCATGATGAGAGAAACCACTGAAGTTTGTAAGGTAGACAGAAGCCTGGAAAGTAAATTCCAGTGTGAAAAAGGAAGATAATTGTTTAGTCTAAGCTAAAAGAATAGAGAGAGAATGGATGATTTGTGGATAGGCCAAATATTGAGCAAAGGAGTAATTTATGTATACAGTAGGAGAACTGTAAACATCATCCAGGGAAGTCTTAAGGCAAAAGTGATGGCCTAATGCTGCAAAAGAAAACAGTATGGTGAGAGGTGAGGAACAATACGATCATGTGCTTGGTTTTTTTTCTTTCTTTTTTTGGTGATATTTCAACTGTCTGTTCTTTGGAACAGAACTTAATCCTATATCTGAAAAGCATTTGGAATATTCTGGGCACCATGAATATGGTCAGTGAAATATGGTCCTAACTGTAAGAGAGGAACTATGTATGTAATGGCTCATTAACTATGCAAAAATTGTAAACAGATAAACCACTTAGAACTTCACAGACTGATTGCACATGATTACAGGTGACAAGCTAGAAACAGTTTGGGTTATGAGCACCATTTGAATGGAAGTGAGCAGTAATCAGGCAAATGGAAGTGAAAAGTTGCTCCCTGTCAGCTAGCTTGGTAATTGCAAAGCAGAGGGGCCAGAAGTCAGCAGAGCACAAGGACAGCAAGGGTTGAGGACATGGTCAGAGAGATCCTGAAGACAAGGAGAATAATGTGAAAAGGGAAGAGGAAGATAGCATGGATTTGGGTTAGTTCACCTTGGAGCTGTAAACAAGTGTTTCTCCAAAGGAGGGAGGCTGTAATGTTAAGTAAATCATCTGTCATTGGACCAAACTGCAATTCAAAAATGGTAATCGGTCACCAGCTGCCTTTCCCAGCTGAAGGCAAGGTCCTTCTTGTCATACCACCCTGCATACTGGTCTGCTGGTCTGCAAGGCTTTGACATGTGAAGCGTTTTCCTCTGAAAATTATCGTGTGTGGCAGCCTTTATGTGCAGTATTATGTTTCCCCTCCCTGGGGCAGAAAACACAGGAGAGGGGACAAGATTTCATTTTGTCACACCACAACAATTAAAACATTAGATTGCCAGATCTTTATTTGCATAGGAAACTACTGCTGCTCCATCCCTGCCTACTCCCCAGGTGCACTCGGGGCACAGCACTACACCCAGCCTGAGGGTAATGTCCCCTTGTCACTCCCAGGACATGTCCTTTCTGCTCCACAGTGCCCATCCCTGCCCTAGCCAAATCTGTCTCCTTTCCCCCCACCCCTTCTGCAGGTGGGAGAGAGGAGCAGCTGGGATGTGCTGGCATTCACCCCAAGAAGTTTTACATGCCAACAGGACACTCTGGAGCTTTGTCAGTAGCAATGAAATGTTCTAGTTTAACGAGGTAGTAAAATAAACGTGTAATAGCACTCTGATTCTTAACAGGGCTGCCACATGCCATGTTCTGTACATAATTCTGAGCTGCTGGATCAGGGAGCAGAGCACTGTACTGCCCACGCAGCCTATAAAGCCAGCCTGGATCCTGTAGCCAGGTAACCTGTTTTGCAGCCCATGGGAGTCAAAGGCCTGAAAACAGCACAGGAGCCAAGTTCAGGTACAATGAACAGACTTCAGTGTTCTGGTGCAATTAAAAGCTCTTCATAGTCACAAAAATCACTTATTTAAAGCAGATAGATGCTCACGTTCCTCCACGATTCTGGTTTTCTATTCGGTTTCCTTCCCTACTAGCAGCAACCAGTGCAGCTGACTTCGTATAAATGACTTTTGGTGCTGTTTTGAATTGTGGAGTGCTTCCCCCCCCCGTCCTCCCCTAGCTCCCAGACAGCGAGATCTGCTTTGAGATGGAAGAATAGCACCCTCAAGAGTTGACAGCGCTGCTTCAGGGATCCATAGTATGCAACACACATCCTTCCTCTTGTAGTTAAATTAACTCCCTGACACATGTAACCGAAGCAATAAGAACAAAAGTGTTCTGTTGACATAAAATTTGAAATATTTGGTATCAGTCACAGTTGTTGTGAAGGTGCAAATACACACTTGGGCTCGTCTGAGGGAAGATCAGGTTCTGAACATTTTATTTGCCCTCAAAGAAGGCAGGAAAATAAAAAGACAAAGAATTGTTGTATTTGTCCTAGTCTGGGAACCTCATTTTATACAATATTAAAACAATTTGAACAGGAATTTCTGTTTTTGTGTAAAAAGAGATTATTTAAAAGTTCTTAACTTAGATAAAAGTGGTCTATGTAAAAAAAAAAAAAATACTGAGCAAACCAGTCCTTAAATTGTGGGGACTTGTTCGTTAATTACAGTAATTAGGAATGGAATCTGATCCTAAACTTTCTGATTTACTTTGAATTTCTTTTAATATGTGGTTAGGCCTTAATGTCAGAATGATTATAAAATGTGAGAGCATTTTAAGAGTACAGAGGCGTAGGTATTGTTATTAAATGACAAAGTTATACGCTTCTGCTGTTTCATGCAGCACTGACCTTTTATTTTAAATGTCCATGGCCTATTCCTGTTTCTGCTGACTTCAGAGTCGGATAAAGCCTTTCAGAAGCTCCAAGTATAAACTGCTTACCAGCTACTATTCCAGATGATATTTCTCCCAGCAGGCAAAAAGTCCGTCTCTGGGTTTGTCCTTTTTCTGGGAGTCGGTTCACTTGAACAAGCAGAATTTGGGCAGTTGGGTGGAGCTGGGGACATTTTACTCTCCACTCTGAAGCATCCGAGACTTGCTCCTGTCACAGACTTGAGGCTTTTCCTCTGTATCGTGACTTTGTTCAGAGTTCTTCTTACTAGTGTTTTGGTTGTTTAGACAGTGCTACAGCTCCCCACGGGCCGCTGAAGCACCCCAGTGAGGCACTGCTGCTACTGTGAAGGCAACACATACTTTCATAAAATACTGACTGTATATAAAAAGAATTTAGGAATGATTTTTTTTTTTCTGTTGATAGTGAAAAGTGTATTCTGTAGCCTGTAAATTAGCCTGTAAATTAGTGTGTTTCTGTGCTGTAATCACAGAATCTGTTCTCCTGAGGGGATACTAGAGGGCAAAAGCCAACTGACTCTGTTGGCCTTGCTTTTTGGTGGCGGAACAGAGGTTCAGATGTGCAGTGTGTGGTACAAAAACATGGGTTCCTGGTACGTGGTAATTTTGTTTCCTGTTTGACTTTGTCAGTTACTTTTAATTGCAAGGAATCTGTCAGACCCTTTCTGAGCAAGGATTTTACTGTCACAAGCTTGTGTTTTACTGGAACATCCAGAACTAAGAATTGTAGCAGGTTGCGTTTGCATTTTGGTGGGGGGTTGGGGTTTTTTTTGTCTTTTTTTTTTTTCTCCAGTCATCACTAGGATTGAATAATTTTCTCTGCAACTCTCCTCATAGCAGTTGTAAGCCCGCACCTGCTCCAGCGGCCTTGAGTTGTCCTTCCTCTGTGCCCAAGGGACCTTCTGGACCAGCAGAGCTGAATGCCCGCGGGGCTTCCCGAGGTGCACCCGGGAGGTGTGCAGGGGAGGACAGGCACATCTGCCCTGCAGCCTGCCGGGGGTGGCGGCAGGAGGAAACCGCGTCCTCGCCCCTGCGGAGCCGCAGCTGAGACCGGGGCTCCCGCGGCGGCGGGGGCTGCGGCAGGACGGGGCCGGCTGCCCCGGGGGGGGGGCAGACATGCGGCTCCTCTGCCCCGGCCCCGGGGCGGGAGCACCCACCGCCTTCCCCAGGCCGCTAGGACACGGGGTCGGGAAGGCGACCGGGAAGGCGTCTCCAGAGGGGCGGCCGCGGGCCGGGCACACGGCCGGGCTTCCCGGCTCCGGCGGGGAGCGGGACCCGGCTCACCCGTGTTTATCTCGGGTAAACGCCGGGAGTCGGTCCGCGCTCGACACGGGCCGAGCTTGCTGCGTGTGCGTTTTGGGAAATCCGTAATTACATCTACCTGCTTGAGTGGCGCGGGGCAGACCGCGCGGTTACCCCACCCTCCCGGCGAGCGGCGACCGCCGCGGGGCCGCTGGCCCGCAGGTGGCCCGGCCCGGGCTGTCCCGACGCGGAGGGCAGCCCCCCGGGCCTGAGGGGCCGCCGCTCGCCGCGGAAGCTGGCAGGGAGGCCCCGACCGACCGCGCCGAGCCCAGCGGAGCCGGGGAGCCGCCGCTGCCCCCCCCGAGCTCCCCGCCCCTGCCCGCCGGGCGCCATCCGCGGCCGGGTCCTAGCGCCGCCCGGGGCCGGCGCCGCGGGCCCCGCTGTGACCGGGCGGGCCCCGCCGGTGAAGCCGGGCTGCGGTGGGGCGCGGCGCAGCCCACCCCCCGAGCCCGCTCCGAGCCCGCTCGGCGACAGGGCGCTGCCGGCAGGTAAGCGCCGCCGGGGCAGCAGCGCCTTGGGTCCCGCAGGCGAACACGGCGGGGCGAGTGTTCCCGAGCGGCCAAGCGCTCGCAAGAACGCGCGGGCGACGGTGAACTTTGAGCCGTTCCCCGCGGCGCGGCCGAGGAGTCGCCGGGTCGGAGCGCTCGGCGCAGGGGCGGGCGGTGGAAATGTACCGGCCGCCTGTGGCCGCTCTGCCCCGCCGAGCGGCCCCGGGCAGGGAGGGCGCAAAGTCCCCGCGCTGTTTCGCCGGGCCTCTTATCAGCGCGGAGCCCCCGCGGCGGGCGAAGCCCAGCGCCCTGCGCCCGCCGAGCCCGGGGCGGCGGCGGGGGCCGGGCCGTGCGGGCCGCTGGCCCGGCGGCGGCTCCCGGAGGCGGGCGGTTCTGCCCTACCGAGGCGCTAAGACCCGGCTGCGCGGTGGTCAAAGGTTCCCAGCAGGAGGTTGGACACTAGAGGGCGATCCCCGGCCCTGCTGCGGGGGTGTATATATACGGCTCGCAGGACCGAGGCAACCCACTAGCAACAGGGCAGGCAGGCAGGCGGCGAGCGGGGCTCGGGCGGGCTGGGGCGGGGGACGGGCTCCGGGCGCGCCGTGCCGTGCCGTGCCGTGCCGTGCCGTGCCGTGCCGTGCCGTGCCGTGCCGTGCCTGCAGCACCGTGCCGCGGTGCCGTTCGCCGCCGAGGGCCGTGGTGCCGCAGGCTTGGTAGAACCGCCGCCGCCGCTGCCGCCGCACCGTCCGAAACCTGGATTGCAGGAGCCCTTCACCATGTCCGGCAGACTGTAGGTGCTTCATGGAGCAAACCAACTTCTACGAGGTCGATTCCCGGCCCCCGATGAGCAGCAGCCAGCACCACCAGCTCCAGACTCCCCTGCCCGGCAGCGCCTACAGCTACAGAGAGGCTCCCTCGGCGGCGGCACCTGCTGCGGGCGGCGCGGAGCTCGGCGACATCTGCGAGAACGAGAACTCCATCGACATCAGCGCCTACATCGACCCCGCCGCCTTCAACGACGAGTTCCTGGCCGACCTCTTCCAGCACAGCAAGCAGCAGGAGAAAGCCAAGGCCATCCTGGCCGGGGATTTCGACTTCCACAGCATGCATGGGGCCGGCGCCGCCGCCTCGGCGCCGGGGCACCAGCAGCAGCACCACCAGCAGCCGCTCTTCGGCTGCGTAGCCGGCTACATGGACGGCAAGCTCGACCCCCTCTATGAGCGCATCGCCGCGCCCGGCTTGCGGCCGCTGGTGATTAAGCAGGAGCCCCGCGAGGAGGAGGAGGTCAAGTCGGCGGCCTTGTCGGCCCTCTACCCCCACCACGCTCCGCAGCAGCACCCGTCCCACCTGCAGTACCAGATCGCCCACTGCGCCCAGACCACCATGCACCTCCAGCCCGGGCACCCCACGCCTCCCCCCACGCCCGTGCCCAGCCCGCACCACCCGCACCACCCGCACCCCCCCGGCGGCCTGCCCGCCCCGGGCACCCTCAAGATGATGCCCGCGGACCACCGGAGCAAATCGAAAAAGACAGTGGACAAGAACAGCAACGAGTACCGGGTGCGCCGGGAGCGCAACAACATCGCGGTGCGCAAGAGCCGGGACAAGGCCAAGCAGCGCAACGTGGAGACGCAGCAGAAGGTGCTGGAGCTCACCACCGACAACGAGCGGCTGCGCAAGCGGGTGGAGCAGCTCACCCGGGAGTTGGAGACTCTGCGGGGCATCTTCAGGCAGCTGCCCGAGAGCTCGCTGGTGAAGGCCATGGGCAGCTGCGCCTAGCGCCGCGCCGGGACTGGCGGCGCCGCCCTCGCTCACCTATAGATACTATACGTACCGGAGCGCAGCGATCTCAGATTGTTTCGGGGGGGCGGGGGGGAGGGGGTTGGGGGTTTTGTTTTGGTTTTGTTTTGTTTGGTTTTTTTTTAACGATTAACGACCAATACCAGAAGCCAGGCAGCTGTAATATTAAAAGGTTTGTGCCTTAGGGATGACACGCGAAATAAGCTGAAACATGGTGGGTTTTATAAGGTGAAAGGCGAGGGGAAAGAAGAAACTAAAAAGCCCACGTGTCTACACAGGGTAAATAACAATAATAATGACAGTAACGAAGCATGCATAGCAATCCAGATGTGCCTTAAAAACTGGCTGCAGGAGCTGTGGGGCTTTCTGTGCCCCCCAGCCTGGCAGGGTTTGAGGGAGAAGGGTGAGGGCTGGGGTGCCTGGGGGTGCCGGCCAGCCCCCCCCCTCCCCCCCCCCCGGCCCCAGCTGGCCTGCGGTGCAGTAGGCAGGGGCAGCAGTGGCGAGGCCGGTGAGGAGCAGAGGGCTGAGGCCGAAAGACGCGCAGCACCAGACGCCTAGTTTGGAGCGCTGAGGTGCGGGACAGCTGCCGGACTGCTACCAGGACTGTCCCAGCCTGGCTGGGCTGCCTCTGCCAAGCCCTGTCCCCTGCGTCGGCTGGGAGTGGGGCAGAGGCCGCCGCTGCTGCGTGGCCAATGGACAGCCTGGGACTGGTGGAACAGCAGCTTGCAGGGGAGCACGGTGAGCTCCCTCCATCAAAAGGAAGAGCAGCAGTGTCTTGTACTGTATGTCACAACGTGGCGAAGCACAAGTGAATAAATACCTATTGATGCGGGTATTTACTATGAACTTTCAGTGTATTTTGCTTTATTCCAGGACATTTAGCTCCTCTCCAAGTCTCTGTCTGTCCAAGCTGTGCCTCATGTAATGTGAAAGCCTTTCCGTGTATACTAGCTACACTTTATTTTTATTGTATTACTTAGATCTTTGCCATCACACGACTTTCTTACCTGGTGACAGAGACTATGCCCTTGTGCTGCAATGTTATTTTATTATTTGAATGGGTGGGTGAGTGTGAGTGTGTGTTGCCACCTTCATGTTGTCCTGGGCCGGCTGCTGCCTCCCGACCCCCAGGCAGGGGTGCCTGGAGGGGAGTGCGGGGCTGCAGGACACCTGCGGTAGAGCGAGGAGGCTCGTCCCTGGTGCTGCAGCACCTTTGGACTCTGGATCTTCTCCCAGGGTGAGAGAGAAAAATAAACAAACAAACAGGCCCCCTTCCAGGGAGCGCTGGTAGCCGTGCAGAATGTTTCTTCCTCATGTCGTAGCTGCACAAGAATTTGTCCGGTTAGAAATAGTCACGACGGGAGAAAACAAGGCGGAGACATGAAGCTGTCCGAAAGCGTGACAGTGGGAGCACAGTGCTGGGGGCGTGTGTATGCATGTGCTGTGTGCGTATGCAGGGTGTGTGTATGGGTATGTATACATGTATGTATATGCACACATTGGTGGGTTTTTTTGAATTTTGGGGCGGGGGGGAAAGACTGCATATAAAGTTTGTCAGAAGTCCTGGTTATGTTCATAAATAAACAGCATATATTCTACCATAACCATCGGCCTCTCTGTGCGTTTCCAGTTCTTGTTCTGTAGCAGGAGCACACAAGCCCTCGTCTTCCTCGGGACACTTGTCCTGCTCCCCACCAGCGCCCGTGTCCCCGGCCAGCACCGGGGACGAAAACACCTTCGTGCAGCGCAAGTCCCTCGCTTTCGCCCCACAGAAATAAATACACGGTTGCCTTTAAGAGCACGGCAATTTCCTAAATACTTGTGGTGTCAGATGTGGGCCGGTGAGTCACGCTCTGCTTGCCCTTGCACCGCCACGGCTGAGCCGGGGGCTCCTCCTGCCGCCCCCCACCCCCGCCAGGGAAGGCCCCGGGCGGGACGAGGACACGCAGCCCACCGTACGCGGGCCCCGCCGGCCCCGCCAGCCCGCCGGGGGTCTCCCGCGGGGCGCAGGGGACGCGCCGCCACCCGGGGCACGGCGGGGGGGGGGGGGGGAGTGCGAGGGGCGGCCGCGGGCAGGGCCAGGCCCCGCTGGCTCGTCAGCGCCGCCGCTGCCCGGCCCTTCCCGGCGAGGCACGCCCCGGGCCCCTCCCGCCCCCGCCCCCGCCCCCGCCCGGCCGGGTCCGGCCCGGAGGCGTCGCCACGGAGCGCTCCGGTGTCGGCGGGACGAGGGGCACGGGCGGGTTCCGGGGGCACCGCCGGCGGCTCCGGCCGGGCTCCCCGCGGGGACAGCGGCCGTTGCAGCTCCCAGCGCTGCGCCCAGCAGCAGCCGCCGGCCCCGCCGCGGGCTCGCGCCCCGCCCCGCCCCGCTCGAGGCCGCCGGCGCGCGGGGGGCGCCAGCGCGGGAAGGAGCGGCCGTGAGGGGCGGGGGGGCGGCTCCGGCCGGGCCGTCACCTCCCAGAGCTGCCCCGTGGCGGCGGCCGGCCCTGAGGTGAAATAACGACCGGCCTGGCCTGCGGGGCTGCGCCCGGGGGCTGTGAGGTCTGCGGGGCCCCCCGGTCGCCGCCCGTCCGCTCCTCCCCGGGGCTTCGGCCTCGGGCGCTGCCTGCCGGCGGGTCGGCGGCGGCTCTGGGCCGCGCCTCAGGCGAGTGAGGGGAGGCCGCGCCGGGTCCAGTCCCCTTCAGCAGCCACCTGCGTCCCGTTCCCCGGGGAGGGCGATCCACCCGGGATAACCGAGCTCCCCAGCGCTCGCTGCCACCGTGGCATGTCCAGTGTGGCACATCGACGGCAGGGACTGAACGCCCCGGTAGGGTGAACATCTGACACCCAGGCCCACAGCCGGGCCGTACCCCTGCATGGCGGCCCAAGGCGCCTCAGCCCTGGCAGGTGCAGCCCGGCCGCCCCACTCGGCCTCTGGGCCGGCCCCTGCCCCGCTGCAGGCCCCCGGTGCCGGGGGGGTCTGCCGCTACCTGGTGGAGTTCGTGTGGCTCTGCTGGGCGGGGGAAGGGTAAGACTGCTCCTCCAAAACCCACCGCCATACTCGGCTTGCGAGCGCTCGCTGCTCGGATGGGTAGTAGATGAGCGCGGGTCAGGATTAAGTCTTTAATTATTCGGATAGGTGTAAATCGGGGGATTCAGAGCTGGTAATTTTCCAAGGGAAGAGTTAAATTGTAGTGGTGTCCAGTTAAAATAATGACTTTTACTTGTGCTTCCTTCCTCCCCCAGCCCTGCAGAGCTGTACTCCTGTCGGGTATGATGTGCCTTACTGAGTAATGCCGTCCAACGTGTAAAGTGGGGAAACGCTGTTATCATTTGAGCAAAGATTATTGCAGGGTATATGTGGGAGGGACTGTAATCTAGTGGTTAGAGCATGGGAATACAATCCTGGTCGTTTGAGTTATGTTCTGAACCGTGACTCACCGTGTGTGTTTGTGGTTTCAGCAAATCATTTATGGCCTCAGACAAAGCAGATTTTTCCATTAATTTAAATGAATTGTAGATTAAACAGGTCTTCGGTGGCAGAAGAATCAACCGTTCTGTGATTCAAAATTAAGATCACCTATCTACCACATAGGTGTTTCAATAGTTATATAAACACAGCGTGCCCTGGAATATTACAAAGGGTAAATTATTGATAGCAGGAAAGTGTTTAGAGACACTTGCCTTAAACACAGTGCCAAAGCGAGCTGTGTTCCCTAATCCTAACCTTAACTGTAGGCTGAGCCTTCGACAAGGCCCCCAACCGCGGCCTAGACAAAAAAGTTCTCACAGCACGGTGCTCTTTGCAGCCAGTGTTTTGCTTTGGCAGTCCCCCTCCCAGCCCTCTGCAGCTGCAGTTCTGTGTTTTCTCTTCCTCTCAACCCAAACCCTTACCCTGGCACACCGACTGAGCCTTTAAAGTCCCTAAGTCATTGCCCAGGTGAAAAGTTCTCACAGCAGCATGTTCAGGGATGTTTGCCCGAACACCAGGGTCAAAGCGAACAGTACCGCAATGCTCCAGTCTCATGTGTGATCCCGTGCCTTGCCTGTTTCAGCAGCATTTAGGCATGCATTGTAAACGCTGGGTGGTGGAAAGGATTTTTATGCACTGTCTGCTCCAAATATCACAGGACAGCTGGAGCTGGAAGGGACTTCTGGGGATCATCCGTCTAGTCCATCACACTCATGTGAAAACAGCTGCTGCGGTCCACGCTGCTGCAGAAGAAGATGGCAGGCGGAGGCTGTGCTGCTGCAGCGTGCCGCGGGCGCAGCAGGTAAGTGTGGCAGGACTGTGGGCAGGGGTTGGCCTCACATGTGGCATTCCCACTCATCTCACCGCACACACGCACCCTGCACCAAGACTATTTATCCTGGCTTGGGCAAGGGCTTGAGCAGCTCCAGCGCCGGGCGGGGTGCTGTGGGTGTGTATATACTCAGCGGCATTTGTCTTCACGACCGCGGGGTGGCTTTTTGAAAGTTTCCCACCAAGCCTGTTCCTTTTATATGCAGTGTTGCTGCGATGCTGCCAGCCTCTGCCCATCCTGCCACACAAATGTGGCTGTGCAGGCCTTCCTTCTCCACCCCTCACCCTCGCCAGTCCCAGACGTGGGGCTGGGGACACGGAGAGGGTGAGACGTGGGGGTGGGCAGTGACTGAGAGGCCAAGCGAGTAGTCACATGTTGGGGAGGAAGGGAGTAGTTGTCTGCTAGCACTGTGTACAGAGTTGAGAGATTGCTCACCACCATCTAAGTCCTGCAGCAGGTTGGGGGTGGCAGAGGAATTTCTCAAGTGATTTCCACCCCTACCCCCCACCCCGACGGGCAAATTACCCCTGAGGAACTTGCCTCATCTACCTGCTTCAGGGGGTCGGAGGATAGGAATGGTTTTTGGAGTGCTCCACACAGATTTCTGCACTAAAGGGGGGGGAGTGGAAGATGCTTTGTGGTTAGGAGAAAGCAGGTGCTTCTCAGTGCTTTGCACTTACTGGTTTGAAATTACTGGTTGAATTGGGTTTGACCCAATTCAGTGGTGAAAAGAATGGCAAATGTGTAACTGAGTAAAGGGTGAAGGAACAGGCCCACTGCCCTCTCTTGGTGTAATGGCTTAAGTAAAAAATAATGGTTTATACATGGACGTGTCTGGTTCTGGGCATCTCTTTCTTCCCTTGTAATGAAATCTGTGTTTATACAAGCGAAATCACATGCGAACACAAACCTTGCATGGAAATGTCTATGCTTCAGAGTGATTTGCTCTGTCACATCTGAAGTGACTGTGTTTTAAAGCCGAGACAACACTTAGTAGTAATAAGCATATCACAAGGAACTTTGGAAGAATGAAAAAATCCATTCAGGTAATTCTTTTCAGCCCATATTATATATATATATATATATATATTTTTTTTTTTTTTTTATGGTAGCACTTAGGATCTTGGAGTTAGGCTATGGATCCAAAGAGAGAAAGTGTGTTCATAGTTTATCAACCACCTGTATATCCAGAGTAACCCATTTCTGTGTAGGTAGCCTGAAACAAAGTTCAACCATTCAGAATACAGATTTTTTTTATGTCATTTCCATTATCAGGTTTCTCCTCAAGCCATTCTGGCGGGCTAAAGGCAGTGGTAGTTACACTGCCTTGCCTGCCAAGTACTTTGCTAGAGACTTCCACAAGCTTGCTTTCTGTACAGGAGCAATGGGCTCATGTCTTAAAGGCTGTAAGTGGGAAGGAATCCTCACCAAAGGGAATCCAATTCATTTACTCTAAATATTTAAGTGCAATTTTCTTAGTTTAACACCATCCTGTTTTACTTCAGTATTGCAACTTGCTTCTGAAATTAATAGTTAACCATGGGGAAAGACAGGTCTGGCAGAATGAAAATCAGGCATTATATTATCCCATGACTCACATACATGCAGAGAACCAAACAAGTGTCAGCCAATGGCTTTGAGCCCAAAATATGTCAAAGAGGAGATGTGTATCTTCATTTATATTAAGTAGATAGAAAGCTTATTGCTGTTCCCATTAAGCACGTTGGAGTTCTGCCACTGACTTTGGTGGGAACCGGACTGGGCCCATGTGGTGGAAGCTGGCTATGGTTACCTGCACTGACTCTATTTTCTGTGCAGCAGGGCAACTTATATTTTAACAACAGTTCCTAGTCAACAGAGAGATTCCAGACCTCCCCTATTTTACGCATTACTCCTTCCTTTATTACTTTGCTGACTTGATTTCTCCTTTGACGTGTGAGGATGCTCAGTAGCAGGCAGCAATGGGCGCTTTTCTGAGTGCAGCTTCACCGAGAGACAGTAGCAAGTGACTGTAGAGAGGGATTAGCACAGCACCTTCTGTGAGCAGGGTTTTGTGATTTTGAATTATTTACATTTAAAAGAACCACATTTAGGTATTAACCCCACTTTAGGCATTCAAACCACTTTGGCAAAATCCCATTGAAGTCAGGAAAGTCTTGGCTGAATTAATGCCTCAAAATGTTTCAGAACTTTCTTGAATGCTGTGGAACTTTTTTTACCTCGGTTTTCTCACTCTGCGTATTCCCTCCACAGCTTCTAATGCATCTGGCTGTAGACCTGCCTCGAGAACTAAATAAATCTTGGGCTGGTGATATGTACTGGATCCATCACGTGATTTGTACTGAAATCCCTTAGGGAGAGGAGAACGATGCGAACGAATACCAGTAAGTACACCCAAATCAGCAACTGTGAGATCAGGGCTGAATGCCAAACCTGCTGTTGGTCACTAAGTGTCACGTATTCTAGCTTTTATTTACAAGCTTATAGTCATCTCTGTCACATATACATTTTACTTTCATTATGTTGTCATTTATGTCATTTATTAGGGTCTAATTTGCTTTGGTGGAACCAAGTTCAGTTTGGTGGACTGGGAATGTATATTCATTAACTTTTTAGAAGTTATTTTCACATTTTTATTGACATGCCAGTTCAGTTAAAACCCTGATGACAGAGTCAGGCTGAAATGAGTGTCTGTTGTTGATTCATAATTGTGCAAATTAGCATTTAGACTTCTCATAAAATAATATAAAATGTGGAAGGCTATGTGCCAGTGCTGCTTGCTTCATTCCAGTCAGCAACCCTCCTGTGTTTACTGGAACTCATGTTAAATATCAAAAGAATGGGATTGCCAGAGTTTTCATACCAAAAATTTCTTGACCTATCTTATTATTGGTTACAGAATTGGCTTATTCCAATTGTTTCTGGAGGCGAGGGGGGTTGCTATTGACTGCAACAAAAGTAGGATTTAATTCCCTAGACTGCAGTTTTAAGAATAGTACTGTATTACTTAGCTTGCTAAGTGAGGAATGTATATAATAGCTCTTATTGGCAACATTTATTTGAAAAAGTCAGTATATGATTACCACATGAAAGCATCAAGTTCTGATTTTAAGTGAACATGTAGGTAATGTAAATAAATAAAGCTCTAGGTATACTGCTTTATGTTTGCATTGTGAGCAATAACATCCGCAAATATCACATCAAGAATTCTGAGTTGATAAAACTAATTTAAAGGCATCCTTTGCTAAGGCAAATTCCAAGTGGATATTTCATGAGACCCATAACAATATAATGGGTCATCATATAATATGTGAAGAATGTCATTCACATTTTAAATTTAGCCCACATAATTTATTTTGTACTTTGGTTACCAAGTGGTGCGGGAAATCTGATTTTTTTAGCTGTCAGTAATGTAACTGTAACTTTTATTAGCTGATTTGTGTATGGATGAGTTCCTTAGAATTTTAAACACTGACAGATGTTTCTTGACGTGACTGGTGTTGGTCATGACTTTTGTTCAGTAGCTGGATATATTTCTCAGTGTTAGGTCAGTGACCTGGATTATCCCTGCAAGAGTGCATGAGCAACCCGCTGAGAGAGTTTTCATGTATTCATTTAATCACGTGAAATTGTCTCTTTTCCTTTCAGTAGCCAATAGGAGAAAAATTCAGGGCTCAGCTGAACTGTCTATATTTTTGAATTTGTATTTCACGCTTGTAACTGAGCAAACTTCTGTGCAAGATGCCTGCTCCGTGCCCAGTATGAATTACAGGTGTCTTTTTATTGGTTTCATTGGGCGTTACTGGTTGACTCGGAGGGAGCTTCCTGGAAGGACACCAAGCGGTGTCTACCTTTCCTTTCTTGAATAAGCTGCTGATAGAAAGTTTACATATTGATGCAGCTGCTCATCCCTTTGCAAACCATGCTGCTGATGGTGATAGAAGCTCAGCTGGTGTCCTAGCTCTGCTTGTTTGTGCTGCCGTGGCCAGTGTGCTCTGGACTAGCTGAGGGAACAGGCCGGAGCCAATGAGCACAGCAGCCCTCTAATATGAGTCTAGCAATGCCATCTCCAGGGCTGCCATGCGTGTAAAACATATCTGAACAAGAGCAGGTTTACCTTTGTCAGCATGGTGCTGTAGCACAGGTGATTGCAGGCCAGCTACGGGCATCCACCAGTGAGCAGGAGCATAAACAAGGTCATCGGAGGCAAGCAGGGACATATTTGGAAGAAAATGCGATACTGAGGGAAAGTTAAAAGAGAGAAGAACAAAGGCTGCAGTTAGGATGTAGAAGTGAAGATATTTTGAAGTTTGATTCTGCCAGTGGCAAAATTTGCATTGAGTTTAACTGAACTGAGAGCAAATGTTCAAGGAGAGGAATCCAGGAAAAGGAGAGGGCCTGAGAGAGAACAAGCTGTCTGACATCTGCTCTTGGAGGGCCTAGCGCTTGAAATGGTATCCAGCCACAGCTTGGGCATGTGTGTGTGCTTGGCCATGCAGGCAGGGTGTAGGTGTGCTGTGGCTACTTTATATTTTTTTAGCTTTCATGCTATATAACATAATCTGTTTATTTAGAAAAGCATATTTTTTTCCCCAGTCAGAGTCATTTCCCATGAAAAGCAAAGTGCTCTTGCTGGAGGACTGCTGGGTTTTGTGAAATATGAGAACAATGAGGAAAGTTTCAGAAAATTTTCAAGCGTAGGGGAATCCTTCCCTGCGTTTCGTCCATCACAAGTGCCCCACCCGTAACTCCAGTGTGATGGGAGAGCAGGGTAAAGGAACAATTCAAGTTTGGGGTGTGTGTATAACCTGGACACCCGTTGATAATGTACAATATGAAATATATCCTCCCACTGGAGGAGGAAACACAAGAATGCAAGTTAAATTGGCTAGCGGCTATCATATTAGCGTGTAACACAAAACTGGGAAATAAGCTTTTATGGAAGATTTGTCAGAGTGTGCTGGTCGTCGTAGGGCTTAAAATGCAAAAGTTACTGTCTGATATTTCCATTTGACAGTGGCAAACGTGCCCCATAAGCAACTGTGAATCCCAGTGACAGCATTTGCGTGGCTGTGTGTGTATGGTACAGCTACTTGGTATCTATTGTTGCTGCAGTTCATACAAAATTTTTTCTTAAATGCTGAACATCTGGCACATGGTTAAATCTCGCACATAGAAATTAAATTGTTGTTTACATATGCGTACTTCCAAGTTTTCAGGGAAATTTTGCATTCTGATTAAAATGCAGGTCAAAGGATCAAAAGATTTTCAAGCCAAATTATGTTTTCTGGGGATCAAAATGTATAGGCTGTACTAGAGTTCCTTTTAAAATGAGCTTTATAGATTTCATATGTGACTGCTTTAGTAGAGTCTATAATCTGTTGGCAGTTATGACTTTGGGACCTTTGCAATTTCACTAATTTTATGTGCTAATAAATGGCTCTTAGGCAGCTCCCTCTTCCCAGCCAAAACAATAATGCCGACTGAAGAATCAGGAGACTTAAAAGGGGGCGGGGAGGGGGGGCGGGAGCTAAAAAAGCATTAGTTCTTAGGAGGTCAGGGAAACATTGTTTGACTTGAGAACCGCGATCAAATCGTACATTGGGCATACTGCTGAGTATCGTCTTGCATACCAGAACAGAGCTGATGTACATGAATTGGCCACTGCAAATCTACCTGCATTGCTGTACATACTTACCCAAGGGCGTTGAGCCTCCAGGATGGATGGGCAGCATTCATTCGGTTCGTGTATGTGGATGACAAGATACACCTGTGTGAGGGAAGTCAGTCTGATACTTCCAAGGCAGTTCTCGTTTAGAGATGTACTGGAGTCACTGGCAGTCGAGGATGGGTGTGTGTGCCAGACACCATCCAGAGGCATAGAAGAGGGTAACAAGCCCAGACTACCTTAACTGTGAAAGAGTGACTCAGCTATTTCTGCAGAGTTTTGAGTTTCAGCAGAATATTTTTTCCACTATGCTGACAGCTTTTCCACCCACGTATTGCATATGTGGCTTTGTGCCACAGAGGTATTTTAGGATTATAAAGCCTAGTGTAAATTTTTAAAGTTACGTATGAAAAACGGTGCCTTCTGGATTTTAAAATGTATAGATTGTGGGTAGAGTGTAGGGAGTAGGGGGTGTCTTTGAAAAAGCCAGGGCTCGGGCGAAATAGATCTCCATCTATCATTTACCTGGTTTCATTTGTTCTACCAGAACCTAGTCAATGATGTTTTCAGACAACTTGTACCAACAGAAATGGAATTACTCTGAAATCCCCGTGATGTTTCGGCATTGTATTTATCATGGGGCAGAGTCAGTTGTTCTCATACCTGGTATATACTATTCTTTCCTTGATCCTGTTTCTGTAAGGCATTCCCAAACAATCCTGCAGGGAAAATAAAGAGAGATATGCAGGGAATTAAACCTAATAAAATAAAAAGGTTTCTTAATCTGTCAAGTGTATTGCAATATTCAGTGAGTTACTATACTCAGCTGAAGATTAAATTGGATGGAGTGTGCTTGTAATATTATTCCTGCACATTGAGCCATTACATGTGAATACCTCCAGTCTGCTTTGAGCAAGTCATTTGTCAGT
Organism: Falco naumanni; assembly: GCF_017639655.2. Lineage (NCBI taxonomy): Eukaryota > Metazoa > Chordata > Aves > Falconiformes > Falconidae > Falco > Falco naumanni. The sequence goes on from NC_054068.1 coordinate 11,656,756, forward strand.
CCTTTATGCAAGACTGTAACCCTTGCTGTCACTCTGTGACTGCTGCATGAATCAGGAACGGGAGGACGGATCGAGGAGGACAGTTAGGCACTGGGGTTGTGCTTGGTCATTTATGTCTTTAAGCAACCCGGCTGTGGAATCCAAAGGTTTGCTCTATTGCCACTTTTCTTTCAATGCCACAAATGCTGATACAGCAGCAAAAGCCTCTGTCAAGGGCCTCACCACATCATGGGACTGGAGAAGAAAAAAAAAGCAGAAATCCAGGGAAGTAATGTTAGTGACCAGTAACCACCACTTTATGGCAGATGACTTTTGTAAAGCAGGCAGGGCTATGACTTCTTTTGACTCTGTCAGCTGAAGGAGCAGTAATTCATCTGTGATGTCCGCAGCACTCCTCAGCTTTTTTTGTTGTTTGGATTTTGGGGTTTGAGATTGTGTTTTGGTTTGGTCATTTATAAATTTACTTCCAAAGAAAAGATATAATACAAAATGACAGCATATATTAAGCATAAAAACATCAGTGTCCTCTGGGAGCTGTTGGAGAAGAAAGCACAGAGCCACTGAAATGCAACCCCATCAGCTGTCAGAAGTGCCCACTGGCAGGTCAGCAAATCTTTGTGATCATTGCTGGACAGATCTGAGAGAACCAAAAGGACAAGTGACTTTTGTCCCTGGCTAGCAGGAAGACGCCAACCCGGGAAACAAGCTCACCCTTTGTTTCACCCTCAGGCTGCAAACGGACCAGGAAATAAGTCCTCCCAACACATTGCGCTGGATGCTGATCATATTTTTCCTGTGTCACAGAACTTGGTTCCTCCCTTGTTTCATACAGTAGTGTTAAAAGAAAGGGGAACAGTCCTGCTCCATAGCTCGAGCCCAAGCTTGGCACAGTTTATCACTCTAGGCTGAGTTTGGAGATTTGTGAGGCTGAATTTCAAAGTGAAACTCAGTGGATGTGAGTGCCATGGGAACCAGAGCAAGCAGGAGGTTTGCATGGATCCCCTTAGGGTTGGAGCTGTCGAGTTTCATATGGTGCTAAAAAAAAAATAATACAGCGTCTCTGGAAAAAAAATCTGTCTGTGACTTGAGGCAACTGTGGGCACCTTCAGCCAGCACCTGATTCACTAGCAAACAGTTACCTACAAGGCATTTCAGCTGGCAGACACTTGTCCTAGGCGCCGTAGGCCGTAAGGGCTGTTTTCAGTTTAATCTATTTTTAATGTGGCGCCTTATTCTAAACTGCTGAGTTCTCACATTCCCGAGCTGTCATGGTAATAGGATTGTGCAGTCTTACGGGCTAAAGTTTTCCACCCCAAGTGCCAAAAGTTAGGCTCCTAAATCCATATTCAGATTCCTTAATGTGACTGATGAATCCCACAGGAGTTGGTAGGAACTGGACATGGTCTGCACCTTGGAAAACAAGCCAGGCCATTAAATGGATCAACAAAGCCTGGCTGCAGGCACCCAGATTTTCAGATGTGGGCCACCATATGAATGGATTGAGCCCAGACTACAAACATGTATCCCCAAAGGTCAGAAAGGTTCAAGTGCAGGCTTCTTTGTTCAGCCCCACTCTACCTGTTTGAGATGAAACTTCATAGTGTGGTGACCGTGTGAACTATTATGCAATGCACAGGGCGGCTTTGAAGGGCAGGTTTAAAAGCAGCCATTCTCCTTCCTAGTGTGGCTGCCTTTTTATCCGGAATGGCTACTACCGATGTCAGTATGAAGGAGGGAGGCAAGGCTAATGAAAGTGTGAATTGTGTTGGGGATTTGGAAAGGGAGCGCGTTCAAAATCATAGCAAGTGGCAGAGAGCAACAGCGTGCCCATCTTTTTCATTGACTTCCTGTCTGTGCTACTTCTCTATCCGTGAACTAACACTGCATATTTTTACTTCACTACCTTCTTCTGCTATTTCTATTTGTAGCACCCTGCTAGACTTGTATCCAAGCCAATCCAAAATTCTTCTGAAACTCCCTGTGCTAGCAGCAACATGAAAGCAGAACTCTGCAGTGGCTGCAGCAGCTATGGTAGGGTTTAACTAGAGTTAAGAGTAGTGTCAGTCACTTCAGCCTTTTGAGTTATACTGAAAATGGAAATGCCATCTGCCAAGAGAAACAGCTTGCAAAAAATTGTGTTGTTGCCTTTTTTCATCGCAGGCCTAACAATGCTGTATGTGGAGTTATCAGCCAACACTTGAAACTGATGCACTTTTATTGGTTTATTTTATATAGAAGGTTTTTTTTATTATTATTATTATTATTGCAAGATAACACATAAGGCCATGACAGCACAATGCATTTTCACCCAGATGAGGCAGAATTAACTTAGTACACTTTAAAGAGTGTTTTACTGCAGTATGAAAGTGTAGAGTTGTTTTTTTCTCTCCTATTTCCTGCAAAGGCGGGGAAAGCGATTTTCAAAGTGTCCTGTCCTACCAGAAGACAAAAACATAGAAAAGCCAAAGCAAATTCCCATAGAACATACCCATTCACTAGCCAAAAGACCTATAAAGCTTCAGTGAACTACATCCTTTCATCCAAAGAGTGCGGATGAAATGAAAGACCCTTGTGCTAATAGTGCTGCCCAGGCACCCCGGTCCTCTAAGCCGTAAGAGAAGCGCTGCCTGTGGGCCAGGCTGTGTGAGGCTCGGTACAGGGCACAGCTACCGGAACAGGGGGTGCTGCTGTCTCTCAAGAGAGCCTCATGGGCCAGACCTGGAGCCAAAAGCAGTGTGGACAGGGAGGAGTCAGCAGGCCAGGCTGCTGGGATGGACTGAGGAGGCTGTAGCCCAGGTGAGCGTGTGCTGCCAGGGACTGCAGCAGAAGTGCTGCACAATGGCACAGCCCTTCCTTCCCCCTCAGTCTCCCTGCTTGCAACAGGGCTATGTCCAGACCTAACGCAGACGTGTGAGACATCTCTCTCCCAACCAGAGGGCATGTTTGATGTCTAGAGGACAGTCTGAAAGTACAGGCGTTGCAGAAATCTTCTTCCACCCTTACATCCCTGCCATCCCATCAGAGCACAGAAACCTCACTCAGGAGTTCTTGCTTCAGTCCTGTAAGGATTCTGATGGCATACTCCTCCCCAAGGATGGTGCCAGCAACACCTTGGAAGTAAGAGTAGTGCTCCTTCCTTCTGGCTGGTGTCTGTCTTCTAAGTCACTGTCTTTTATTTTAGAGCATTCACTGAGGAAGTGGGAGACCTGGGTTCAATGCGTTCCTCAATCTGAGAGTGCTTGTCTCTCACTTCCCATGAGACTGTCTAACTGCTGGCTGATCAGCTATTCCGGGTAAAGCTCTTCAGAGTGAAACTGTGCTTTCCACTAATGGGATGTTTGCTCTCCCCGGCCCACTGTCAGTGAGCAGCTTCTGTTTTAGAGTGAAGTGATCAGTAATTCATGGTGTGAAGAGCCTCAGGCTGCATTTGGTGTTCTCAGAGCTGGTTTGCAAGACCCCATGCCTTAAGGCATCCAGAGAAGGGGTGCCTCGTCTCTGGATGCCTGTGGAGGATAAAGTGCATCTCCAAGGAGATGCTATTCTGGTCAGGTGTGGAAGCAGAAAACTTGAATGTGAACCAAGGAGAGACCACAGAGTGCAGGTGGCTGAGAGTGATGTCTGTGACTCTGGAATTCAGTACCCAAGTTCAGTTAAAGTCTAGTTATATGAACTCAAGTCCTTTATTGGCAGTAACTCGTTAAAACCCAGCTCTGCATCTGGCTTCTTCATGTGGACAGATCCTGACGGATCTTTACTGCTGTTTTGATAAACATTTCCAAGGTTTATTAAATGTGCTCTGTGACGTGCTTTTGTGGAGATTGTAATTTGACAGTCATCACGTGAGAAACAAAGAGTTTGCCATCTGACCTGGCAAGACTTTTTTTTCTCCTTACTATTAATTAAATTGAGGTTATTGCAAAATTTTATTATGATGGTTGTGATTTGTCCTGTGATAACGCTGGGGCTAATACTGAGGCATGCAAAGCACCTTCCATGCTGGTGATGTTAGTGGGAGGTGCAGCTGAGCAGCACCTCTGGTGTCAGCTCTCATAACAAAGTTTCAGGGCCAATTCCTGCTAGCCCTATTCAGGCACCTTACCCCGGAGCGGGTTCTTCTAGTTCTGAGGGGATGGTTTCACAAGTAGGAAGACGTAGCTGGGGGGGAGGAAGGGGGCAACTGCTTGGCCACAATAGTGTCATATAACATGCCCTGGCAGGAGATCTTAACTGACCACAGCTTTGCCCTGCTTGGTGAGACTGTGACCATTCGTGGGAAAGTAGATCGGCAATAATAGATTGTTAGAGCACAGTGAGAAAAGATAGGAGGGAAAGGCAGCAGGGCTGAAGCTGAAATCATCTGCAAAAACCAGGTGCTGGTCATGGCTGAGATGAGGAAGAAGGAAACGAAGCTTTTCTGGTGATGGGACAGGAGGTGGCTGTAGCCTGTCTGGGATGGATGTGTGCGGTTTTTGGCACTGTTTCCAGTCCACGGTCAGACCCAGCCCAGAGCCCTTGAGTATCAGAGGCTCTCACTTATTCTTCAGCGCTCTCTAAAATGTGACTCTGCACATATACTGATAGGGGTAGTTTGAGGAGGATGGCTGGGTATGAGATTGGTTAGAAGTCATCCCCTGGCACTAACTCTTGACATCTTCCCTTTCTTTGTCAGAGACTTGAATGCTTCACCGCTCGGAGTTAACAGCTTCACAAGAGATTCAATAATATTTATTTTTACCCGAATCCTTCAAAGTCTGAGGGACTGGAGACAGCATCAGTTTGAGATGAGCAGCCAAGAAAAGTAAATCATCCTTGGGTCAGGGTGAACTCTCATTTGAAGAGGCCACAGATGGCAGAGATGTTCATGAATCAGCAGTTTCACAGACCTCTGCCCATTCAGAGAGCAATGTGTGTAAACAGGCATGAAAACAGCACAGAGCCACAGAGCTTTCCAGATCCTTCCTGTTCCCTTTGTGCTGCTGAGGGGGGCCTCCATGGAGGAGCCACAGAGAAGGAGAGGGCTGAGGTGCTGGGCACTGAGCTAGTCCCAAGAATGGTCATCTGACACCTCTGCTGCAGCTGTGCAAGAGCCAGAGAACAGGGTGATGGTGAGACACTGTTCCCTATGTCCCTGTTCACCTGACAGCACACCCAGGTGTGCTCTTCAGTAAAGGAGACAGCTGCCGACAAGCCTGGTGTCTGAGATAAAGGTAAGGAAGGAAGGGTTAGGTGAGGGCATGAGCTGTTGCACCATTGCGCTGCTGCAGGTGCAGAACAGCTCATGTACATCTGGGTTACATGGAGCAGGCCTGCCCCACCAGGCAGCTGCTCTCGGCAGCTGGTGGGTGCGTGGAGGTGAGGAAGAGGGATGCAGCAAGCTGTGCTGACATGATCCTGCTCTTTGATACGTGCATTGGATCCGTGTGCATATGAGTCTGGGACATCAGCAACCCATCAGGGTGCTGATTTCCTTACTGTAGTCCTGCCCTGTGGTCTGGTTCCCTGCTTGTAGGATTGTTTGTCCTTCCCTGCTGTGTGAGGGAAATGGGACCAGCAGCAGAGACAGCAATATCTGTAGAGCATTGGATGAGATGGAGCTAGGAGAAAGGAGTCTCTGCACAAATCCGGAGTGGCCGTGCCTGTAGCAAACGGAGGTTACATACAGCTGTCCCCAGCCTGTGGACAGGAAGTTCTCCAGTGTAAAGGTATCCTCTCAGGCTCTCAGCAGACTCAAGCATCCTTCCCTTGATTTTTTTATTTTATTTTTTTTCTATCACAGTTAAAAGAGCTCTTCAGAAGTCACTGTATAATTCCATGGCTTTGTGAATGTCTGCAGGCCCAGGGTGTGTTCCTGGATAGAGTGTGCCTTAGCCTGCAGAAACCCCCAGAACTCCTGCCGAGCTGGCATGGGGGGATTCTTCCTGCCCTCTTTGATGTTTGCCAAACGTTATGCCTGCAGAGTGCAACACCAGAGTACTGTGCGGAGGACCCCTGCCTTGTTTCGCTTGTGTTGTGCATTCTAGGATCTGCTGGCTAGGAGGGCTCCCAAAAAGATGTGGCATCACTTCCATTCCTGCCTGAATGTAAGCCTGGGGGCTGCTTCTGCTGTAGGATGACATGTCTGTGGGGAGAGCTGGCCAAGCCAGAGACTGTGCCTGGATTGTTTGTGAGACTTTTATAGACTGTCTATCTGGGATGAAACACAGAGCCCAGATCTTCAAAACACTGTGTGGGATGGCAGCTATGGGACTCCCATTAAAGTTACTAGGGGCATCACATGACTGAAAACTGTGACACTAGTGTGTTTCTGCAGAGGAATAGCTGGTGCTGGGGTTACCGAGGCAAAGGGAGGTAGAGGGAAATGAATTCTGCCGTGCCTGCAGAAGCAACACATCACACAAAATGTCAGCTGTGGGGCTTGTGTCTTTTTTATCACATCACACAAAATGTCAGCTGTGGGGCTTGTGTCTTTTTTATAAGGAGCAATTATAGTGGGTATCACAGGAGGTGTTCAAGGAACACATGAGACACTGGGATTTATTGTCAGCAAATGAGGTGCTTCAAATTCATTGCGAAGCTGGAGAACATTTCACCTAACTCTGTAAAGAAGTTGAGGGAGTTAAGTGGAGTAAATTGGATGAATATGGCTGTGGAGTTAGAGCATCTGGTTGCCTTCCACCTTTCCAGAGAAGAGAAAAGTTTCTCAGAGCATGTCTTCACAAGACATAGAGCATCGGGAGTGAGCACCGTCACAGAGTGGAAAGTTGCCCACCAGGCAAAGACCAGCGATTGTATCATAGACAGGGAAATGGAGTCAGTCTGGTCACGGTGCTTTCTGTAGCTCTTGAAGACAGTGATGGATGAAGACTCAGTGTAGACAGACTGCTTTTTTCTTACTCTTTTGATATCTTTCAGACTTTAACATGAACTATCTACTATTATCCTAATTTTACAGCTGGGGACAGACAGGTTACGTGACATGCTCAAGATCACGTGAGCAGTGTGTGTCAGAGTGAGAAACTGCACCTGGATCTCTCCATTGTGAGGCTGTTGCTCTTGGCACTGCATCCTCCTGACTGTAAACAACACATCCAGATTGACTTTGCCTGTGTCCTTTCTATGCCTACAAGTGGTAAGTTTTCTAAACAAATCCAAGAAACAAAGAAGTCACTCCTCCAATATGTATGTCCAATCCTTCTGCACACTGTGGCATGATGTACCTTAGAGGAGTCTGCAATTAACACAAGTAATTACCCCTTGCTGCAGAGACTCTTAGACATCACTGGCTAAGAATCTAGATGAAACTTTCGCCTTGTTTACTGAGTGCCCTATGTGCAATTCAGAATGGATTTGGGTGGTATCTGCAGGATAAATTAACTTACAACCAAGATGAATACTGCATACTCCTTGGTGCCATTGTCATGATTTGGCCGCCACTGGGGGTTTAATACCAGTAGAGAGAAGTCAGGGAAATAATTAGGTAGGAAAAGTAGTCATCAGCTATTGCAGAGGGGTTCCTTGTGGTTGTCAGAGTTTGCCTCCTACACTCAAAAAAGGTTTAATATAAAGGCTGACAAAGGAGTGGGTATCCATAGTTTGTTGGGACACGCGCAGGTTCTAGGTGTGTTCTTGGTCTTCAGCTTCATTGAAGATCAGCAGGAGTGGGATTTTCCAAAGTGCCCAGGGAACCGTTGGTCATGGATCCCAAGGCACAAGAGACTCGGGGCACGCCTGACAGTCCCGTTCAAAGCAGCGCAGGTACTGAAAGCCCAGCTTTCAGTGGAGGAGCCTATCCCTTTGACTCCAGTTCGCAAACCTACCACTGACTTCTGCTGCTCCAGATGTGTGCTGTGGGCTGCTGCTTTTAACCTGGCAGTGTTGCCAGAGGCACTGGGCACCTGGCGCTTTGTGACACAAAGAACAGCCATTAATTGAAACTCATCAAGCAAACAGCCACTTCTGGTTGCTGTGGCTCTGTTTTCAGCTCTTCAGCTCTAAAGTGAGGCTGACAATTTTTTGCTGATTTCTCAGACCTCCAATTGAGTTTTGTTAATTAATATTTGTGAAGTACTTAGGTGTTTTCAGGTTTATGGTGATCCAGAGTAGTATTATTACTGTTGGTATTATTAAGACTAATAATACTGCTAATAACCTTAGTGAGCCTGGCAAAATTCAATTTGACTAAAATCCTTGCCACAGATGAAAAAAAATAACTCCAGTGATGTGAGGGGGTACGTGACTCAGTTACCAGTAACTGCTGTTTACAAGGGGCAGGAAGAGTGTATTTGCTCAAATGAAAAAAGGTCAAGGCAGAGGCCCATTTGCTGTTTGTTAATAAGTAATCTAAAGTGCAACACAGCTTTACTGTAACAAATCAGCCTGGCTTAGTTTTGCTTCCATCACCATTATTTTCAATCCAGTTCTGGACTAAAATACCAATTCAAAAATAGTACACATTCTCATAGATTTTAAACATCTCCAAATCTATGCAGAGGATTTGTAACCAGGGAACAACAGCAACAACAACAAAAAAATCTCCTTTCCATATTTTTGCCAGTGTTTGTCTCGGGACACTGTAGGCAACCAACGCTGAAATATCAGATAGGGCATTATTTATCTCCTGGGAAATTCTCCTTTAGGCTCAGACCTGTGTGTCTTCCGTGTGGAATTGTGCCAGTCAAGAGCTGTGGTGTAGCCGGCTTGCTTACAGCCACCCCACCAAGTTACTGATGTAACTTACAAAACCACCTACGTCATCTCCGAATCTGGCTCAGATTCAACAGTTAAAATTCAAACGTGGGTGCTAGAGAACATCCTTCTTCCAAGTGACTGAGCATATGTGCACTTTATGCATTGCAACCCCTGCCCTATCACTGTCTTTTGCAAAAAAAAAAAAACCAAACAGAAAAAGAAAAAGAAAAAAAAAAGTCATTTTCTAAGCAGCACTTGTCTTTAGCCACCGAGCAGTATTCTGGAAAAGGGCTGGAGTCTGTCCTTTGTGGTTCATCTACTGGCTGCAGGTAGGATTCACTAGAAAAAGTTTTGCCATTAATAAGCCACTTAAAGTACTTATCAAAAAATCAATAGTTGTGCCAGCTGCCAGATCACCACAGCTTCTCATTTGTAACCCTTGGTATTCATGTCCTTCAACTGTACTGGCCCGAGGCACACATCTAGCCCTCAAAACAGGGAATGTGATGTGCACAGTGCTAGAGCAGGCATAGCCAAAGCGCAGACACATGGCACTGTTGGTGTGCACCCAGTGCCGGTTTGTTGGGGGGTAGCAGAGACACACACACACACACACACAGAGTCACCTTTGGAAACTGAAACCATGCAGATTGCAAACTTGAATTCCTAGCTTCCTGAAATGCAATTTTGAAAGGCAATGATCCTTTAACAAACCAACCACCCCTGCTCTGGCGGTCCCAACTGCCTGTTAACCCAGGTGGAGGGAAGGAGGTTGGTGAGAAAGGTTTTGCTTGCCGGAGCAGGTCATGTTTGGCTGCGGGCTCAGAGCATCTTTCCAGTGCCTGGGCCTTAACAAAGAGTCTTCTTGAGCCCTGTAGTCCTAGAGGGCACCGGGGCCTGCCTCCATCCAAGGCAGGGCCACGCGAGCAGGGAAGGGGAGGAATGGCCTTCTACAGAGCTGCCCCTCTGGCACCGGGCAGGAGACAGTGAGCGCAGCAGATGCTGATGTGAGGAAACAGTAGAGTATACAGGGAAGAACACACATAGGAGCTGTTGTAGGGTCTTGGTAGTGGCATGGAAAGAGGATTCATGCAACTCAGTGCTCACACATGTCAGGAGGCAGCACCAGTGGCTGCGAGCTGCCAGGAAAGGGGTCTCTTGGATGCCCCAGAGCCCTCATGTTTACCTTGCTGTTCTGTGTTATTGACACAAGAAAGGGAGGAGGGGAGTGGAGGACACATGGTGTCCTGGGGAAGCAGGCATGGCTGGTGCTGCCCCGTGTGTCTGTACCTGCATGGTGGGCTGCAGCTGGGTGGCTGGCCAGCGGTGCTGTTCAGAGATCCCTGAACTGATCTGGTGCGTGCGGGATGTTCATCCCAGAGCGCCTGGTGTGGGCAGCAGGGAGTACTGCGGAATTGACGCTCACTTTTAGGAAATCTGTCTGAGCTGGGGATGTCTTGAAGCATAAGCAAGGTTAAGAGGATGGTAGCATGAAGTCCTACATCCCATGGGTCCATGCTGCTCTGAAGGAGGATGTGGCCATTGCATACATCACACATTGTGGCAGGGAGAGCAGTAGGTGTTACTACCTGGCAGCCTTTGTGAAATGGTGATGCCACATGAAAATGCACATGTTCGTTACTCATGAGATACACGTTCGCTGCCCATCCCTGCCTTTCTGCAGTAGTATACACCCAGGGTGGTGGAGCTTTCTGCTCCTGTCCCTGGATGTTGTGCTATTTCCTCTCATTGTGCTTTGTGCTGGGTAACATCTATTGTTTCTGAATTGCCTAGTGAGTTGCAGGAGTCTTTAACAACACTGGTACACTCTTCCTCTAAAGACCAGTGAGGATTTACTTCTCCCCTTACAGCAGTGGGAAAACTGGGGTAATAGGATGTCAGGTGACTCTCTTGAAGCAGTGGAATTAGCTAGAAAGTGTTAAGTATTCCCTGAACATTAGTCATCACCGCCGTGTCACCCCTCAGTGCCATCATGACAGTGAACTTCTGGACTGTACAGTCTTCTGCACACAAAGGAGAGGCATTTAATGAAAAGCAAGCCCAGTGCTGCAAACGCCACTGTGGAGACATACATTCTGTTCTAACTGGTAGCCAGGATGCCTGGGAAAATATGCAGGTGGTTTCAGAAAATCCTAATTAGCCTATTATCACAGAGGAGAGGGGGAAAAACACCCCTCCGGAGTTTCTCCCCCATGACCACCTGTTAGTTTTCCCCCTCAAGCTATTACCGGTTTGCATGGGGTGGCATACTAAAGCCCTGCAAACAGTGCTGTGAATCAGAGCTCTGCACTGCTGTTGCTGGACCAAGCAAGCTTCACTGATGGGAATAGCATGGTGACATGCTTCCTTAGCTTGTACCTTGAAGCTTCATGCACCTGGCATTCATCAGCCTCAGAGGAAGTTCTTGTTTTTCCCGAATCACTGCGCTTTGCTGCACCTCAGTTTGTGGCAGAGGTGAGCCCCTCTTGTTTATCCACTGGCTTCCTTCTGTATAGTTTGTGTAGCCCGTAGCCCTTCTACTAAAGAGAGGTTTTGCTCACAAACTGCCAATTTGCGTACATCTAGAGATACTCAGTTATCTAGCTGTGCTTCAGGAGTAGCCCAAGGTAACCACACAAAGGCTATACTATGTTAGGGGTCGAGTGCCAAGCCTGCTCCTTGTCTGCTGTCCCCTTTGGCCCTTACAGTTTGACCAGCGTGTACACATGCAACACAGTAAAAATGCCAACCAACCTTCATGGCGCCACGTGTCGGCCTTTTGTGTGCGCCCTGCGGTACCCATAGCCCTCTGTAGCTAACGGTGGTCTTGGGGTTGGACCCACCAGTGGCTGTGTTTCTGCTTCTGCTTTGTGCTGAGCTGTGGAGGAGACAAGTCTCTTGAGAGCGGCAGCTGTAATACCCTACAGCTCGGTTGATAGCTGCCCCTGCTTTTAGCTGGAGAGTCCCTGATATTGCCTGCGATGGCGAGCGCAATGGCAATCCAAAGATGAGCTGTGGCATTAGTGATAGAAACATGGTGGGGCTCTTTTTGGCTGAAGCTCACAGTTCAGAAGCATTTTCTTTTTTCATTTTGAGGTATAAGGAGGTATTGGCTCCGAATAGTGGCATGGGGGCAATGTGAAAAGCTTTGCTCTTTATCCTGGCATCTCAGAAGGAAGCCTGAGAGCGTTTATTAGAAGCGACTTGGCCTGTGGCTCTCTCCTGGTGTCTTCTGTGTGTGTACTGGGTGTGCTGAGTGGTTTCCAAAGGAACTTTATGAGTGCTGCAGCAAATGGGGAAATTCACTGTGGAACAGTTGCCGCAGTAAGTGAAACTTAGAAACAACTTTTGCATTTGTGAGCAAAGTGTGACATTTTCCAAAGCATTTTTCTGTATTTGGTCCAGGACAGAATCACTTTCTACCACTGCAAATATAATTTGTGTAGTAAAAACGGAAAACAACCAGAGCAAGCTGCACACTGTCATTAATTTGGTCTCGATGGAAGCTTGTCCAGTTGGACGTTTCCTCTGAGAAATGTCATCATTTGCACATTTTTATTGTAAAATAATTCTTATGTTCATGAAAAAGGTTTCTAATATTTATGAGCAATGCAAACAGATACAGAAAGCATTTTGCTGTTTCATAGAATCATAGAATCATTTAAGTTGGAAAAGACCTGTAAGATCATACAGGTCTTGGTCCATAAATGGTCCAACCATTAACCTAGCAAGTTCACTAAACCATGTCCCCAGGTGCCACATCCACACGTCTTTTAAATACCTCCAGGGATGGTGACTCCACCACTTCCTTGGGCAGCCTGTTCCAGTACTTGACAACCCTTTTGGTGAAGACATTTTTTCCTAATATCCAATCTAAACTTTCCCTGGTGCAACTTGAGGCTGTTTCCTCTCACCCTGTCACTTGGGAAAAGAGACTGACCCCCACCTTGCTACAGCCTTACAGCTAGAGAGCGGTAAGGTCCCCCCTGAGCCTCCTCTTCTCCAGGCTAAAGAAACGCCCCCAGTTCCCTCAGCTGCTCCTCATAAGGCTTGTGCTCCAGACACACAACTTCACCAGCTTCATTGTACAGTTCTCCCCCTTTTTTAGAAGGAACAAAGCTGCTTCCCCCAGATGGTCCTGGATGAGACAAATGCACCGATGTGTGTTACGGAGAGAGCATTATCAGGGAGGGAGCTGGTGTGCTGCTGGGGTAGGGAAAGGCTGTTTCTCTGTAGCGATAGCAGCAGTACAGATTTTCCCCAAGGCTTTCTCCCTTAGCATGTGCTAATTCATGAGACTCCTCACGTTATGCACCAAGACCTGGGTGCTGAGGCTGAGTAACTATCTGGTGTAGCCACTTGCAGATGCAATTACAAATTTTTTAAGTTATACCCAAGAATATTTTGATGTTTCGGTATTAAGCTCGGTGTTTCTTGATTGCTGGTGCCCAGCTTTGACTTTAGAGCCAGCAATCCCTGCAGTGCGCATGAGGCAAGCCTGGCACTTCCACATGAGGACCAAAACATTCAGCGTGGTGGCCAGAGAGGCTGATAGGGAAATTTAAAGTCTTAAATGCTACTGCTACAACAACCCAGCCGACAGCTCCTCTGGAAGGTGAGTACAGACAGCCTTTCTGTCCCAGCAAAGATGCCTAATCCGAAACACAGATTACCAGCAGCCAGGAAGTGGCAAACAGGGTCACTGTTCTCCTCAGGCTGTTTGTTCCCATCTCCCTCTAGCAGAACACCCGACCACAAGGCAGGGAGCTGGACACTCCTAGTCCGCTCTCTGCTGAGGATCTGCTGCTCTACAGCAACGCGCTGTTGAATCATAGTGCCAGAAAGCAAGCGTGCGTGGGGAGCATGGCTGTCCTACCGACTGGTTCGAGCATTCACATGGGAGTTTGAGATTCTGGACTCTGCTCCCAGGACTGTTTACGCATTTTACATGATACAGTCACCAGGTAACATATAATCCCCGATCAAAGCCCTCAGGGGATTTAGGCAAAGCAACGCCCAGTTTCTTGATCCTGATCAGACTTAGGTGTGAATTGGGCTGAGCTGCTTGGCCCTGTCAGGACTGGGGCAGTTCTGGGCATGCACAAAGGTGGAACTCTAGATAGCTGATGAGCTTGAAAATATTAAAAAAAGTTGGGAGATTGAAGGGACCAGATAGTGGGAAGGACCTGGGAGCTGCAGTGGGATGCATATGCCGGCATTTCAGCCTGAAGTGCAGATATAGGGTAAAACACCAGGCACTCCAGTAACAAAGTCCTCTTACAGGGAAACTTGTTCTCACAGATTCCTGAAGTAGAAACTTATTTACATAACCATTTTATGTGCTTTTAAAAAAAAGAAGTCCCATCCTAACCAGTGCGTTTGCTTGGATTTGTTTCTACTGGGCTGCATGTGCTGAGCTGCACAATGGTAGCTGCCATATGACTAGCTTGTTATTCTTACCAAGCGTGACAACTGCTGTAGCGAAATCAAGAGCAACCTGCTCTAATGTAAACTGATTTCAGATTGCCCCCGGCAGTCCCAGCTACCTCATCTAACCTCTTTTTTTTTGCCAGTCTTTTTTCTTTTTTTTTCTTTTCTCCCCCCCCATCTTTTTCTTTTTTTTTTTTTTTTTTTACTGAGGACGCACCCTATGCTTTCTCATAAGGTGTTTTATCACGCTGGCTGTTGTGCGACCTACAAATGAGCCTCTCTGGTATTATCCTTAGTGCATCCCAAAGCCACGGACCCTCCAGCAAATGCAGACTCCAGCTGCCTGTCCGCTCCAGGGATGAGCTCTGCAGTGGCTGATGACTGCACCCAAGAACACCTAGCTACAAAGCACCAAAAGATGTTTGTCTGGCCCTTGACGGGCTGTTGTATCCTTGGTACTCCACCTGCATGTTCCGAGAGTGCTGCGGCGCTGGATAAATGCAGACAAAGAGAGGCTCAGGCTCATTCAGAGCGACACTGCTGTCACGCTGAATATGTGCCAGGTACCAAGTGGGAAGAGGTTGTGTTCTAAGGGAGCTGGGGGCATCGGGGAGTGGATTTGGGGCAGGGAGCGCTGTGGGAGAAGCAGTCCAATTTGCCGATTGTAGCTGCCAGATTGGTGTGTATGATGGGTGTGATATAAATTACTATCTATAAATAAATACCACAACAGCATTTTAATGAGGTGTTTTCTAGTAGCACTTGTCCAGGCTGGTAGTGTTATGTTAAGGCTGGAGAAGTATCTCCAAGCAAACTTCTTGGCTAAACCTTCATAAACATGGTCTCACCCAAGATCTAACTATGATTTGTTTGGATAAGAGGTTTTGCTTGTTTGTTTCTGAACATACTTTCAAATACATTTGGGTTTTTACTTTTATTTATTTATTTTTTTCCTTCTTGGCCCAGGTTTTATGTCGGTGTCACAGAACCTAACATGCTGAGATAGGGGACGAAATCTGGTGCCTTTTCTGAGCATTTGTTGTTGCTCGGACAACAAGAAGCTTGCAGAAGGGCTGGGTCATCTGGGGCTTTGGCGGTGGGGGGCACTTGGGCCTGTGACTCATGGGAGTGACCTGTGTCTCTGCAGAGACTGGCAGGTAAAAATATCCCGGCGCGTCTCAGGGAGTGCCGTGTTCTTTGCTTTTCCTGCGGTGCTGAGATGCCTGGCATTGCAGCCAGTGCTGTTTGGAGGCATGGTCTCGAGGACCCTTGCCCCACATTTGCAGTGTGGTTCTGCTGGGACTCAGCAGCCAGCTCTGATTATGATTTTTTCCATGGCAGCTAGCTAGTTTGCTGAACTTTTGGCAGCCTGGGCTGCTGGACAAGTGGCTGCACATAAACAGTGCACAGCACAGCGTGCCGGGTGGGACTCGGACGCGTGCACTGTAGCAGCCCATGCGCACTGTGGGGTTGCACTGCACATACACACTCGGTATCTGTCCTGGTCTCTTGAGTCCCCCCCGGTGCTGTGTCTGATCCTGGAAGGCTGTCCCCAGCACACCCCAGTGCACAGGCTGCTGCGTACCTCTACGCTGGGGTAGGTCCAGGGCTAGACATGGGCTGTGGTTTTTGATCTGCACCAAAGAGATCATGGTGGCAGGTAAATCCTGAGGCAGGGGTTGGGTTTGGAGGCTGGATCTCAGGCGTTACGTTCATATTTCAGGCCAGAGCAATGGTTTCATCAGAAGGCCTCTCAACGTGTTACGTTGCCACCACAAGAATGTGTGAGTTGCATATATCCAAAACAGAGCTGAGAAATAGTCTTTCTTATGCTAGCTCTGAACTGAGGAGGCTTTTGCAGATTTGACCCCAGTGTATTAACAGCAGGACTTTTTCTGCTTAATTTGAAGATCTGGGAGAGAAAGTTCAATTCTTTTATCCTTAAATATAAAACCTCTGAAGTCTCTTGACTGTCTGGACTTGTGATGCATACTCAGAATTCATTCTTGTTATAAATAAATAATTGGCAGGTGATGCTGTAGAGATAACAGCTTCCATTATTTTGAGGAATCATTAACACCAGCGAGGTCTCCCTGATCAACAGCTATTTAAAAAAAAAAATCAAACGCCACTACAAAACCACCCACAAAATAATATCAGTTGGAAGGCATATTTGGAGGGCTGCACTCCAACCTCCTCAAAGCAGGGCTAACTTCAACGTTAGCTCAGGTAGCTCAGGGCTTCGTCCATTAAAATTCTGAAATCTCCAAGGATGGGGATTTCACAAACCTCTCTGGGCACCTGCTCCAGTTTAGCCACTCTTATTTTGAAAAAAATCTTTTATGATGTCCAGTGGAATTTCTGCTGCTGCAACTCACGGTCATTGCTGTTGTGCTGTGCGCCTCTGGAGAGCCTGGCTCTGTTCTCGCTCGGGGCGCGATGAGGTGCCTCCCCGCAGAGGCGTGCTGCCAGCGCCTCTTCGGCCTTTTGTCCATCAGGGCCCCAGGGCCTTATTGTAGCAAAGCTGCTTTCTCTAGCCGCTCGCTTCCCAGCCTGTGCTGTCACACCCCTGTGCTGTGTCAGGTGCAGACTTTACGTTTGTCCTTGCAGAATTTCAGAGGATTTTTTTCAGACTCGTCTTCCAGATTGCTGAAGACCACCTGAATAGCTGCCTTGTCCTGCAGCATAATAGCCTACAGCCCCTATTCAGTGTCACGCACAAACTTGCGGAGGGACCGTTCTGCTCTGTCGTGCAGGTCACTGGTGGAGGCTGGCCCTAGCATTGCCACTCGAGGCATGCCATCTGTTAATGCCAATGAAACATCTAGTTGTTGACCATTATTATCCTTTGAGCTTCGTGGCCCAGCTCTGAGCTTTTTTCAGCCGGGTTGTGGTCTGTCTGTTCAGGCAATACCACCCCAGTTTGGCCTATATGGGAGACAATGTCAAATGCCATGCTAAAACCAGTGACATCCGCTGCTTCCCCCACCTTCACCTTGTCCATCCAGCCTGTCACTCCAGCACAGATGACAAGCACGCTGGGCCCGTACAATTTGTCTGTAGTAGATCCATGCTGACTGTTCCTGGCTAACTTCTTGTACCTGAACATGGCTTCTGTGTGGACTTGCTCCGTGATACTCCCAGGAAAAATGAACTGATATCTTATGTGAGACATCTTCATCTTTGCTAATGTTTTGGCTAACCCCTTTCAGCAGAAGCCTGTTGATTACGTGTTGAGTTTGTGAGACCTTCAGCTTGAGCCTGCAGTGTTGGTTGAGAGTTTTTGGTAGGGAGTGGTTGAGCAGGTCAAATTCAGAAGTAACCTAACCAAGACACACCTATTTCTCCTCTGTTGGGAATCCTTTTCCTCCCAGCCTTGCCACCAAGGATGATCTTCGTGCCGTTGTTGCCATGGCCTTTGCGTTACCTGAGGGCAGGAGCCCTAAGTGGAGGAAACGGGAAAAGAGAAGGAACGAGGCTGCCAGGCCAAGAGACAGTGGAGTGTGGCCCCTGGCAAGGATTCAGCAAGTTTCAGTAAAAGGAAGAAATCAGGAAGAAGAAAGGGTAAAGTCACCTGCATGGAGTGCTAGGGATAGGCATGGTTGTTTCTAGAAAGCATGAGTAGTTCAGTCAACTGGAAGGGCCGGGCACTTGCCAAAATACACATTTGCACAATGGCCTGTAGTAGTTTGAATTCACAGAAGACCGTTGAGTTTCACTGGATGGAACTTTGGCTCGCTGGGATGTGGAGCACAATGCTGGGGCGAGTTCTGCTACAGAAAGTAAGAAACAAAATGTCTGGAAATCTGCTCGGTCTGACTGCGGAGCCAGAGCAGGGTGCACACTGCTTTGCTAAGCGGCCGTGCCCTTGGACGGCTGGAGGCTCACTGCTGCCACCGGGGCCTGGCTGCAGCCGTGGTGCCAGCTCCCAGCCAGGGGGGCGTCTGTGGCATCCCCTGCCTCGCGGGGGGCTTCCCCACGGGCTCCGGCGCCTGGAGCCCCCCCGGCCCCCTCCTGCCCTGGCCTGGGGGGCTGCAGGGCTGTTGCTCTCCCACGGGCTCCCTCCCCTCTCCCCCTGCAGCTGCTCTTGCGCAGGAACTTTCCCCCTTTTGAAATCCGTTATCCCAGAGGTGCTGCCAGCATCGCTGCCGGGCTCGGCCTTGGCCAGCAGCGGGTCCGTCTGGGAGCCGGCTGGCATCGGCTCCATCGGGCACGGGGGAAGCTGCTGGCACCCTCCCACAGAAGCCACCCTGTGCCCCCGCGAACACAGCCCTCCACACAAACCCACTGCACATGGAAGCGCTGCACAGGCGCTGGGCCCGCCTCACAGGGGGCCTTGGGGGATTCCCTGCAGCCTTCATGGCCGGAAAGATGGGCAGAGCTGGCACATCCCCTGTGACTGCAGCGGGACCGTGTACTTGCTACTGAGGCACGAGGGAGGTGCAGCGGTGGGAGGTAGCGACCGTGCAGGAACACTTGGGCATCCAGCGTCGGGCATGTCTGGCTGATTGGAAGAACATGCGTAACGCTGTCATCTTCTGTTGTACCCATACTAATGTGATTGTATTTCTGGGGTGGGCTTACATTTGTAATCTCCTTACTAGCACATTAGAAGACCTGTAACAGTGATGGACAGAAAAGGAACTAGGACGTTCGTGTAGTGACAGCGCTGCTGTGGAGCCATGTCTCACGAAGGAGACAGTCTCAGGGTTTAGATTCCTCCGCACGGCAGGCTGAGGTTTCCCGGTCCCAAGGTAAGCGTGCGTACCAGCGCACTGCAGTCCCTCGTGCCCTAATGAAACCTGACTTGCTGGGTCACCCTCCTGCAATGACACATCATTTGAAGTTGTTTGCTTATTACAGAGATACTATCGCAAGGTGTGGTGCCCTGTTCGGAGTCTAGCAAGAAAGTAACACTTATTCACCCACTCGCCCACCTTTGGCAGATGGTCTGAGGGTCTCCCCTTGGCTTTGTGACAGACAGTGGTTGATTCACCTCTGCCCAGTGGTAATTATGCGTTGCTGCCAATTGGAAATTCCCATGCTGGCATCGGAGTGGTAAGTCTAGTTCTCACTGCTGAGAATTGCAAAGTAAAAGCATGATTTCTCGATGTCTCTTTTATATTCAGCCAAGTAAAAGTTACTTAATACACTGTATCATTTACTTGTGGGGTTTTTTTAATGATCATTAAAATGCTTCTAATTGCTGTTACCCTGCTACCTCCTATTTCTCAGAAGCTCATGCAGCCTTCCCGTCAAACTAGAAAGCGGTTCTGGTAGCAAAAATGTTATGGCATTTTTGGTTTTTCCTTTCCTTTTGGAAGAGTCCCCTTTTTAATGTTTTTATTCTAATCCTCCTGTGTAAAGGACAGCTCCTTCTGGAGGGGCTTTGCCCTCCCGAAAGCTCTTTGTTTTATCCCCTCAACTTTAGGACAGGATTATTCCCTTGTCAGTCTTTCTGAACCAGGCTGGCTTTGCAGGTCTCCACTCCTTCTTTAAGTTTATTTATTTTTATATCTGAAAGGTAATAAAATTGACAAAAGAGGTTTATTCAGACTTTAACTGGATGGTGTACCACACAAGCGAGATAAAACGTCCAACACACTTCCTTCTATTTATAGCATCACTGTTGAACCATTATAGTACCAGCGGTAGGTAACTTCTCCTCCCTTCACTTTTTGAAACCTCTTTTTTGCACCTGTGTCCCACGTGGAACTTTCTGTTTGCTCAGTATCCTCCATCTTCGCAGGAGGCTCTTGGTACAAAGTGGAAAACTTCTAAGAGAAGTGAGGCCAAGCCTGTAGGGCCCCAGCCCCCAGTGTGCAGGGGGAGGAAGGGCAGGAGGAAAAAGGCAGGGGCTCTAGTGCTGCTCAGCCATAACACAGCCTGCAGGAAGGCCCACGGCAGCCCTTCTGGGTGGCCTCAGGGGTCCTCAGGGGAGTTCAGCATCTCGTTCGGGTTGCGTGGAGCCCATCCCTGCAGGGGGATGTTTCCTAACAGCTCATCAGGACTGGCTGTAGCTTCCACTTGGCTCGGTCCTGAGGTTGTTCTGGAGCACCTCAGAGCTGCGGTGCTGAGTGTTGCGATGAGTAACCTGTTCCACGGTGTGAGCGCTAAACCCCAGAGTCCTTCCCAACCAGTAGGCTCCCATTTATGGATCAGATGTAGTACCCAAATGATCCTATAAACGCAGCTACGGAATGGGAGCTGCAATCTGTTTAGCAACGTGTATGTTCATCAGTGAGTCGGGATCAGAGTGGGTGTAGGTCCCGGGGGTGGTTGACTGGAATTAGCAAAGAAGAGAGAGGTGTGGGAGGATGGAGTAACATTTCAAAAGAGAAGGTGCGTTCACGTCCACTGTTTCTAGCCAGTGGACAAGAATTCTCCTGGTACAATGATACATGAGGTCTGGACAGGGGAATAAATTGTCTTTTAATGCCTAGATCAGTGGAGGCAATAGAGCAAAGACAGCAATGCAGGAAGGTGAAATCAATTACCTCAGTATTATTTGCTAGTATACCAGCTTCACCACCTTTGTCAACACCGTAATATCAGTGTTATCTGATACAGGCATGCAACATGTCAGCTAATGGAGAGATTGCTGCCGCGGTTAGCAACAGCCACGCCATACACTGGGACACTTACTGCGGCAGCAGTTTTGTTTCTGGCCCCGGCAGCAGGACTATGCAGCCTCCAGACCCGTGTGTGTTTGGGGCCAGCGTTCCTCTTCTGAGACTCTGCTCCCCACTGAGACCATGTGCAGGCCAGTGTGCGGGGCTGCAGAAGGGAACTGGGGAAGCTGCTGTGCTCTGCTGACAGGCGTTACCGCATACCAGCTGCTCCAAGCGCGGTGCAGGTTATGTACCCGTTAACCAGCCTTTCAGCTTAGCGGGGGGCTGTAACCTGCATCAGGTGACGGGCTGGGTTTCGCAGGGTTCTCCAAGGGCTTGTCTTGGTCAGTGCTACTGAGAGCCAGTGAGCTGGGGCACCCAGATCCCTCTGGTGTTGTCAGCATCCCCGTTTTGCTCCTTTCAGGCATGTATGGAAGGTGTCGACCACCAGCACCTCTGCGTGTCGATGCCCATGTACTCCGAAGCGCCTGCCTTCAGAAACAATGGAAGGGCACTGCCCCCCGCCCTTGAAAGGAAACACGGGGCCTGTGTGCTTCAACTCGCCGACGGCTGCTGCTGTGACACAGGCTTTGGGAGCTCCGTCTGGCTCAGCTTTGGCTGCCACTGCCTGACTGCCTGCGCCTTGCCCTTGGGAGCCCAGTGCTGCCACCGAGGTGAGGTGACCCTGGTTTGGCTGCTGTCGAGCCATGCCTCACCTTTGTGCTGCTTTGAGCTGAACAGAGGGGACTTTACCTCCCCTTCTTGTATCAGGAAGGTCAGTCTCCTCACAGACTGCCTTTTCTTTTGAATCTATGCATTAAAAGGCATCATAAAATGCTGTAATAGGGGTGCAATTAATGACTCTTTGGAAGCGCTGTGATTACTGGCTCTCGGTGCCGTAAATAGAAGGCAGTGAGGTTCTGGAGTTCATTTCCAAACAAGTGAGTGGGAACTCTCAAACCAGGAGGCGATCAGCATGTCTGCAGGTCTGGTTTCTCCTTTCCCTGAAGTGGAGGTGGGCGTTAGGCTCTGTGCAACATCCACATCATGCCTCATCCAATATTTGCCAATATTCACTTGTTGCTTTCTGCTCTTTAGCAATCAAACAGAAACTTTTCAGCTGGTACCTTCTGGGTGACAAGGTTTGAGAAATAACCTTTTGGTCATTATTGCAGCATTGTGAAAATGTTCTTAGTTGATATAATAGCTGCATCACATGAGCAGAGTACGTTATCTCAGAGCTACCTGTATTTTCCAGCATGGTTCAGAGAGTTTGTTACAAAAATGTGCATTAATATTCTGAGCAATAACATACACACTGCAAGGGAAATGCTCCTGATGGGGCTGCTCAGGCTTACATGAACATATTTGCCCATTACAGAAATCTCTAAACTTACTACTGCTTAAACACCACCAGTGGCCAAAGCTGCCTTGGCTGCTGTGGGAGCGGGACTGGGTCAGTAATGCCACGTTACTGTAAACAGGCCAGGTTGTATCACCAATACTGTGACTGCTCAGGAGGCAGCTCGTCCTCTAGTTAGTTCTGGGAAATAGATTTAAATTTCAAAATTTGTATTGTCATATTAAACCACTCTAAAAAAATGTAGGTAATGATACATAACAGACAAAGGTATCTCTTCCCAGTGAAGCCATGTTGAGTCATTTTATATTACCATCAAAGGAACAAACCAAGTTTTTACAACAATAGTTGGCAGTATTTCTATTCAATGGCATTAGCCAATAATTTCTAAAACTTCCTGTTAATTATGGCATTCAACCCTTGCAGGCTGTTCTATTTTACATAAGTGCAATCCAGTTTCCAGCCATCAACTGAAGACTATAGCCTTTTGTCGTAGCCAAACAAGACCATGCGTTACCAAACTCCTTTCTGGGGTAAATCCATTGTCATTGGATTTTTGTTTTGTTGGTGGTGTTGGTTTGTTTGTTTGTTTTTAATCCTGACACTGCCAGGTAACATTCAGAAGAGAGAGTTTATGTGCCACCACCTCTGGGCAGCTTGTCTGGCCTGCGCACGAAGGCCTGCCAGCTCAGGTCCAGGGCAGCTGCCTAGCTCAAAGATGGCGCTTTGCGGGTGCCGCTGGCTCCGGGGCCCAGGTAGCCCGTTGTCCACACCACGGCTCTGACGGCAGCAGCAAACTGCTGGTCCAGAGGAGTAGCCCTCGCACAGTGCCACGTCTGTGCTGCAGCTGCCAGCCCAGGCTGGGGACTGCTGGCAGGCGTGGTGCAGAAAGCGCTGAGCTGGCTCTGCGGGAGCCAGGGTGGGCTGAAAGGCAGGAGTCCGCCTGCTATTTGGGGTGCCCAGCTCCACCAGCTCAGACAGCCGAGCTGTGTTGTGCATCCCTTGAATGCTGAACCCCCCCCGGCACATTCGGCAAGAGGGCTGGCACAGTGTGTGCTGCTGCATCCGTCTGTCGCTGGTCCTCAGCTGCTCTCTGGAGGGTCCTGCTGGGTTCGCAGCACGTCTGGAGGACATCATGTCACGCTGTGAAGCTTCATCTTCTAGCTGCACAAAACCATCCTAGAACACAGAGCAGCAGCAGGTAAGGATAAATCTCTTGCAGGTAACTGTAACAGTGGCTGGGAAAAAAAAGTGACATTTGTTTTGTACTTATCAGTTTGACTAGCTGTAATTATTATTGCTATTGTTAGCGCTACTATTGCAATATTACCTGAGGGTGCCCAGTCAGCACTGAGCTCCATTGTATTCAGCACAAATGTACTCAAGCCCCTCAAAAACATTTACAGTTCAGAATGCAAGTGACTTACAATGGTGAAGAGGAGGGATAAAACCAAATGGATACAATTAGCTTGGGCACAACTTAGTCATCCTCTTCTTGGTATAATTATAAAATGGACAAAGGTAGCACCAGCTAACCTCAATTGCCCTTCTAGCCATAATTAACTATATTGCATAATAATGGTGTCAGTTTAAACATTGTTTAAAACCGATGCTTTGCTCGAAATTACTGTACAGCCACACATATCTTGCACAACAGACTAACACATAGCAGTGTCTTACTTCCATTTTCTATTTCGTTGTGTCATCTGTGCATAGGAAAAGCTCTTGACCAAAGAGGAGTCAGTGGTACAGTGGTAAATAAAAGTGGGTAGATTCATCTGTCTGTGGTATATAAGTAGCAGGTAAATACTAGAAGTGCCCAGAGTAGAAGTGGGTACAAAGGGAGTGCCCTTTGCCTGCATTTACCCTTGACTACACCACTTAGAAGAGTTGCATAATTGATACAATTGAACCACATCAGTCCTTTATTTATAGAACATAATGAAATGGTTTTCAACATCCTGGATCACGCTCCATGGGTGATTGCCATATATGCACCCAAGGAGAATAAATAAAAACATTTCCCTAAGGTATTATGTCTCTTCACCTTCTCTAGTTTCATCCAGGATTTTTTTTGAGAAGTTCTGTAAGGAGTGCAGCATGTAACCCTGCCCTGCTGGTGCACACGCTTCGTTCAGGGGAAGGCTACGGTGATGCTGCTCCACAGTGTTGAGGTCTCACATTTCCCGTGTAGTACATAAAGCATTGTCACAGTTTGGTGGAGCTCAGGGTGTGCGCATACCTAAATATACCACAGACTATTAAGCACAGTCCCCTGTGTGGTACTTAAGTTAGTCCTTGTTCAAGTCCATAGCCTGCATTTGACATAAATCTGGTTTACCTAGAAAGCATACGGGCTGGAGCTCAAAAAAAACCCAACAAAACCAACCCAAAAACCAGAGCTGTGGCATTTGATCGCTGCTTTCAGCAATGGAAATGGAAGTGAGTCATGAAGTGGTCCCCTGATAAAGACAAATGACATAGACAATCCGAGCCTGCTGTCTGAGCCACAGGAGCCCACACCAGTTTGTGCTTGTGACAGTCTCTCATTACTGTGTCCAGCACCGTGACTGAACACCATGCAAGGAAGAAGCCTTTCTACAACAGAAGCACGAGCATCGAGTGGCACTGAGACAGGGTTATGGTAAAAGTTACATAAAATGAAGCACTGCTATTATTTTATCTTTTTGTTGTTGTTGCTATTTTTGGGAAAATGTAGATAATTTAGAAATATTTCTCTTGCTGGATTGTTTGTCCATCTTCATATGATGTTCTGCTCTCTATTGCATCACTTGAATTTGGCCTTTATTTATGATGCTACATCATTTTATGTATGCACTTTATAATTAGAACTACTAATTGCAAGCTTGCTTACTGCCCTTAGTTGGCTTTTCCAGAGCATTACTTGCAAAACGATCACAATTAGGTCTTTTCAATTGCTCAGTGAGTATTTTCATAAATTGAAAAGAAACCAGGAGCAGTTTTTTAACTTATCCTGTTTCTAAGCCTTACATGGTGACCATCTGGTGCACAGAAATGAACTGCATCAAAAATTGCATCTTTTCAGAATCTAAGCTCTCTTCTCAAAAATCCTTTTCTTCTGAATAAAAAAAGTAATCACCACATCGACATGCTGAGAGTCCCACGCTAGCTGTTATATTAGATTTTAATTGTTTTGACATGCAAAACTTTAGCCTAGACACTGCCATATTCTTGATACATTCTGAACTGAAAAAAATCTCTATAGGTTAATGGTTCTACAAGAAGGAGCTAGTCATTTCCATATGCACACTGCAAACTTAGGCACAATACTCCCATTTTATCATTTGTTATTTCAACCTTGCTGATGATTCAGTGGTGTTATTCCGCTGAAAAACTGGAGTAACACAGCAGTGAATCAGGCTCATTGGCTCTGCATCTCACTATCTAAAATGAGGATCCACCTACAGGTAAAATACTATCACATTGCAAGTATCTCACAGACTGCAATCTGTTCTGGCTTGCCAGATCTTCATCAGAAAAGGATTGCATAGGTGCAAAGTTAAAGCGCATGCTGACTGCCTTTTAGTCAATGGGAATACGCATACGAACAAGATGAGCTGGTTTGGGCTTTTCTAATTACAAATTGCCTAAATCAAAAATAGCAGAGCATAAAGTTACTTTTTTGGGTGGCTGATGTTTTTATTACCTGGCTGCCACGGCTGGAGGAAGCAGCAGCCCTCCCGCTTGCCCAGGAGGGCTGTGAGGCACAGGCGGGCACCCCGAGAGGAGCTGGCACCATGTAGCCTTGGGGCCGTGCAGAGGGATGGCCGGGTGTGCAGTGAGCTCAGGTCGCTCTCGCCAGTCACCATGCGCTGAGGCTGGTGACAGCTCCAAAGAGACATCTCCGAGTGTGTTCTTACAGCAGTGGGAATTGCATCAGGCACTACAGCTATTTTATTGGCAGCCATGAGCTCAGCTTCACCATTTTACACTTCGGTAAACACTCGGTGACAAGCCATGCTAGAAAGTGTATTGTAGGTGTAATCTGTTTACTGGGTTTTCTTCCTTCAGCGTGATCATCTCATGATTTATTGAATAGTCTCTATTCAAACTGCCAAATAACTTACCCTTTCCCTTACATGCTATTCTTGCTTTTTTCCCTTCCTGAAGTCAGTCTTAAAGGGCATCTCACAGAAATGTGCATTCATGCTGTTCCTGCAGACGTAGCCCTTTCCCCCGTGCACAGGCACTGTACATTCACCTCATGCACCCAGTGCTTAAACTGACATAAAAAAATGGATCCCAGTTATATGATGGTCTGGACACCCTCAGCAGGGAATGCAGCCAAATGGCTGTTGATTTGAGGAACCACCATCACAGAGGACCTGAGCAGTTAACTGAGTGTATAGTTTTATTTGGGGGGTGGAGGGGATGACTAAGGTGAGCTGCCTTTAGCATGCTAACGGGCTGCGAGGGGCCCCAGCTCATGCCCAGCAATTGCACAGGGAACACAGCTGGGAAAGCTCTTGCGTTTCTGCCAGCTGCTAAGAGCATCACCTTGGGCAGCACCTCTGCTGCTGCAGGCACTGAGCAAGGCCTTGGGCATGTTGCTGTGCCTGGCGTGGCTCAGACCTCCACCCCCAAACTGCCTGGGCACTGCTCGCCCAGGTCACCAGGGGACAAGTGTGCCAGTCGTGAGCCGCGTCACACAGGCTGCACATTGCACTGAGATGTGGCTGCTGGGTTTCGCTGCCTTAGCCCAAGCTTTTTGACCCCATTAAGGGTTTTTAGGTCTTTAACCTGAACTCAACGCAGGCATTAGCAGGTAAAGGTTGGCACTGTCTGCTGGTGTTCAGCTGGAAGGAGCTGATGGCATCAGGCTACGGTGACACCTGGGTGACACCATGAGAAGAGTACCAGTTTGCTGGTGATCCCAGTGGAGGGGGAAGGGGGGCCGTGACCTGCCACTCCCCTGCTAAAGGCACAGGCTCGGTGGCAAGGTTTGGCTGCAGCAGATGGGAGATAAGCACCATGTCTAATTGCACTGCCAGGCTTTCAGGAGCAGAGTGTGATTCCTTCTGCAGCGATGCCCAGCCTCGACCAGCACCGAGCAATTGTCACTGTCAAAAAGACACCAGCTGAACCCAGGAAAAGTGAAAAGTCATGAGATAAAGTAAGAAATAAGACAAAAAAGCAGGATCTCACAATAACACTAATGCAAACACCGATCGGTTAAGAAATGTCAGCCTAGTTTTTATCTTGTAGCAGGGAGATTGTTTTTGAGAAGCCATGCAGAGTCAAATGAATTCATAAACCTCCGTACCAGGTGCAATCATTAGTCAGTAAATGAATTACACATAATTATCTGCTTTGTATTTAATTCACTTGGCTTCCAGTTTCTTACTCTTCATACAGTGAAACTCTCTATCTCTCTCACACAAACACACTCTCCATGGGCAAGGAGGTTTTGGAGGGCTGCCACCGGCCTGACTCATGAATCAGACTCCATGATTTGAATGATATTTATCTAAGCCTGCAAACAAAGAAGATGGCTATGTGTCCAATGAGAGGATAATTATTGTTATTATGTTTATAGAGCAACAAAGTCGGGAGTTAGGACCCCGAGGGAAAGGCGGCAGGAAGGGCGAGCTGGGCAGAGGCAGGAGGCTGTAGGCAGTGTTTCAGTGCAGGCATGTGCCAGTGCCCTTGCAGGGCTCCCTGCCTGTGAGTCACCTCTGCCAGCGGCCAAGGCGGGTGGCCAGGTGAGGCCTGCCTCAGCGGAGACGCTCGCTGGGAGCCACAAGACCACCTTCCCGGCGTCTCTTGCCATGATACCAGGACAACGCCGGGCCTACAAGGGTTTTGGCAGTAGCTGAAGGGAGTTGGGGTTGGCACAGGTCACCCCAGATGGCTCTGCCACTGCGAGGCTGAGGATGGGGACGTGCCAGTCTGCGGGCAAGGCAGCCCCGGCTGCACTGGGCAGCAGCGCTGGCAGGGCCACCTCCTGCCCGCAGCAGATAGCGGGGGGATTGATACAGAAGCCAGCTGAACACATCCATCTACAAGTACTTTAACTAAACTACAAAGAAAGGAGAAAAGAAATCCGTCACAGAAAAATCTTTCTTTGCAAGTAACAGCTGCTGCCGCAGCAGGTCTCAGAAATAAAGCATGTCCCTTGAAATGGCATTTGGGCTCACCCTGCTCCACAACTTCAGTGCAAGCTCAGGCAGGGGAGCCTTGCTCCACCGCCTGGGAGAGCTTTGGACGCTGTGACAGTGGCAGTGCCGTGTGTGACCCAGGCTTGCTCCTGTCAAGTTAATGCTCTGTACTCAGACAGGGCAGTGACAGAGGAGGCGCTACCTATCCTTTAGGACTGTCCCTAGCAAGCAATAAATTTGGGATAACCTGTAATTTGAACCGTAATTAAAACCATAGTTCTAAAATACACTTGCCACTCTAAAGCGTCATCTTGGCTGTGATTGCAAGAGTCCCCCATATGCAAAGGTCACCCCATGCTCTGCTGGGCAGGGGGCCGCAGACCTCTGACGTGGGGCTGTTGCGGAGGTATGCACTGGCACAAACCTCATGTTTCTTGTTGGGCTCGTGGAGGCAGTCACCCATGTTCCCAGACAACTTCTGGTGCGTCTGCACAGCGAGATAACAACTGGCAGCTTTTCATCAGTTTGGTACCACCAAGCAACTACTCAGGCCATCACATCCCTGTCTCTGGAGACCTTGGAGAAGGATGCCAGGCTCTGGAAATGTTTTGGTTTGCAATTTAAGGACACAGCCATGGTAATGGCAAGTGGTACCCCTGTTGAGAGAGCTGGGAAAAATGTCATTTACTTATGTTAATTTATGTGTAGGATGGTAAAGTTTGAGCCACCTTTCAGCTACCTGTAATGATCTTTAGGTTAACAATACACAGCCAGGGAGACAGCAGGACAAACAGCCAGAAGGAGAGGTTACCTGGAAATAACAAGGAATGTAGAATGAATCCTACACAGGGAACAAGACATCCTGTTCTTGTTCTCCCAACACCTGTGCGAAACACTTCCAAATTTTGTCCTTGTTATGGGAGGGGAAGCAAAACCAATAACCTGCATAATTATCAATGCTCAAAAAAACACCATGAAAAATGCAAGCTAAATAACTTGATGTCCCTTCTACTCAACCCAGTTTTAGAAGCAAATTTTATCTCGCTAGATGTTTTAACTGACGATTTAAATCCATGTTAATATCCTAGGAAGAAACATGGCAAGGCTTTGGCTAAGGAAGAATTGCCAATACAATGATATTTTAGATCACAGAACATTCCTTTGGGGATGTGTGATGAAGTGCTGCCTTTTTTAAACTGTAGTAAATCTTCCTTACTTAATTCCCTTTTCAGAACAACATAAATTTTCTGGAGAAGTTTGATAGAAAACACCTATATGCCAACATTAACATCCCAGGGGGGGAAAAGGGCTTTATATGAGAGCAATCAAAAATACTGCTGAGCCACAAGAGAAGATTTCATTTTACGGGCTTAGTGAGACTGGGAGTCCTGGATCAGGACTTTCTCGATCTCCCAAAGCTAGCACATAGCCTTGAGAAAGCCAGCCCCCCTCTCAGTGCTTCAGCCCACCGCGCTGTAGCAGCAGTGAGACACTGGCTGCTGCCCCGGCTGCCTGGGAGAACCAAAGGGCAGCGCACCGGCCACCTGAACTCACAGCGCTTCTTAGCCTCTATCTACCATGGAAAATTGCTGCTTCCGTTGAAGATTACTTTAAAATGGAAACAGGCCTTTGTGCCCTGAAACATGTTTGTTTATTTATCAGTTTATCAGTTGATCTATAATAATAATACTGCTCCCCACCAATTTGGTCTACAAGGTGTTTTAAGATCTTTGAATGGAGGAAGCAAACAAAACCATGGTATTACCAGGTAGGTAGGTAAACAGCTAAGAACAAGAGTTCACAGTTATTATTGTGCATACAGCAGTTTCTGCATCTTCCTCTCTCCCTCCCTAATACACAGAGGTTTTATATTATTACTATAGGGAAAAAAAAAAAAACCTAGATAGTAGCCAAACTTATATGAAAAGCACCCCCCTGTTTACAGTCCCTGAGAAATAATGCCATGAACTATGGGCTCAATAAGAATGCCACAAATACTTCTCTCTGAGCTAGCTGACAGAAAACACTCAAAAGAACAGGGCTATAAATTGCTGCTTCATTCTAAATCACTGTGTTTGGCACACCTGTTCCAGCACACCTTGGGGCTGTTGCTGGACATAATGTGCCTTTAATTTTTTTTATTTTTTTTAATATTGCAACCCAGATGACAGCTGGCTTTGCACACATGAGCATGGTCTTATTGTCACACGTACCACAAGACCACAGAGCGGTCATGCTCTTCACTGTCAGAATCGAGGAGGTTTCTGAAAAATGTTCTCCAGTTGCCTGGTCTTACTGAGAGCACATGGCAAGGCGCAGGCTCTGCGCTGTGTAACACGGCTGTAGAGCCGGCACGCATCCAAACATCACAGAGCGTGAGCAAAGCAAGTTCAGGGCTGTCTGCACCTGTCTGGAGAGATGTATTTTTTCAGCACAGCACAAGAACTTAGAATCAGGTCCTTTTCCAGTGTGAACACTGCCTATTTTCGTGCAAGATCCGTATGGGAAAATATATTTCAGCTTTGGAGAGAGGAATTTTTCCCAGTTTACAAACTGTTCATGTTTACAAAGCTTTAAATTGGAGTCAGTGACAAAAGAACACAGGCTTGGATAAGCTTTAGAATTGCTGGGCTTCTTGAGTTATACCAGTGAAGCTAGCCTAGTATTTTGCAGAATGATTAACAGCCTGTGCTTGTGGGGATTTTGCTAATTTTTGGTGAAGTTACTCAAGTAATTTAGAATGTTTACCAGCCCTGGGAAGATTACATTGCTGGGCCATGTTCACATGTGCCATGGAAGGTTTAGAAGGGGAAAGGGAGAATGAATGGAAAGAGCCACATCCTCCTCTGGATCACAAATCATGCCTGTTTGTACCTGAAAGACCATAAATCTATCTGTTTGCAGAGTACTGGCATGTTGCCTGGGAACTTTCATTAAAAGATGTAGTTCTACTGCACTGCACCTCTCAGTGTCAAAGGTGGCATCTTTAGCATGCAAAGCAAAGCTTTAAGGTCATGTCTGTGGTAAGAAGAAAAATACCTGATTAATCTGACAGCAGATTCAGCATCTCCTTCTTGTGGGGCTGTTGGGGTATTTTCTCCAGTGACGTTGCAGCGCGCTCTGGCTCCCAGCTTTTATGTTATTCCATTTCGTCTTGTTGCACAAGCTTTGCTCTAGGATGAACGCATGAATTCGTATTTTTGTGATGTGAAGCAATCCAGCCCTGACCTTGCTGTGGTTCCTTACATGCACATAAAGTGCCCTCTGAAGCCAGGGAGAGTTTGGCTCTACAAGCTCATGGCAGGACAGGTCATACCCTTTACGCCCCGGGCAGGGAAGATCTGCTGGCATGCTCATGACTCCCAGACCTTCCTAGCGTCTTCTGTCTGATTGGCAGACCCATAACCTGGGCTTCCATGTACAGCTTTATGGTGTGACCAGGCTCTGTAAATTCATGAAAATGAGTCCCCCCAGCACAACTAATGGGCACAGCTGTGAAATACAACCTTTTCTGAAGAACCCATTCCTGGCCCTGCCTCCTGCCACCCCATGCCAAAGTAATGAACTAACTCCATTTACAATTGTTTTGCTCAACATATGGGTCCCAGATAGGGAGAAATAGCCAAAAGAAGGCAAATTTAACTCAATGTGGGAAAGCTCCTACTGCACTGGGCATGAGTATATACTGGTGAGCTTGGCTTTATGACAAGGAAAGGACAAAAAGCCAAAGAGAGGAGGAAAGCTGAGCTGGAAGGGAGGGGCAGAAGATTTTTGTGTGTGCCTGGGAAGGAAACAATGGGACAAGGGGAAGGAATTAAAAGAACCACATCCTTCTCTGCATCATAGCCCTGCAGTTCAAGTTACTCCCTCATGCTGGACCAACCCAGAGTGCCCTACTTCTAACATTGCTCCCCTGTGACTGCTGTGGCAAAGCTCCATCCCATGAGATGTGTCTTGACCAGGGACCATTAGGGCAGCAATGCTCTCAGTGTGTTAGATCAAGCCTCCCTCCTTCTTTCTGATGACATTTTGATGTGTCTCCCACCCTTGCCGGCCTATCCCAAGTCCCTACAATTGAGCTCCAGCCCCATAGCCTCTGCTGAACATAAGCCTCCACCTCTGACCCCACAGCCAAGCCAATCCCTGCTCCAGGCAGACTAGCTCTCTCCAAAGCCTGGCACAAGCCTTCACTGGGGAGGTCCTTCCCACCCACCCCACTTCCCTGCAACCTCTTGGGGAAGAGCTACACAAGGAAAGGACAAAGGCAAGATGGTATTTCCTTGCACCCTCTTGTACCTACATCCTCTCCTCTCTGCCTCCACTAAGTTTCTCAAGCTTATCATCTTGAACTGCTGCATGTCTCATTAATGACAGTATTGGTGCTTTTCCATTATTGCCGTATTCCACAACATTTGTACTACTCATAATATTCACCCTTGTACACTCCTTGTATGTTCAAAGCATTTGCAACTATTTACTGCTTATTTCTCCCAAAAGCAGTGCAAAGCGGGGATGTCAGCAATGGCAGCCTCGCTTAGCAGATGGACCACTCAACAGAGAGAGGGTAAGAGTTAGCGGCAGCAGCCCCAGCATTTGAGTGCCCAAGCATGATGTCGTTTGGTTTGAACAACCCAGGAATAGGTCTCCTCAACATACTGCTGCCTTCAGATTAAAAAAACCAGTCTGCAAGTGCCCGTTCAGTGGGTCACCTTAAGAGCTCCCAGCCATGTACAATGAGCATATATGTATACATACATGTATACAAATATGTATATACGTATGCAGGTATATATGTTTATAGGCACATGTATATATGGATACACATGCCTATATATGGCTATACATACATATATACCCATGCAATGTATAATATAGCTCTAAGGTAAAACTGCAAATATATAACAACAGAATGTATATTATATTATAGATATTATATATGTGTTTTATATATATATAAAATATACCTTATAACATATATACAACCCTATGACATATGATCAGGTTTCATTTTACTTTAATAAACCTTTGACTATGATCAAGGTATCTACCTGAACATTTGAGGTTCCCTGTTTGACAACTGAACTTCCTGTCTCCAAAGAGCAGAGGAGCTTTATCCCTTCCTTGTAGCACCTGTGAGAATGCTGGATTGACAGTAATCAGGAGAAGCCTAAAACCACCATCCTCTCAGCTCTCTAAGTCCTACAGCTCTCAGGTCACAACACAGTAAGTAGCGCTACTACCTGGAGAGCTTCTGTTGCTGAGATCAAGGCGAGTATGAGGGAACAGGTTACACACTTGGAAGTGTACAGAGTCCTTCAGGATTTATTTGTTCACTCCAGAGAGAAAGTGAGTCATGAGAAACCTTAAGGTGGAGCACTCAAAACAAGGAGTGTATAAATGATTAGCAAGGGAAGGTCAGCACTAGTCCTTCAAGTCTGAGCATGTCCCGTTGCTGATGGTACATAAATAATACTAGTTGGATGCCTGTGGTTGCAGGGAAACAGCTATCACACTTCTAGTCTCTGACAGGTCTCTGACTCATATATCATCATCAATGAGGCTGATCTCAGTTTTCTTTAAAAAGATAGTTAAGGTTATAGGCGTAAAGTAATGGCAAAAATGGAACTTGATCAACAGACCCAGTCTCAAGTCAAAGCTGCACACTTGAGAAAAGCCAAGCTTTTTTTAAAAACACTAACCAAACCCCCTTTACTACATGGAAAGACAAATGCAGGGCTGGGAGATGGACCTGAATTCCACTTGCACTTGTGCAGCAATGCAATTAATCATCTTGTCAGATAAAATCCGATTGCAGAATCTTTATTAGTACACTGATGGAAATGCAAGAAAGTACACTGCCTGTTTTCTTCAGATCACAGGTTGAGTTTAGAGCATTTGGAGATAAGAAAAAAATCAGGTGACTTCTTCAGTGAGAAGGAATAGTGATTCTCTTGGAGGTATCTAAGAAGAACTTGAACAAAACAAAATTGAACTGAACTGCACAAAACTGAGATTTTTTTTTTCTAAGATAAGCTCTTCCACACTACTGTTTTTAAAGACAACGTTCCGTACACACCTAAGTCCACTAAATTACACTAAATATGTTATCCTTAAGTCCACTGGTACTTGTGGCATTGCATGAAGTAACATCTAACCACTGAGTACAGCTGTCCAAAGGCACTAAGTTCTGGTATTTTCACCAATATCAGCTGTATCAGCTATGGGGGAATCCAGGCCATTGTTGTAGTTTACTACCCAGCTGTGACTGCTCTTAGACATCTCTGACACCACATCTCTTGTAGAGCTACTGAGTACTTTTTGCACTGGTACTAAGCTTTTCTTCAAATACTCTCCAGTAAATTTCTTATCATGGACTGAAGTTGGACAGGTGAGCTGCATCATAGAGATGGGGCAAATCCTGAATGGTGCAGAGCAACAGAAGCTTCTGTGGAGTGGGAAAGTATACAATAAATACAATAATATATCTTTATCTGGTCTTATGCTAAAACATCTATAAGTCATTTCACAGACATCTGCATCAGAAAGGACAGGCCGCACAGCACTGGGTAAAAAAGCAATTTTTCAGCATATTTCTATTTAGAAATTCAAGAGCACAATCCTACCACAACCCAGCAGTTAGAAGGAATGCCAGGAAAAGATATATATATATATATGTATGTATCCATACAACAGACAACGTAGTCATCAGCCTGCCTTTTCTCAGGAAGCTTCCCTTGTGCATTTTTCTTTCCCCTACAGTCAAAGACACTTTGATCCTTACATCCAAGCAGACACCTGGCTGAAAGAAAAGGAGCCAAAAGACCACAGAGATGCAAAGCCAAGGCCAAGCATTCTCAGTGAGCTGTCGGGGATGAGGTGGATGGGGCACCCTGGGCTGCTGGATGGAGTGGGCCAGCTAGAACAGGGGTATGCTGAGCATGAAAGTCCTTGTGGTTCAATGCTCCTGTCCCAGCTGGAATAGGGCAAGTGACAACTGGGTGATGCCACTGCAAAACCTGAATGATGATGACTGGTGCCATCCTTGCTCTCAGGCAGTGAGTGGCAGGAATGGTGATGCTCCTGCCCTCTAACTCTTGAGGCAGGAGGCAAGAAGGATGTAGTTCGCGTGTGTTTGAGTAAGGATCTTATTTGGGCCCATTTTCATACATGCACGTTTTCCAGTCTCAGTGCCATCTGACTTACCAGCACTTCCTTTGCAGCCACCACTCTCTGTCTGAGATAATTCTTAGCTCCGCTGGTGACACTACAGTGCTGGCAGAGTGTGCCTTGCGGGTGATTTACTGAGCTGTAGAACTGACATGCAATTTTGAATTTTAAAGAGGTTTATCACTGTGCAGAGCTGTACAAAGTTCAATTAAATAATTTTGCATTTTTTTCCTGTCCACATATATCTATAGCTAAGTGTCTTGTCTTAATATAATATATTTGTGGATGTGGTCCATACATCCCTTTCATCTGAGAATCTTAAAACATTTTACAAACAAACATTATCTGTAGAGTATAGAATCCTTACTCTGAACCACTCTTACCCTTCAGGATAGCTGACATACACGGGAGACATATCTTTTCTGCACAGCAGTTATATTTTTCAGACTCCAAAAAATCTGACACTGAACTGCCCAAGAAAAGAGATGAGTCTCTTGCTTTGATAATTGCCTGTCTACTTCCCACCTGTCAGACAGCTTCAATTAACACTTGACCTTGTCTGGTTTGCAGATTTATTCATTGCTTTCCTTTCTGATCAACAGAAATAATAGAAAAGAACTTTGAAATATAATAGAAAAGATAACTGAAAAATGCCAATCACTGTACACACAACAATGGTTGAAATCAGGAGACAGAATTTGCTTTGTTTGCATATACGGGGAGTGGCAGAAGGAAGCAGCACCGCTGAATGGCCACGATATCATCTTCAAGTTACAAGATCCCTTTCTAAACCATGTCAATAAATGTTATATGCTGGGCTTGCCTCATCCTTCCCTACCTTCTGCAATCATGGGGGTACTCAACTTGTGCAGCAATAGTTAGGAGAAGGAGCCAAAACATAATTGCCTTGTTTAGATAGCTGAACTTCTGCAAAGCATAAAACCTAACCTGATTTGCAAGTGCTGCTCGTGAACTAGCCCCACATATGTACATTTTGCCTAGAACAGTATTTTCCTTGTGCATTTCTACAGGCACAGTGAGTACTGAGAATCATGGGCATGCAGTTTACTCATGCAGAAATAAAGTACTGAAGTGCAGTTTAGTCTCTTGCCTGTTTTCTTCTTTGGGAGGTGCTACAGAGGGTTGCTTTCAAAGCAACTGTCAGTGAAATTGTGTCTGCACCCTTTCGTGTGAAACAAAAGAATGAGCCAGGACACAGCAAGTTACAAACTAATCAGAAGTTTGGCAGCCACTTTAGATCACAGTTTAAATGAATAAATAACCAACTTAAGCAGTTAA
The DNA here is from genome assembly GCF_017639655.2 of Falco naumanni. Classification (NCBI taxonomy): domain Eukaryota; kingdom Metazoa; phylum Chordata; class Aves; order Falconiformes; family Falconidae; genus Falco; species Falco naumanni. Next base: position 11,693,451 of record NC_054068.1, read on the forward strand.
GCAGCGCTATCATTCTTTGTCAGGATGATTCTCATGCTCATGCAAAGTGTATGAACGCTTCTATGGAGAGCAGACCAGCATGTGAGAGAGAAGATCAGTGACACACAGTTCCTTGCAATGAACTATACTGGAAAAGGATGTTTAAACCTGTAAGCTCAGAATTGCTCTGCCTTCAGCACACAGGCACATTGCTATGACATGGCTGACTGGGAGCACAAACAACTTCTCAGAGAAATTCATAACAAAACCCATATATTTATTTCTTTTAAGAGACAGGAGGAATAACCTCCAAAGCTGACCAAGCTATTTCTTTCTGTCCCCTTTATTATTTTCTAGTGTCTCTGGGCTTGAGTCAAAACCACAGCTCTCCACCCAAGCCTTCCCACTAACTTCTGTGGGGCTCGGATGGGGCTTGCTTGTTACCAGGCTTTGGTGCTGACCTTAGCCTGCCATCTCATCTCCCAGGCTCCCAGGAGAGAATAGCAGACCCCAAACAATGTGAAGAAAGAATTCAGGTTAAAGCTCCCTGGGCAGGTTTCAATATGTGTTTTGAGAAAAGTGGTAGTGAGGCATGGCTTCAAAATCCAAATAAAGGAGTGACATCTTGGCATGATGTCCCAGCACAAGTTTGAAGAGCACCAAACACCATAAAACCGAAGGCTTTGGGCAGTGCCACTGATATAATAATAATAATAATTAAAATTAAAAGGAAAGAACTGTGATTTAATTTGAAATTTGACCATGGTTCTTGTTCTCTCAACTTGCTGATATACATTACTGCTCCATTTTTTCCTGGAAAAATAGGAAATAAGGACAAACCTTGAAGCTGTAACTGTCTGGACCTGCAGTTCTTTAGGCAGCTGTCTGCAAGTGGCCCAGGCATAAATCTTCTGTCATCCAGAAGAGCACAGAGGGCATCACAGTCATTCCCAGGCTTGCTAGCAGAGCCTCAGCAAACTATTGCCACTCATTTGGGTCCTGGCCCAAGACGCATTCTCTAAATATTGCTCCTTGCAGACCAGCAGCCTTCTAGTCTCCTGTCATCTGTGTTCCCTACTATTCTGTACAAAAAACATGAAGCACAAGGAAGAAGTAGTCAATGATTCTTCCATTTACCCAGAAAGACCTTGTATATGAGATGGAATAGCACATGGCACCCAGGACAACTTCAAAACACAGCTCTGCTTAAATACGGTGGGTTTTGACTAAAGAAGTAAAACCAGGAACTAGTAAAAATTAGAGGAATAAGGTACAGTTCAATAACCACAATAAACAGCTACTAACCGTGTGGTAATGCAGAGGTTTCCATAAACCCCTGAACTTTGTGAGCCTGCTGGCAAAATCCAGTGCTACCTTCTCAAGTGAGGGAGCAGGAGGAAAGAAGGTGTACTCCTTAATTCATCTCTTTTGTTACAGCTAGGAAGGAAATGTATTCTGCTGACAATAAATCACAGCAAACAGAAGAAGCCACCCCTCTGTCACCATGCACAAATCTGCAATCATGAAGTAGGGTGCTCCCAGCATAGAGCACCCCAAACTTCTGCATTTTAAGAGGATCAACCATTCACTTTGTGGACATCCTCTGCATCTGGGATTTCTCTGCTGTTCCTGAAGGGCTATGGCTGCTTCAGGGAAAGAGGAGAATTTTTTAAAAAATTACACTTTTAGGCTAGTGCATTATTATGGGTGCCAGTTTTCATCATCCTTTTTTGAGGGGTGGTTCAGTGGCCCTTTGAAGAGTTGAGCGTATTTTATTTTTGCTATTTGGATGAGACAGACTACAACTATGGATTTGAAAAATAAAATTTGTCAATACCCCACTGGCTTTAAAAAATGTTTGGCATACACATCTTCCCTTTGGGATTTTGACTGCTCAGATATGACCCGCATGCAGCTGGGAACCATCATTTGGCAGCAATGCAAAGTGTGGCACAGTGACATTTTTGTTCACACAAATCCCTGCACACACAGAATTTTGCTGAAATGCAGGTAAATGTTTAATGAAACTGAGCTGGATAAACTAAGACTCTGAGAAACAGTCACTTGAAAGCATGGCTCCATGAATGAAAAACTGGTATCAACATCCTATTGCCATAAGCGAACAAGTATCGCTGCAGGCCAGGATAATGAACCCTGAGAGCTCAGCAGTAACAGCAGTACAGATATACTGGATGAGTTTTTAGTTTAAAGAGCAATAAACCTTTTGCCAATCCGCCCCAAAATACACTAACCACTGATTCCTCTCCCCTGCATATTGATAACTAACTTGCTGTGTTTCTTATCCTCATCACATTCCTGTTTTGGCTGTTTTCTGTTTTGTTTAGTAAACTCACATGTGCTAAACAATACTATAGAACTTTTCCTCTCCAATCTCAGTATCATTTTGTACTACAATGCTTCAGTGCCACTTAATACCGTGATGAGAAATAATGCATTGACTGCAATGCATATTGCTTGTGTTCTTCTTCACTGCAACAATGAGTCATTATTCAGAGTATGTTTATGTAATATCATAAATACCAATCTCTGGTATTTATGCAGCATAGTATTTACTTGGGCAAGTTGCCACATGCACTAAAGAAGTAAACAAAGAGCCATTCTTTAGAGAGTTAAAAAAGTCTTAAAATGAATCCAATTTTCCTTCATAAGGCACTCCTTGTTATTTTACCTAAAGTGGCTCTTTAAGATACACAGTATGATAAAACACACAATTCCTGGGAGACGTAATTATGGTTCCTAAGAGACTGGTGAATAAACAATCAGGAATAGAGTGTTTGTTTTCCCTAGGTTTTTCTTAACTGTTAATGGAAAGCATTAAAAAAAATGGGGAGGAAGGTGTTGGGTTGATAAATGGTAAGAAAAGTTGAGGAGCGCACTTCACTGAACACACCGGGTTTCTGCTTAAAAGCAGCATGACTTTATTGGATTGCAAATAATCCTATTTTGCAAATGCATTTGCAGTGAGTGTAAATACCACAGTGGACTCTTTGTTATATTTACTGTACTGTCTACATCAATGGCACAACGTGTGTTCTAAAGTAAAGCGCTTGCCTTGTCTCACGTTACCTTTAAGCAATAACACAAACAACTTCCTTTGAATCAAGGTGACAAAAACTTCTGCATTGTACGAAATGTTCTGTCTCACACAGATTCCTAAGGAGCAGCAGAGGGGCCCCATCCAGTACAGCACTGAGCCACTGCAGATACTTTTCTCGCAAACCAGGGACACTGCAGTCAACCCTACACACACGTGGCCACTGAAAACCTAGAACAAAGCTAAGCTGAATCGACAGCTGAAGAAAACCTTTTTGCATCCTGTGTATATCAGAATGCAATTGAATTGGGGGCAGTGCCCACTAACAGTGGTCCCTATAAAGTCATTCAAGTGATCTACTGCCTAAAACCAGAGGTTCCCAAAGTCACTGGTCACCTCTTTACATTAGTTACCCTTTCCATAAATCCAACGGCTGAAACCAAGCTATTCATTCTATTTGATGGTGTGAATCTTTAACTTGCTGTTATCAGCAATATTTAAGCAAATGCTGGACTTTGTAGGACCCTCACAGAAACACAGCTTTACACTGCAGGCCCCGGCCATGCACCAGCACCTGTCACTGCAGGTTTTTAACCTCATGAATATATGATCAGGTCTTATTAGGTTAGCAGAAACAAACGTAGACCTCACATTCCTCCTGTGGCAAGTAGGTGTCAGAGCAATAGATCAAACTGCTGTAGTTAATATGCATTTATGATCTACTCATTTCCTTTAAAAAAAAAAAAAAGACAAGACAGCAAAAGTTGTGATAAAGACTATTTTGTACCAGATCTGAAGTAAATGCTGATGCTATCACAGGCAGCAAGGCACACAGCTCATGAGTTATTGCTTAAGTGATGGGAGATATTTTGTCTCTTTCTATCCTCCACATAAGATTTGCAAAAATGGCTACAAGAAAAATATATGCACAGGATGAATCTGGTCAAGCTAGTACTTGTTCCTGTCCTAAGGATTTATTAGAGAAGTGAATAAACATGCTTGTTGTGGCAATTAACCCCATGTAAATCACAAATCCTGCCTTTATAGGGTTTTGTTTGTGCTCCTGTCACCAAGGGCCATTCAATGTTTCCAAACTGGAGGCAGGCCGAGGTTAAACCTCAGCAAACGAAGAGGGAAGATGCAGAAAATGGGGGACAAGGGGGCACTGGCAGGGGAACCCCATCAGCAAGCCAGCCCCCTTGTCACTGGTTTGCTTCTTTGAGAGTCCAGACAAAGGAAAGACAGCAGCAATAAAAACCATCAAATCCTACAATCTTTGGGCAGCCTTAGCTAGGTAACTACATTTCTGTAATCTAAAAAGAAGATTTACTTCCAACCTTTCCACTCCTGGGCTCTGTTTGTGTGAGGCCCATTTCCCTTGCCCAGGCAAATAAGGGTTTGGTCAGCCCTGCACTGCCCTGGCATATGTGGCACGTGTGTGGTGTATGTGGGCCGTAGGGTATGGCTATCGTCGCACACTGCAGGCTGATGAAGCGCTAACTGTGCACTGCTGGGTTAGCTGCTCCTCAGCCTCTGGATAGTCCCTTCCACAGTCTACTGAAATCTGCAGGATTTTTTGCACTGACTCCAACGGGCATTGGATCAGATTTAATGTTTCCAAACCAGATGCTGGAACAGAGGTATGGTGGCAGGGCTGGTTCAGCTCCCAGGAACAGCCCCTTACCTTCTTTGGTTTGTAGGGCCCATCCTGCCCTGGTTTTTCTAGTGCTTAACACCACTAGTAATAGAAGTCTATGTTTAATAGGAAATGCCTTCTCTCCTGTAACAAAGCTCTCAGATTAATTAGCAGCAGTGTGATGCTTTCGAAGAAAAACTGAATTGATGCTGTAACACTGACTGAGCGGACACTTTGGTAACTTGCTAGACCTCTTGCTAGCATCTGCTATATACAGCATGCAAATGATTAAGGTTAAGTAATAACAACAAGAACAAGATCATTTCTACACTCACACTTCTGATGATTTTCATAAGGAGTGATCCATCAAAGATGCCTTTTAGCCAGCTACAGGAAGTTTAATCAGTGAATAACCTGCAGCCACCCTGCAGCCATGCTGGAAAATCAAAAATACAAGCTCTTCATTGGCCAATACTGCGTGTGAGACAACTACACTTCTCCTCTCATGCTATGAACCCATCTTGTCTTCTGGCTACATTGAAGAAAAAATGATCAACCAACAAAGACAGCACAACACAGTAAAACTGAAAACACATTTAGCAATTTGCATACCTTGCATGCCATAGAACACCCCCAAATCCTGGTGGAAATGTGCATAATGTGCCAGACATCTTGAACCCAGGAACTCCCCTCCCCATAATCCCTTGGGACCAAAAAGTTTCTGATTGTACTCCAGCTTCCCCATAAAAGCTTCATTGTTACTGCAGCCCAGCCTTTACCAGGAGTCATGGCATTGGGCCACAGCCTCCAGGGACACTCTCAAGCTGCACAAAACAAGTTTTTCCAAACAGTTTAAGTATTTCCCAGCCCAGACTCTCACATTCTAGTTGTTTGTGCAGGGACAGTAACCCACCAAGCCCTGCCTAAAATACTGGTTGTTTAAACTCCGCAGAGACATTTTTTACTAACATTCCTTACTGCTGTAACCTCTTGACCATTTAAGACTACTATTAATGGGCAGACTCCATAGGCCCAATGTCAAGGAATCATCTCTGCTGCAAAAAAGCAGCAATCAGACAATAGATACATAATTGCTTCCTCTGGACCACTACTTCAGCTAGCAATTTCTTAGTTTAACTGGACTTTGCAGCAGTCCACAAGAGACATACAGCATCAACTGAACAGCTCTTCGTTGTGATAATATTTTGTGATGAGAACGGGAAAATTCGCTCAGGGGGAGCTGGCGTGGTTCAGTGGCACTGGAGGAGCTGGATGTCTTGGAGTGGCCTGGGCCACCCTACAGGCAGCAGTACCAGGGTGCCAGCTCAGCGCTCAGCTCCCTTGCTTGGTGCCCTGAGCACCCCAGCTGCAGAGGCAGGTTTCCATTGCCAAATTTTGGAGCAGATGTATCCAAACTCCTATGCAGACATTTCACCCTCTTTTCTACTCAGGCAGCACCACGTGGAAAGACACCATTGCAAAATTACTTATTGTATTTAAATCTCTACCCTGGGAGTTAGAGGGAATCCTGGGGATCGTGTCAAGGGCACAGTCAGGCTGGGTGCAGGGATTTTGATGGCAGCCGGTAAGAAGCTGGGGGTGAGGAATGCTGCTGGGACACTCCACAGCTGCCATAACAGTCTCTGAAGATGTCTTTCTTGCACACTACTTGTTTGCAAGGGGACGCCACAATCAAAAGCTCCATGATAGTGGCTCAGGCTCCCCTAGCCCCACCATAAAATGCAAGAGTCTCTTCCTCTCCAGAAGGTTTCTGACAGACTCTTCAACATGCTCTATACAAACACCAATCCATCATGACCTCCCTGCTTGCAGCAAAGGGCTGGCAGCCTGAAATACGGTGCCTTTGGGGGTTTGATGAGAGCAGCTACTTTCTGCAGAGACTGCAGCAGCCTGCCCACCTGTCCCGGCCAGCCCCAATGGGAGCCACTGAGCTGCATCCTCCTTCCCTGCAGGACAGCAGCTCCTCAGCCCTGCTTAAACTGGAACAGACCCCTCAATATTCCACACCTTCCCCTCCATTCTAGTCTTAATCAAGCTAATCACGGCACTAATTTGCTAAACTAGTACTAATTAATGAAATGCTAATTTAAAAAAGAGCTGACAAATTCATGGCTTCTGTTCATAATGGGCTTTTCAGCACTTCAGAGGCATTGGCATCTCTGCGCGGTGCTGAGAAGGTTGAAACAAGTCACAAGCACAGGTCACAGGAACACTCCAGCCACACTGCCTCGGCTTCCCCAAGTGTCTCATGGGGGAAAAATAACACTGGCTTGAGTCACCACTTAGCACCATGGAGTGTTTGGTGTTTTTTAATATGGGGCCCTTCAGAAGGCAGCTTTTATATGGCTTGCTCTGCAAAGATGATAAAACAAACAGAATTGGAGCTAGACAGGAATTTCTGAAGTGTTCGGCACCAGTCCTGGCCTCTGCCAGGAGTCCAGGCAGGCCCTTAAAGAGCCGCAGCAGGCTAGCAAGTGCTGAGTGGCCATATCCCTTTTACAGGTGTCTAAATACACGGTGTTATTTGAGGGAATAAAAGGCTTTAAATCTGCTCATGAATTTAGTCAGGGGTGCTTGTGTTTAAACAACCTTAGTCCATCCAACCTTTATCTCCCTGGACCTCAAGGGGCTTTGGGCAGGGATGTAGACCCTGCAACCAGCCAGCTGCACTCCCTGCACGCTGCCAAGCTTTTCACTTTGTGGCAGTGTCCTCTCCAACCAAGCAGCTGCAGAGAACAAGCATGCAACACAGCGTCATCTAATACCTTGGTAAGGCCCTTTGGCTCAGTTTGGTCTAATTTGCTAACACACGCACCATAATTACAGGGCTTGTGTTTAGGCATATCTCAAGAGTTCCTTGTACATGTCATAGGAGAGGATAATTCATCCAGAGCCCATCAGGGAAGACCAGCCCTAAACTGTCCAGGGCCAGGCACAAGGCCCTTTGTCCAGATGGAAAGAGCCCCAAAAGCCTTTAGAAATCTGGTACAGATCAAACCTGATGTCTGGCAAGATTCTGCTTTTGCACCTTGCCCTTGCCTCCTTGCAGCATTGCTGGTGACAGATGATGAGATGGGAGTAGAGACGCAGACAAGCTCCCTCACAGGAGTGCCCAGTGCCACTCCAGTTTTCAGTGGGGCCCCTCTTCCTTGCCTGGCCCCAGCTAGGGATACCCTGACAAGCTGGAAGCTGCAAACCTGGAAAAGACAGGCTCAGCCAGCCATGCTGGAGAGGGCTCCTGTGTGACCATCCCCAGTCTGCTAGTGTGGCACACAACACAAAGAAGGAGACTTGGCTATTTACACAAGGCTTCTTGCCAGCAGAGCTACGTTGCTTAGAGGTGCACTACGTTTCTCTTTCCTGACCATTGTAGCTATGGCAGCAAAAATTTAAATGCAGACCAAGGCCAAGTGTGAGGGTGGATCCTTTGCCTTGTGTGTGCCTAATGGCAACCTCTTGTGTTGTGGAATAAACTCTGTCTTGCATCTTTCATCGCACAGACTGAACCTCTTATTGGATCTTGTATAAGCCCTTGGCCGGGTAATGTGCAGCCCTGAAGAGAGGGCAGCTTCTCCTGGCTGTGCCCCCAGCAGGGGCCGAGGTTTTAATCTTCCTTCATGATTGCTGAAGTTCTGCACTGAAACCCTGAAACCATCCTTGTTCCAGACTGAGCGACACTCCCTGCTTTTGAACACCAAATAGAGCTGTTTTACATGCTTTGAGATAGCAACAAAGCAACATAGAACAGCTGATACAGTTATCTGATGGAAAAATAAGTTCATGGCATTTTTTTGGCCTATCTCACATTAATGTAAATATTCTATCAGGGTTCTACTGAGTCTGTTCCCCAAACAGATCTACACCTGATGGAGCAGCACTGTGGAGCCGCACCACGCAGTTACATGCTAGTAGACTCCAAAGGTCTCCAAAGACCTCCAAAGTGAGGATCCTCTGCAGAGCCCCAAGGGCTCTGCACTGGGGGCTTGTTTTTGAACTATAATGGCTTCTCTTTGCAATACAGTGAATTCCTGGCCTTCAAGTGGGGCTGTTGTTTGTGGGCACAAAGTGATGGTAACAGCTCTGCAGTAGTTACAGTCTTTGGGGAAATGGGAGGGTGGCAGTGTTACCAGGGAGATTGATGCCTCTTTCCTGATGCTTCTATGGAGTTTCTGACAACTGTTTAAGACATTTGATTTTTAAATTTCTCAGGAGGACTGAAACATTTTGAGCTCTTTACACAGAACTATTGACTCCAGTGAAGATGAAGCCATGCAGCTGGGTGGACTATAATGTTTCCATGAGAGGGTGGACGTGGCTGTCAAGTGTGGGCCCTGTCGAGGCCTGGCTCCATGCACCCCACAAAAGATTACAGCCACAGCTCAGAGCTGGCAGAAGCCCTTCCACTAAAGTGCTGCATTCACAATTGCTCTCACTAAAGCTACATCTGGCCTTTTATCTGACCTTCTTTGATCTTTGCAAAACCTCTGGCAGGTCTTCAGTGCATTGAGTTCTTTATATTAAAGCAATCAATCCCACATGCAATCAATTAGGTTTAGACATAGTTTGGTGACCATAATACTGTGCAGACGTTTTACCAAGTTTTCAACAAGAGAGGGTGGCTCCTACATGTCACTTTCTAGTGGGGAGCACGCTGACTGCAGTTCAGAAATATCCCAAGGAGAAAAACATATTCCAGAATTACACTCCAAGCCCAAACATCCCACTTGCAGACAACACGCTGGCTTTGTGTACATACAATAGGGACCCAAATGCTGCCTCTCCTCCTTGAGCACAGCATGCAGGGCAAGAATCTCACTAGACCTGTGTGACCAGGTTTGTCATCCCATAACCTCATCACCTGCCACCGTCTTTGCCATGACACACACCAAATATATTTTGCTTATCAGAAGCAAAGAGGCATCGGTAGCTGTAAAGTCTTTTAGCTCCATCCATTTTGTCCAGGCTCCTAAGGAGGAATGGGAGAGCAGTCAGTACAGGTGGGTATTTGCCTTCACTGTGTTTGCACTCAATACAGTGCAATCCTCATTGCTTCTCTCTGCCTTGCTGCTGCACTGATGCAATACAGTATGGCCAATGTATTGTGTTATCTAAAGCTCCTCTTTGGGTCATCTTCAGTTAGAGATACATCCTCCATCTGTTCATGGTGTCAAATAGTTCATACTTGGACATGGATGAAAAATGAATGTACAGAATGTTATTCTGTTCAGATAACCCTGGAAGAGCACAAGTCTTCCAAAATTCAGCACAGACATTGAAAGCACGTCACCACTGTCTCTTTTGAGCTCTGGGATACAGGCTGTTGACACTGCTATTTGTTGAAGTGTCCTAGACTCTGTTCACCAAGGACTTTGCCCTGTTAGTGACAGAGAAGGAGCACATTTCCTCACGTGGATCATTTCCTTTCAATGGAAGGAGCCAGTGTTGATGCCAATTGCTGGTTTGTTTGCTTGCTCCCCTGCGAGGGAGAGGACTTCTTGTGTCAGGGAGCTTGGTGGCAGCAAGAGCAACTTCAAGCCAATTCTCTTACACCATGAAAGCTCTCTTCAGGGAGTGCTCTTTTCTTCCTGTTCACACCTTGCCAAGGAGAAAGAGACATCTGTGTGGCCCTTCTAGGTCTTGCCATAGCACCACCATGCAATAAGAAGCCCACAAGCAGCAGCATTATAGACCATGGTTCTGGTGCTAGACTATTTGTAGAGGGTTTGCATTAAAGTAAAAGGTCTGGATAACATGGCAATAGGAACTCTAATGAACTTCAGATGGAAAATTATTTAATGGAGTAGCTTTCCTTCAAAAATGTCATTCTGTCACAATCAAAATACTTTGCAAAACTATTATTTTTACCAACTTTTTTTGAGGAAAAAATGCCAACAATTTTTTGATTAACATTCAATTTTTTATTTTATATAGTATATGCATTTTTAAAAATTATAATGATCTAAAGAAGCCAAAACTATTTATTTTTGTGGAATTTTCCTTTGTGGAGAATTTCAACATTTTGAGGTTTTGTTCTGAATTGGAATGAAAACAAATTTCAAAATCTCAAGATCGCCTGTGAAACACAGTTTCCATTCTCTGGCCAGCTCAAGTTTCAGGCTAGAACATGTATAATAGCTCCCCTGCAGGGAATCCCTTTAGGAAAAATGTTTCTGAATTAATTTACTGGTGCAAACATATAGTTTCAAAGATTTGTCTATTTGTCCAAGCAGACATCTATCTCACCGCTGAAAGCTCCTCCGAGTCACAAGAAGCTTCCACAAGTTCCTGAAAGGCTTATTTCTGAAAGGCATTGCTAACTTTGTACAGCTGATGGTGGTCATTTCCTGGTATTGCTATTAGTCACTCAGTTACAGTTGCCACTTATTTGCCATAGACCACAGAATTGATACCATAACTATCTTCTTGTCCAACTTCAGTTCAACTGCTTTTAATAGTATAAACTAGAGATTATAAGCTTTATATTACATTTTCAATGGAGGCGTCTGTTCAGATTAAAATATGCACTAGGGCAGAATTTATATTCTAGAATATTTAGATGGATTTATGTACCTACAGCCTTAGCAAATAATGCCACCTCAAAAAAATCACGTTACAAACAAGATGACTTGCACTTTCATGTGCAAAGAACAAAAACCTACCATAGGACAAATTAATTATTAGGATGCTGATGGAAACCTACTGCAAGTGCTGTTTGTTGTGCAAAGTGAGTTACACTGGATTTACAGTGACATAAATGAGATCATAGGCCAATCTGTTCACAGCAGCTTTATATACCATAAAGGTATGAAGAAGCCTAATACTGAAATGAATTAACATAAATAGATTGTAAGTTAATCACACACTCTATTAAAAAAAAAAAAAAAAAAAAAAAAAAAGGTCCTGCATGCCATAGGGTTTTTTTCTGCCTGTTTCTAGTTGTGTTTTACTGGAAGGGACTTGTACACTGTGCTGAGGCACTATGGAGAGTGTCTCTGCTCCTCCAGAAAGCAAAGGCTTTGTGTCAAGGTGAAAGCTAAACTAAACACACACTCTGCAGTCAAAGTTTGTTTATAACTCCTGACTCTGCTGGGTCAGTTATGTGGCAGTTTCACTAAACAAACAAGTAAAAAGCAGGTCAATGTCCAAATACCAGAGTGCAGCTTATTTAAGCTGCTTCAATAGCTGTTGGAGGAGTAAAGCTCTAAGCGAAACAAACAGCCTCCACAGTAAATAAAATTGTATAAAACAGTGGATCAAACTCACACCCAGGTATGACTCCAAGCTGTCCTTGTCTTTCACTAGGATGCCTTTGACCAACTATCTCAGCATAATACAGCAAATTACTGAAAGCACGTTTGGCACTTGATGCATTTGTTGCAGAATCAGCAACATAAATCTTTCAATCCACTGTCTTGGTTGCTATATTGTAAGGTGTGTGTTAAATCATCACAACAGGAATCACTCTCTAAAGGACTGGAGAGGAAAAACTAAAATTGCATGGTAAATCTATCAAGGAATGACAGAGGAGCACAGACAGTTGAATCAGTACTGTATGTGTCTCTTTCCTACGTCTCAGTTCAGAAAGATGTTTTCTGGAATCATTATCCTATTGATTTAGCTGTTTACCACATATATACAAACCACTTCCTTTACTAGCCTGCCTGTGCATCTCACACCCCTTAATGTAGTTCTCTTTAGAAACCCTGTGAGGTACAGAAATGCCATTATGCCCCATTTTATATAGGCAACTGAGGCCTAAAGTTAGGAAGCTGCCAAAATACAGGCAGCTAAATACCAGCCCTGTCTCCAGCTGAGCCTTCCCCCTTGTATTTCATTCTTGAACGACTCAAAGCTTGTCCGGGTCTGGAGAAGAACATTCCTATCCACTGGTCTTTCGATCTGCGTACCCCTTACTGAATATATGAATGTAAAAATGAGCAGTCAGTCATCTGATGCATATCAACATGTATCCATTGGTTCATAAATTTGACAGCAGCCGTATGATGTAATCACAGCCTTTTGACTTAGTATCCCATCTTTCCTTCTATGCTAGAATGCATGCAAAAAAAAAGCCCATCTGATGAGATACCTAATTTTAATATTAAACAGTCCCTATTCAAATTTACTCCCTCCTTGCCTTGTATTGTCCAAGAAACATACTAGCCTGCTTCCCGCTCAGAGGTTGACAATGCAAAGCCACTGCCAAGGCACCCTGTCACACTGCCACCAGGTAGCCACACCAAAGCCACAGCAGCTCAGATTAACAGCAACTCCTTCTCTTTTGGAAGGGGAGCTGTTACTGTTGGAAGTGGAGAGGAAAGGGTCTAGTGGTGTCTCAGCTCCCTGCTGGGAAGGACCCATTGGTAGTTCACATGTGCTTGACAGTAATTCACTTGTTTGATATCAGCAAATTCATCAACTGGAGTCTTGATCACTTTCCTCAGTGTGAAATTTCAGTACAGCCATTTTAGCATAATCCATTAATTTTTACTTTTATATTAAGGCTCTTCTCTTCCCAGTATGCTGCTTCTCCTGTGTTTGGAAAAGTTCCCTTAGGATGCTATGGTTGTTCTCTGTCCTGGTCGTGGTTGGGATAGAATTAATTTTCTTCTTAGTAGCTGGGTCAGTGCTGTGTTTTGGATTTAGTATGAGAATAATGTTGATAACACACTGACGTTTTAGGTGTTGCTAAGTAGTGCTTACTCTAAATTAAGGACATTTTCAAGTTTCCCATGCTCTGCTGGTAAGCAAGTGCACAAGAAGCCGGGAGGGAGCAGAGCCAGGACAGCTGACCCAAACTAGCCAAGGGGATATTCCATACCATAGAACATCGTGCGCAGGTTATAAACTGGGGGGAGTTGGCTGGGTGCGGCCGATGGCTGCTCAGGGACTGGCTGGACATTGGTCAGTGGGTGGTGAGCAATTATATCGTGCAACACTTGGGTTTTTTTCCCTTGGGTTTCATTCCTCTCTCTCCCTCTCCTCTTCATTACAATTGTTATTGTTACTATTATTACTTCATTTAAATTATTAAACTGTTCTTATCTCAACCTGCGGGTTTTACCTTTTTCTGATTCTCCTCCCCAGCCCACCAGGAAGGGAGGGGAGTGAGTGGCTGGCTGCATGGTACTAGGTTGCTGGCTAGGGTTAAACCATGACACTCTTACGTTTCTGCTCTCTGCCAGCATTTCTGAAGGGGACTGTCAGATGCACTCCACGCTCGTCTCACTGTGCTCTGCCCATAGCATGGGCTGCCTTTGACAACAGCAAATGTAAACCAGGGTTGTCTGCCTTTGAGCACTCTGAACTGAAACCAAAATAAAGTTCTGCAAAATTAAAGCAACCTTACTCATGCAGATTTATTCTAAGGGAAGTGGGCAGAGAATTGGTCCCAGGAAGATTGCAATACAGGAATCTCTAGACTCCTAGACAAAACCTGTCTAAATGAGTTTGTGGTCAACACTTGAAACAAGCAATTGGCCCTCCCATCAGCTCTTACAACAGACTGATTATGGCAGAGCTCCATGTGGCTGGCACGGAGAGCTCCTCCGTGGCTTCTGCTGGCAGTCTGACATGTGAAGGTGCGGTAATATATTAACTGCACCACAAGACTGAAACCACTGCTTCTTTTGATTCTACCTAGAATACTTCTTTTTCTACTCAGCCTGTAAACATGTGAGCAAATAAAAAGAATGGTTCAAAAACCAGCAAGCATGATTAAAATGCTTAAAGGAGAAGAAGATATTGTTCAACTGAGCAGAAGTGAGAGGGAGGCAACTATCCAACTTGGAGGGACAAGGGACTTGCTCAGGGAGCCACAGAAATATTTGTCTGGAAGCCATGAGAGAAAATGAAGAAAAGTATGCTTTATAATAAATATCAAGACAATCTTGTATCACTAAGATCTAGCAGGCTGGGAAATATTTCCTTCAGGGAAGCTCTGGACTTTAAAGTCTAACAAGAGATTTTCTAATAGCTAAAGAATAAATACATGTGTAGCGTAATTAAAATAGAATTAGATTCCCATGCAGAATATATAAATGAAATAGGAATAGCACCTTTAGAGCAGCAAGTATTATACAGGACTAAGAATCTAGTGAGACAAATCTAAACTGCTGTTCCATAGTCAGTCAGCTACGGTCTCTGATCTGTGATCATATCAGCAGGAAATAATGGGAGAAATTAAATGGGTCAGTATAAAACCAATAAGGAAGTAGAAACCCCACAAAATCTGTGAGACAAAATCAGTACATTGATCACTTTTTGTTGTCTAGCTCCGTTACAATGTGGAAATAGCTCGTTTGCAGTGCCACGGTGCAAGAAAAGCCTACTGCAGACTTTCTTGCACCTTTCTAAGCCGATGATCACAATTACAAATTCTACTTAACAATTAATGATTGTATTTTATTATTAGTAGTAGCAGCATCAGCAGCAGTAATGGTTGTTGTGTTACAGTAGTCTTGAGAGTCACGAACTGTATGCCCTGGCCTGCTGCACATTGCACTCTACAAGCACAGAGTAACAGATGGAAGAGTTTAAAACCCTGATCATATTTGTTTGTAAAGTTTTGATTTGATTTAAAATTTGCTCTGTTCCAGCAAAGATTTATTTGTGTGCTTTTCTTTACCACTGTGAGGAACGTGACTACTCACAATGTGGAAAGCAAAGCACATGCAGGACAAAAATCAGAAACAAGCAAGAAAAAGAGGGGAGATGGAGAATATTAGCATCCTTGAAGACTTTATTTGCCTTTGCCTCTTTGTAATGTGAAGCTTTACTCACTGCCAAGCCCCTCCACACTCAGAAAACATGGGTGAAGACCCAGAGCATGCTTAGATTGCCTTAAAACTTCAGAGATTTAAAAATGGTAACTTGGTTTGGCTTCTTGTTGTTTGGCATCTGGTTTCTGAGCCTTGCAGTGCATTTGGAACACATTTTCCCTGCAACTGGGAGAATTAAAAATTTATTGTTAAAAAAAATGAAAAGTGAGAGAGTCATGTGATCATGTGCTTCCAGGAGCTGAGACTTGAAGAAAAAGCCCACCCCAGACTCACAATAAAATCATGAGAATTGAAAACACCAGACTTAAGAAGCTCATCCAAGCTTTCTGCTGTGCATATGGAAAACCAGGGTGTTGTCAGGACTAGTTAGCTAATGTCATAAAGCACTCAGAAGAATAACGTTAGTTATTATTTAGAAGGAAACCAAAGTGTAAAGTGTTTTACATATAAATCTGCCCTTTAGAAGAGCAACATTAAAAACGCAAGATTGAGCTCTGGATTACTGAAGGGTAATAAAGAGGTTTTAAACACAGCCATAACTCATTCTGCATGAAAATGACTCAGCAGTGCCCTGACCAAGCTGGAAACAGGACCTCTGGAAGCGATTAGGAGTGGACTGTCTCCCATCATGCCTTCCCCCACTAAACTGCTTCGGACAGTAGATGTGCGGAGCAGCCCAGTGAAAGGACCTAACCCCAAAGCCAAGCAGGGAGACAATGGTTCTTCACCTTTGCATTCAGCCTGCCTTTTGACTCAGAAGCAGAGCGATGGATAGTGGCAGTGGGTCTGCTGGCACTGACAGGTAATGACAGATTGTGCTGTGAAATATATGGTGTGGTCATCCCTGTCTCTGTATCACAGTGATTTCAGGGGTTTCAGACTAGCTGCTGCCTGGGTATGTGGACTGAACACCCCCACTAGCAGTTGAAGCCCATTTGGTGCACTCCTGCCTCTGTCCGTTTTCTTTCAGACAGCAATTGAGTTTGCACAGCTGAGACCATGCTGCAGTGCGAGCAGAATCGCATGAGTGGGGACAATAGGGAGGTTACCTTCAAAAGTGACTGCTGAGCTGAACCAACCCACTTCCACAGACTCACCCACTGCTGTGCGTGGTGGATGTGAGGAACATAGGCTCTGAGAGTATAATTGAGCCTTCTGAAAAAAAATTTTGGGGCCAAGTGTTTTTCAACTTTGTCCACTTGTGGGTTCATAAAAATATTGCCGATGGGGGTGAGGTCTCAGTGATAGCAAATGCAAGCCTGCTGACAATAGGTTCACTTTTCCTTTGCACTGTTTGCAGATTCTTCAGAAGTCCCTCCCTTCCCCAGACACCCCCAGTTAAGAATCACTGGTTTCAGTCTTTTGGACCAGATCTGCGAGTAGCAGAGCTCTGTTCAGTTTGGTGGCAGTAGAATAATTCACACATGTTGAAACATTCGTTTCCTGACTTTAGCTGCTCTAGAGCTGGACCTGGCTTACACGCTACATAACTGCTTGGAACTCGCTGCTCTGTTCCTCCTTCAGATGCAACACGAAGGGAGTGCTGTTACTTTGTTAAGAGAGAACGTAAAACAAACAAGCCGCCACCAACTGCAGTTCATGTATACGGTTATGATTTTAAATTGCAAACAGGAGGCTACTTGGCTTTGCATGGTAAGCATTGTCTGGCAGCGGATGGGCTCCTCTGATCTCCCTGAGCCTTGGATTGCTGCTGTGAGATTGTGTCACAACTAGTCATTAATTATTTCATCAAAAGCTTATTTTTCTCATTTCCTCATCATTATTTCCACCTAGTTTCTTATAAATTGAATCCAGTTATTGGCAAGGCTTGTTTCTCCCTTAAGTGGGGTCTGGGCTTTGTAGAGAAAAACACTGACCTTAGAAAAAATGTACTGTTGATACACGTGCATATGTATACATACACCAAGCGAGAAAATACTGTATATGCATATGTGTATAAACACTGTTCTGACCCTCCTCATCCTCCCATTTACTCTGGAAGCAGATTCCCCTTCTTCCTAACTGTTAATAGATAGAAATATTGTCATTCTCACCATGGGAATGAATAAACAAGGAAAAACAGAAATAAAGGAAGGTGAGTGGTGCTATCAGGAGATTCTAACAGTACCTTCCCCTCCTTGGGAGACACTTACTTTTTAAAAGTGCCACAGTATTCTTGGAAAAATGGAGACCCCTCCTGGTAATGTCATCCCTGATAGACAAAACAGTACTATTCATGGGAGATAATTACAACCTCCAGAGAGTCGGGAGTACCAAGCCAAAGAAGTGGGGGAGGAGTGAGGCAGCCAAAGGGTCCAGGGGAGAGGCTCAGAAAGCTCTCCTGTCACCAGCTGCTGAGATACTAGCAAAGAGATAGGAATGCCGGAATCTACCAACGCCTCCATCCCCTCAGAGAACAAAAGCAACCTCACAATCACTTTGTGGATGACGGCGAAGCATGGAGGCTACTGGGCCACAGTGGGCCAGAGGTGAGGGGAATGCCCAAGGAGAGGCTCCCCAGGCAGCCCCAGCAACTAAACCAAAACAGACAGAAAGCTGCTGCTGCCACCCTTCCGTACCCTGGAGCTCGGGTAGCCCAGCTGCAGGAGACAGGAACACTAGCAGCAATTTGCCGTACCTATGTAAGAGTCACCTTGGTGACGAGCCCAGTTGTTTTTGGGAAACAGAGTCTTCTCCTCACAGTATGTTCAGCATGTCATGCACAAAAGCAATGAAGAATGTCAGCAAGATCCCTTCTGTGCCTGACTCAGCAATGGCGCTGTGATAAGCGCAGTTTGTCCTGCAGCCTGTGCTAAAGAACGCAAGACTTACCACAAGGACTCCAAGTCTTTCACAACACGAGAGCACAAGAACACAAGAGCAGCCACACTGGGCCAGGCCAAAGGTCCATCTAGCTCTCATCTCCAACAGTGGGCAAAAGCAAAATGCCTGGGGAAAAGTATGAGCACAGGGTAAGCACATACAATATTTCCCCTGAGTGCTCTCCCAGCCGCCAACCATCTCCAAATTAGAAATTTCTGGAGCCAAGTATGTTTTTAAGTACTTAGAGCCCTGTAAGCTGCCCTGGGTTGCATCCTTCAACAGTCCTTGTGCTTCCCCTAATGCTTGTGCTCTCTCAAGAGTTATTCTTTCCGATCTCTTATTCATTTGCCCTCCAGATACTCTTCACCCTCTTCATGCCCATTCATTTCAATGTTTCACCCTTAGTCTTACATGCTCCTCCTTTCTTTCCGATCCTTCAAACTTCACCACAACTGATGAAGAAGATGCCTAAAGCTCAAAGTCACCTACTGGGACTGTCCACCACTTGAAAGTTGACTCTTCCATGCCACAAACTCTCAAAACGTTTTGGTCCCGGGATACACATATTGTTCCGTCTTTCCCACCCTCACTGGTTCTTTCTGACCATCCATTTTTGTGGTTCTCTGCTCAGGGCTGATGCCCATTTCTGAGGTTCACTTGTGCTCCCCCCAAAAAAATCTCAGTGAATCATCAGAATTTCTCCAAAATTTTTGATTTTGTAGCAGAACTGTTGATGAGAAGTGATGGATCAATTTTCTGATGCTGTTAGCCTGTGTAACCAAGGTTAGGCCATAGAGTGCATGACACTCCTGAACTAGGTGGATTAAATGTACATCGTATTTCCGTGAAATGTGAAAAAGACAAAAGCCCTAGGTCTTTCCAGAAATGCCCATGCAATCTTTTTTTGGCTTCTGAGAAAGACCCATTAAACTGTCTGCAAGCCCCTATTGGCAGAGACCCCATTCTGAGGGGACACTACATGTAGCAGCCCAGTCTTAGTAATTCAGAACTGACAGTGAGGAGATGAGTCCCTGAGATCTGCACCACGTAGCTCATTCCCAGAAGCAGCAAGTCATTTTCAGTACTACGACAGTCAGGGGAGGAGTCCATGTAAGAGATCACAGCTGTCCCTTTTGGGAAGGCGGTGTCCATATTTCAACCTGGACTTCCCCAGCGATGAATCACCTCTCCAAGAAAGCTGTTCCCATGAGTGCAGTGGGTTCAAAGAACAGCTCTTGCACCCATGGTGATGAGTCAAGCCTCTGCTCTCTATGCTTTCTGTTGAATTGTCATCAGTGTTGACACACAGAGCCCACTGCTGCTCTGCCTGTGGAAGAAACTACCAGAGCTTTCAAATGGCACTTTCCTTCTTCTGGGGAAGATGAACTAATCTGGTGAATCAAAGGGAGGCTGTTATTCCTCTCATCCCTTATTCCTGGTGGAAAGGGAGGAGGTCAGGGAAGGTCATACGATTTTTCTCACTCTCTTCTCACCAGTAATCAGAGCAAAGGATTAAGCATCATAGGCTCTGGGAACATTTTTTTCCCCATCCACATGCTCCACAGATACTCATTATAAAGAGTTAATTTCTTGTCTGGCCTCTAATTCCAGAGGTTAAAATCTGTTGCTCATAGAAATGGTACAGTCTGGGCAGGGTTCTTGTAAGCACCTCCACGTTCCTTTGTGCTGCTATTGAGGTGTGGAGATCATGTCTACATATCTGCAGGGCGCACGTTTTAATGCCCATCAGTCTTTGGCTTCTCACAGCCAGTAACTGTGTATCATTTCAAGTGGTGTTCTTGCAAGCTCCTGAGTTGTGCCCTGCCAGAAGGTATCTTTAATTTAGAAAATCAAATAGTGAGGCAAGCTTCATCTTGCTGCACACACAAAGAAAAGAGAGGATATAGCAAACTGTGTAGCTTAACCCTTGGATGCTCATCGCAAGGACTTGGCACAGGAGCTATCACAGCACTTCTGGAGTGCTGAACCTCTGCCAAGCCAGCTATTGCTCACGTCTGCAAATGGCACTGGGAGAATCCATACATATTCTAAGCCTGTGGCACACCATGACTTCGAAGCCAACCCGAGTGGATGATCAGCTGCAAACTGGTCCAAAGCTGGAATTAGCTCCTCTGCCAGAAGAAGCACACAAAGCACAGAGGAAAGCTATTATCAACATAAACAGAGTCTTATTTTGGCTTTGCCAGTTGTTGCCCATTTGTGTCTGGTGTGAAGTCATTGTCCTGCAACTAATAGCAGGCACATGCATGCATGACATTATCAAAGCAGAAGATGTTGTCATGCTCCATTGGAATTAGAAATATTGCCAGGAAGAGAAAATAATATTTTTAAATACGATGTTGCTACATCCCCATGTCTCCATACAGCAGGAAAGTGTTTTAAGAATTCTTACTTAACATGTTTATCAGTATGTAAGCAAAATAAGATTATTTGATAGCTAAGGTTTGTTTGTGTTAAAAGTTGGAATAAGAGAGGATACTTAAAATCCCACTAATATAAATATGTAAATCAGTCACTGGTTGGAAATGCTTCACTCTGTTTAGGAGAAAAATGTTATTACAGTATTACCCTCCACACACACTTTTTTCTACTTATTCCTTTAAATAATTCATGTGTTTAAAATGGTATTAAATATTTTTAATAGTTGCCATACAGAGACTGTGTGTCTTTAGGGGCAGGGACCACTTAGACACGCCCTCCCCCCCAACATCTAACACAACAAGGTTGTGCCCTGGCTAATAGCCAAGACATCTGTTCCAAAATAAATATTAATGCTACACCTCAGCATGCACCCTCTGATAGCTGTCAGGGCTGTAATTCACAACATACATCTCACCAAGAGATTTTCCTGCACAGCACTCCAAAGCCCTAACAAGCTTTGAGCAGATGACGAAACAGTCTGGCAAGCTGGCAGTGACAGCAAAAATGGACATTTTTGCAGCAAACCCAGAGATTTATTCAATGTCTTCTAGAACAGCAATACATTATGGAAACACTACACATCTGCATAATTGCACTCTACATGATACCATCTACTCTGTACAGCCCACTGTGCTGGAATATGTGCACTGATCACCTAAGGTACACTGGGCTCCATTTAAAACACATTAGTACTAATCATAGCATCTTCTCACGCTTCCTATGCAAGAATAAACACCAGGAGGAATGCATTGCTCTGCCCTCCCCCCTGCCATGCACATGTGGAGACTATACAGCAGCATCGTGTCCCATTCACAGCAGACCTGAGACTCAGCACGACATAGGTTATCTCTGTATGGAGGTAACATCACTATACACAGCACATGGATTTAATTTTCAACAATTTGGCTGGTTTAATGGTAATTAGTCCCTTTAAGAGCTTTATACTGAAACATTCACACCCCTAGACCAGCCTAGCTCATACAAGCTGTCATTACAGTGTCAATGCCAGCAGCCTGTCTCAGAAATCCCTTTGGTCACAGACCCTTGTCTCTGGTTCCTCACCCTCCTGCTATTTCCATCAAATGTGCTTTGGCCATTTCTGAGCTCCAGCTTGGAGCTGTCAAGTGCCAACAAAGAACAAACGTGACAGCAGTGGCAGAGCCCCTGACACATTTCCAATCCCAAACCTCAACCATAGCAGGGGTATGAGCTGCTGGAGCCCACAGATGCCCCACACCCACAGCATGCACCAACCTATGAGGCTGAGCCATAGGCATCCCTGCAGCTTCTCTCAGTGTTGGCACCACTCACTGAACTGAGCTCTGAGTTTTTCACGTTAAAAAGCAACTTCCTTCCCTCTTGCATGTGTGACTTGTGGACTCCAGCAGCAGCTGCACATGTGATGGTGGGGAGTGGAAGGGAGGTATAAATTAGTAAAAAGTTAGAGCTCCACTAGGAAAGACACACAGAAATCAGAAAGCTAAAGGGACCTCCCAGAGCCAGTGCTGTTTCTGAGGTAACTAATTTGAAAGCAAAAGGGGAATAATATATTTATACTGAGGCAGAATTACACAATTAGGAGGGGCTGGGATACTACCCAGTTGACAGAGTCAGCAATAGAAGAGAACCTTAGCCATGCATCAAGAGAGGAACTGGACACATTTTTGGAAGCAGAGCAAACTGAGGCATAAAGCCATTGGCCAAGGTCAAATAAGCTGGAAAAGAAGCTGATTTATATGTCCTGGGCTGATAAGGGCAGGTCTTGCTGGACTTTCAGGGCAGACTTTCTCCATTTGTTAGTGTTCCTATATTGCTTGCATGTTCAGTTCATATTGATGAGATTAAATGTAATGGCTTTGGAAGTGTGAAGCCATGACTGCCTGAAACTCCCAATCAATGGGATAAATCCAGATTGCCTTCCCTGAAGCCAGCAGACAAAAAATGGACATAAACCAGTTTGGCAAAAATCAGTATTCAGCCTTTGATAACATTAACATAACATTACATAATGTACTGTTTAGTTTAAGCAAAGGTAGCAGATCTGAGCTCTTGAGAATACATTGCTTATATCACAGAAAAGGTATTCTATTTCTGCCTATCATTAAATATTTTTTTGACGCAATATTCAGTGGCAACCAAAGTGTACATGGGCTGAAATGCAAGCTGAGGTTTTACAGCTCCCATTGGTTCAGCATCTCTGAAAAGTCGGAGCTGTGCGTATGCACAATCTCAACATGAAAATAAGGATGAGGCATCCTGGCGAGGAGACCAGCTCTTCCCTGGCTCACATCTAAACTTGTCCATTCAAGCATGTGTATCATGTCTACCACCACCACCTACTACGTGGAAATTTAAATCCTTGAACCAAAGGAAGGGAGGAGGTATATGGGGGGTGTCTTCCCTCTAGACTTGGTAATGAGAATGAAAAGTTACATCAGGCTTTCTCAGAAGCTAATCTGTGGCTTTCAGGCCAACATGGGTTGTTGCCAATGACAACTTGATTACTGCATCAGCAGGTCACAGAGATCAGGTGGGGGCAGAGGGAGTGCATGTATCCACCCAATGAGACAAGGCTGAGCTCTGTCCACTGTCTCCTTCCCCTTTGGTGGGTGTCTCCCTGTCCTGAGTTTGGGGGTGTGGGTCGGAAGTAACCCTTTGAAAAACAAACCCCAGATGTACTCAAAGGCAGCTGCTGGCCATTCCTGGCTGGCAGCTGTGGTGCATCCTGGACAGTCAGGGGATGAAATGACTGTGTAACATGCAGGGTGTTTACTAAAGGCTAGACAGATGAGATAATGGTGGTGATACCCATGCTAACAATACCGCATTGATATCTTCGCTGCTATTGCAGGGCACAGCGGCTCAGGCACTGGCCTCCTGGATTACTGTCCTGATGGGCAGACTCTACAAAAGGTCTAAGGACAGAAGCCACCACGGTAAAGGCCACTCGGCAGCCTGCCAGGGAGGTGGATGCCACTGTGGAGCAGTGTACTGGAGCAGCTGACCTTGCTTTGGGTGAGTGGTATGGGCTCACCACACACACTGGCCTGGCTGAGAGTCCTCCCTACTGGGTGAGCTGCTCTGCAAAACCAGCTGAAATGGATGCTGGAGCTGTTTTGTCAGAAGACATCAGACAAGAGGCACCTACTGATGCAAAATGTGGTGTAGGATGTAAAATCTGAATCCTGGCTGTTGGAGTCACAGAAGGTAGGTGAGAGCTGCACAAGGATGAATCTCATATCCTCAACCTGGGAGCCTGGCTATGCTGCAAGCACGCTGGGGCAGAGTAGGTCCAGCTGTAGCTGCCAGTTAGCTCTAGGGCAATCTGAGGACATTTGGGCCATCAGACTTGCACAGCATAATCTTTCCCAGCCTCTCATCAAAGCCTGAGAGACTTTGGCCTCATTTGTCCTGACTGGATTTTGAATCAAGCCCATAAGGTATGAGGGTTTCAACAGAAGATGGTTGGGACCAAAGCTGCTCAAACAACCCTAAAGCCAAGCTGATAAAGGAACTTTTACGACACAGTCCCCATTTTATAAATGAAGCAAGAGATAAAAGGAGATAACAGATTAGAGAAGATAAACCCTCTACCATCCTCCACCAGTCCATGATACTGATCATACCAACTGGCTTTAGCCCAAGGCACTCAGACCCTGCAAGGTTGAGGCCTAAGGTAAAATGTCTAGGGAAACAGCATGAACTGAATATAGATCTCCTGCTTGTGGCCACAATTCCCAAGTGATAAACACAACTTCCCTCCCAATGAAACACTGAGCAGATAATAACATTCTTAAGTAAAACTATTACAATAAAACACTTAAGTAAGCAACTTGCAATCTGGGATTGTGACTGGAGTGTGGAAAGCAAGAACTTGCAGTGTCTTGAAGGTATACCAATAGGTAATGGTTGAAATTTCAGAAGCAAAAATTGCTACCACCACCCCAGGTTTAGACCCCAATGCTAATGATATAGAATTATAATTGCATTAGCAGAATTGCATGACTGTAACATAAAAATCAGTTCAAGAAACAGCTTGTAATAGTGCATATTAACAGCAAAGTGATCAATTCCTCTTATCTTTGTGATCTTGACACATGCAGACGCTCCAGCTATGCAAGTTGTAGACTGGCTGTACTCCCAGCTGGGGAGGTCTGTAGCACCTGACTGAAGAAATTCTGCATTTCCAGACTTGTTCTTACTTTTCATACATCTTGGAAGAAACACCTATATATAAAAAGGTACATTTCCCTCTCTAACTTAAAACAAAACCAACCAGAAACAGACACAAAGTGGCTTCTGGCCAGGATTTTCTTCAAAACATCTGCTCTGCAGCTCAGTCAGGCTCTGTGCCCTGTGAAACCAGATTTTAATGAAGAAGGAAAGGAAGAGGAAGCAAAATCACCTGTGGCTTTGCTTCTGAAGAACTGGATGGTTACATTAGGCTTGGTTTAGCCTGGCTTTGAGCACAGGTGCTAACTAAAGAAAATGTGTTGTTTTTTTAATCCGCAGCCTATAGAGGAATGCGTGGTCTGATAGTAAGGAGTCTATTGCAAGCAAGTCAATGCATTTAAGTTGATGCATTTTGAATTTATATAGTATGCAGCATAAATGTGTTACTGGTTATTGCTGTTCCTACAAATAAATCGTAACCAATGTGAATTTGAAAATGTCACGAATTTGCCCATTTAAGATATTAACTGCCAAACATTGCAGAAATTACTCTAAGTTTCACTAAATCTTAGCACTAAATCCTTTTATATAACCTAAAGAACAGATCTCTTTTTGTTTTTAAAATGTACTCACTCTTGTCTGCTTGACTACCAGCTGCTGCTATCTGCCTGCTGTGGTTGGTAACTGTAAATGTGGGGGGCCATTTTGAAACCAAAAGAGATTAAAGACAAGAAGAGGAAGTCCAGCAACCTGAAGATGCTATCATCAATCCACAGCTGGCCGGGAACAGGAAGCAAGCGGAGATGACATCCATAACATACAGCCTCTATGGCAGAAAGACAAACAAAAATGAAAGGCTGTAGGAATGGTAGAGATTATTCCTCTATGGGCATGGCTATTGCTTTAGGCTGGTCATCTGTGAATGACAAGCACACACTTAGAGTGTGGGCTCTCTCCCAGTGCAGACAAGGCACAGTTTGTCTTACAGCATAAATGCTTCTAAAATGGTTTAGAAAGGGAGCAGGGCGAAGCGCAGAATGAAGAATAATGATCTGCAAGGAAACTTGAGGATCAGACTTCATTCCCATGAATGTCAGAGCTTTGTATTGACCACAGTGGAAGGGTATTCAGGTCCTGAATGGTTTCATCACCAGTTTAATTATAGCAGATGAAATGCAAAACAAGACACGGCTTCTCGTACACAGCTTGCAGAGAAACAACATTATCATCACCTCAGGAGCCTGCATGCAATGGAAAAGCTGCCATTAAGAGAAAGGCCATTTCAGGCCAAACATGAAAAAGCCAGATGTGGGAAGTCACAGCAGTCCTTGAGAACAAGCCTGGAAAGGCGGGTATGCTGGATATACTGAACCACAAGAGCAGCAGTTTCAGCAGAGCTGCTTTGCTCCCTCCCAGCACTGGGTCCTAGGTGAGGCCTCTGCTTAGGATTCACAGGAGCACTTTTGCTGGTGGGTTGTGTCCACGCGGGGTGGCAGACGCATGTGCTTTGGCTGTGGCATCCCCTGCACCTGGACCACAGCGCAGTGGCAGTTAGCAGTATGCCACACCATCTCTGCTGCAGCTGCTTGGAGAAAAAGGACCTACAAAGAATCTACAACATTTTTCAACTCATTGTGACCCCTGAAGGCCAGTGTAAATGAGAAGAACTCTCAAGCCTGGGAGGAGCAGAGCATTCAGACTAGTGCCAGGCACAGGACAGGGAAAGGAAAGCATTACGCCCTGACTTGCCGCCTGTGGAGTTCAGCCAGCTCCAAGGATCTGACCCACAGCTCATTAAACACTTCACAGTGCAGTCCGAATCTCTTTTTATGTTTTGGTAATGCCGTGAAGTAAATTGTACCTGTAATACATTTGCATGTGTAGCTTGCATCAGGTTGGATTAAGGTATAGAAAGCTTCTTAAGCACAAAAGTGCCCATTGTAAGAGTGCTGTCATTAATGACACTGTACTCATTTAGAGCAGAGTTCAGCCACAGCCTACCTAGCGTCACTGTAGAGAAATCAAAGTGGGCACATTCAGCCTAAGCGCTAATACTCAATATCTGCACCAGTGAGGTAATTATGATAATCCCTTAATTACTGGCACCGGGAGAGTTTGAGGAAAACCTGCCTGGCAAACAAGCTCACCCTTTAAAAACAAAAGTTCACAGGCCTGAGAAAAGTTGAAAATATTCAAGTGAATGGTTATGTCATCACAAGTAAAAGATAATCAAAATGGGAGACAAATGAGAAGAAAAAGTAGAATCCACATTTTTACAGATGACTTTCTCATCTTTGCTGCTTGCTTCCCATAGCCCTTTCTGGCAAAAAACACAGGATCCATTTCCTAGACTTCACTGAAGTCTCCCAGTACCCCAGCTCTTCTTCACCAGCAGCACCACACCTCCTAGCAGAGCAAGAACATAGGGGTGATGCACTAAAACTTGTGCTAGCTGAATCTCAGCCCCTTGCTGTAACCACTAGCTCCTAGTGGTTTCTGCACAGCAAACTCACAGCAGGCAGCAGGCACTGTGCTGTCCCGACTGGCACTAGGTGCTAACAGGAAGCCCACAAAGACTAGATAAAAACTGAAAGGAAACAACAGCACCAGATGCAATGAATTTCACTGAGGACTAGCCTGTGCCTGACCAGCCTGCCCCTAGTGAGGGGCTGTGCTTGGCTCTGCTGCCTCAAAAGCAAAGTGGGGAGACTGCGGACTGTGAGTCACCGCTTGTTTCCTGTTCTCTTCCCTATCTGTGATGGAGCAACTTGTGCTGGCTATGCCAGCTACCCTCGCCGTGGCACTCAGTGTCTCAGCCTGGCACCCCTGCTCTGGGCTGCAAAGGGGAAGGGAGTCGCGTGGTGCTGGGGTACCGCCCTGTCATAGTGTGGGGGAGCTGCTCTGTGAGACTCCTGTCACCCCTGCTTGGCTTGGGGAAGTCAGGGGTGCCCCGGGTGTCACGTATAGCAAGCGGTGACGCTGGCCTGGAAGCACATGAGTCGCAGCCCCAGCAAACTCCCAGGAACTGGCTTGGTCAGAGGACAGGAAGGGTCTCAGATCCATCCTCAAGACATGAATCTGCCATGAAAGATTTTTAAAATGAGGATTCTCCAACAATTTTGTGTCTCAGGACACTGGAGTGCTTTGCTTGCATTAAAGTTCCCCTCTTTGATTCACAAAACAGATGGCTGCAGACTTTAACTCCAAGAGGACTTGGGTCTGTGTTCTCTTCATCAGAGCTCTAAATGTGACAATGGAGAACATACCATGCTGAACTGCATGGAAAACGAACGCTTGTCTCAGGCTCTGTGAATAGTGCATTCAGGACTGCTTAATAATAACAAATCACAAATATAGCATAGCACACACTGTACTCAATCTAAAAACCACTGAAAAATTACTAATACAGATTTGTTAAAATAGAATAAAATAGGTCAAGCAAAGCACCGAACAAACTGCCATACCAATCTTTCCTCAACAGGATGGCACTCATCCTTCATTTTCACAGTCTTTGTCTCTTTTCAGTTGCATGTACAACTTTTATCCTGGTTAGTATTAACTCACCCAAAAAATTCACAGGCAGTTTTGCCCTTTGTTTAATCGCAAGAGGCACAGGAAAGACTGCATTAGGGTCCAGGCATGTGTTTGATTGGTTAGCTGAGAATTACACTACACTAATTGGGACACCTGTGCAGTAATACCAAGCAATATGATAAAGTTTTAAGGGAATATGAGTTTTACAAAGTAAAACCTAAATATATACCACTACCACCATGGTACATACCATCAGTACAGATTTCCCACTTCAAATGCCCAGACCAGTTATAGTATCCACAGAGTTTGTTTCTCAGACAGGAGGTACTGGGGGAGAGAGAAATAACTGGTAGAAACTTCTTGTAGTAATTAAACCAAAAGCTGAGTCTGGCATCCTTTGTGACTTATGCTCTGAAGCGCAGAGTTGCATGCAACATTTTGCTGCAAATTGCCTTGTTCTGTGATTGTAAAAATGAAAATAAACACTTGAAGAATTGTTCTTGTATTCGCCCTTCCAACAGCAAATATCAGGCCAAGTTTATCAGCTGTACTGACTTCAGTAAAGATACCCCCAGACTAAATTTGGCTTGCTGACCTTTGCACCTCTTTAAATTTGGAGTAAATGTTATTAGTTGTGAAGACGACAGACTGAGCCAGACAGCAGGCACGTGCTGCGCAAGCTTCCCCACAAAAGTTATGCTGATACAACACAATCCTGACCTGCAAAACCTCTGCTAGTCTTACAGTCTGCCTTTCTTAAAGAGAAACTGTTACTAATGTGACACTAGATCCAATTGTTCTGTGACAATGAGCACATCTCTCCTAGGAATTAGACCAAACATACTCCATGGGCGATCCAAAGCAGCCTTGAATTCTGCTGTGGGTCTAAAAGAAAATAAAATCTAATTAAATCTGCAGGGTAAAAAGCGCCGTCCGTGTCCCGTTCCACCCCCACACACCCCCCCCCCCCCCCCCCCATTCCCACCAGAAGCCTGACTTTCAAGCTTCAACAAAGACCTCTCCAAATCTAGGTAAACCTACAAAAAACTGAGCAAGCCACACCTGGCTAACAGTTTTCTGGAATGCTCCAGTAAGTTGGTAAAGGAGATAAAAGTGAAATATTTTCATGAAGGCTCATTAAAAGTGTGCCTGTTATGAAGGATGTGTGTATCTTGCAGTGCAGAAAGACACCAACAAAATTGTTGGAATAGATTCTGCCACTTTTTGTGTCCTTGCTGTATTTTTGGTCTTTGACTTGCCCTCAAGCTTAATAATGAAGTGATTCTATATAATGGGTGGACTAGAGAATTGCATATATGTGCTTTGCTTAATTGCCTGTTGCATGCTGTGGTCGATCATGCAATAACAATGAATCCATTATAATTAAATCTGAGAATTATTAATTGATTCCATTTACACATACTGTCATCTTCCATAGGAGCTGCAGGAATCTGTTGTCTTTAATGAAATTGTATTAGAAATTTTGGGGACTGTTTAAAGTCATTTAAGATGGAGATTTACCTGTGGTAGGTATTCCTAGTGAAGATTAGGTAATTAATTTTGTGTATAAATAAAGGCTTAAATGCACATTGTAATCATTAGGTTTGTTTGGCTTTTTAATGTCAAAAATTAAGGACTTAACTTGTTTACTGCCTAACTATAGATCGGTTCGTGTGGAGATGTTTATAATGAAATTCAGCAGCAAGGGAGCAATATAAAAACCAAGGAACTGGAACCGATCTCAGGAATAGAAGTTTAGTATTGTCCTAATAATTATGCTGGCAGCTGTATTTGCATGAAACCATGCTTTTTCTGTAGTACTCAATTAAGGTTATTCAGCTGCCTTGATGTGTTTAGAAACAAAACCACTGGCATCCAAATAAGGCTAATAACAAAAATGCAATATGATGTTTCCCATTTCCAGCAAAGGGTAGGAGAACAGATGTTCCTTATGTTGCCATGTTTCACCAGCACAGGGGGGAGCTGAGAAAGTTTGCAATTCATACTGACAGTGCCATTAAACTAATGTAGTGCAGAATGTGTGCAATGGAAGCATGCAGCTCTGAACAATCTGTTTGGGCACAGAGGAAAGGATGGGGAGAACTAGAATTGACCTTGCAGGTTAAAAAAGAAAAACAAACCCACAAAAATTCTTCTGGCCTCTCTTCCCATATTGCACGGAACAATCAGCTTTCAGGTGGGACTTCTGACAGTATTCCAGGCTCCTTGTGTTGTCTGGACATCCAGCCTGTGCAATGGACTTTCAGGATCCAAAGGGAAACAGTTGCTTTGCCCCGTTGCCCTTGGCTCACGTGTGGGAGTGTTGTTGCACAGTGCTGCACAAGCAGGCTCTGCTCCTGCAGCTATGAGAGCAACGCCACTAAAGAGGACAGTCAGCAGTGTCAAACAGCTACCCCAGGCCATGAAACAATCTCTTGATCTCGCACAGACAGCGCTGCTGGTCCATGCCAGGACACGGCACTACTACAGTGCGGGATGGACTGACACAAGGTGGCAGTGCTCTCAGAAAGTTGCCGCAGCTTCTCCTCTGGGATCTTGCAGGGCCAGGGTGACTGCTGGTGCTTGCCACCTTGGAATAGCACAGCCGTGCCGTGGCCATGGCGTGACCAGGCCCCTGCACCCACATGTCCCCCTTGGTGTGTGGGTGTGCCACAAGGCCAGCTGGCAAGGATGGTGGCTGGCACAAGGATACGACAAATCTTCACTGGGATGCGACTGTTCCCTGGCCCTGTGGCTGCATAGATGCCTGTGGAGACCTGGCCAGTGGGGCAGGGGCTGGGTGACTGCACAGGATGGGGAAGCACCCTTCACTTTTCAAAACTGTTTATTCCTCTGTAGAGACCTCCTGGTGGTGGATATTTGCAACATGTCTGCCCCACACGGGGACACAAAGAGAAGCTGCAGAGAGAAGCACCCCTGATTCAGACCTTGCTCGCAAGGGCCCCTGCCTCAGCATGACAAAGCACAGCCTGCATGGGGAGGGCTCTTGGCGGGGTCTACTGGTGGGACAGACATTTGGCTCCCTGAGGTGCTGGGACCTCAGCACTGCTGTGGACAAGCTGGGGAGAAGCACAGTGGGACAACTAACCCTGAGCCCCAGGGCTGCCTGTGTTCCCCAAGGAACACCTAAGTCCTTTTGGAACCATCCTCCAGCCCTGGCTGGGCAGCTGCCCCAGTGACAGCTGAGCAGGGGAGCCTCTCCTGCTAGAAATCCCCAGAATGAGCTGAGCAAACCATTAAGCAAACATATTCCCCCAGGGAGATCTCCCCTCCGGAACCGAGTCATCCTAATACCCCAGAGACCTAAACCCAAGAGCAAAATATTGTATGACACGTTAACACATTTTGGGGAGGGGGGAACAAGGAACAACAGACTGCATCCACTCCCGTCGAAGTCTCTACGACTGCTTGGTTAATAGTTCAGGCATCGCCACTGGGGCAGAGTGGGCATTGGGGTGGGAAGGCCGCTGGAAGACACACAATATCAAGCAAAGGGTAGATCTCCAGCGAGGCAGATGAGATCAGGGCCACCAGCAGAGAAGGAGACACACAGAAACCAGTGGCCGCCAAAGTAAAGCATCAAATGGATCCAATATTGATTTTACTTTCGGTGCAAATTCCTCGGGAAGACTGCTGGTGCCCGAGCTGCCTGAGCAAGCAGGTTGTGCTCCAGCTACTCCTGAGCCAGCACCATCACCTTGGAGGGGTGCTGAACACCTCCCCAGTGACAACAGGTCCTCAGCACTTTGCAGGATCAGACCCTTTGACAGTTCTGGAGTATTTTCACTGACCTTCCTCCAAATGTGTCTTGTCTTGGCTCACAATGCCAAAGTAAATAAATAAATAGACTAACAAGCAGAAATGCCTTTACCGGACATTATTCTGGGCTGATTGGTTGTGAAACTACTCAAAACCCCAAAACCACAAAAACTGCCAGTTTTCCAAGCCCTGTGTTTTTCATAGCTCTCATAGCATTCTGAATAGTTTGCATTACTTCAAACATAGAATAAATATACATTTAAACTGGTTCGATTATTGACACAGGGAAAAAAAAAAAAGCAGTTAACTCCTTGTTCTGTTTCTTTTTCCCATGAAGTGAAATAAGAATTAACACTAGTGAATTATGCCTTGGATTTTCACATTTACAGATGCAAATGCTGACAACAGCCAGAGTGCCTGCAAATGCATTTGTACAAAAATCATTGAATAGGTGTACTTTAAAAACAGATCTAAATTCACCACTTAAGTCTCTCTGCCATTTACTCAGAGAAAGCCTATTGTAATGACCCCAGGCACTTACACAGTATTTTTCATTGCATTATACGCCATGTTCTCTAATGTTAGCACATCACTATACTTCAGCTGAACTCGGTAAAACACTTTGGAATGCAGTTACCCCTGTTTTATAAGTGGAGTGATATAAAGACAGGTAACTTGGCCAGAACCATGCCTAAGTCAAAGGCAGTGTTGAATTCTCAACCATCAGCTCTCTGCTCTTATGCTGTCATGAATGGTATTTGGTGGCTATGGACTTGACTTCTAAGGTCAGAGGTCTGTGGTAACATCCAGACGGGGAACAGCTTTGTGTGAAGCATGAAGTGCTGGTGCCCACGCCATGCCCTGGCACAACTACTTGCCTGAGCCCATCCGGGCTGTGCACTCAACCCCTGCCCAGGGTCACTCACAGCCACAATGCCTTAGAGAAAAAAAGGCATGTTGGTCCCCTATTGGAAAATCAGGCACAGAAGGCAATTTCTCCATTATTCCTTCAGAAATGCTGTTGTATTTCATATGGTCATAATCCCATAAATTCAACACGCTGCCGAACAATCACAAAAGGCTACTCAAGGACAGGAGGACAGACGTCTGGGAAGGAAAACCAGTCTGTTATATTTGGAGATCCTGCTCTAATGAGTAACCTTATACAGTTATTCAAATACAAATGTCTGGGTAGCTGAAGTGTCATATGTGATTAAATCTCTGCAACAAATTATGTTAATATTGTTACTTCAAGAAGACAAATTAATTAAAAAGTTACAAAATGTAGGCATGGAAATCACGTTCTCTAGAACCTGTATAGACAGTTTCCCTTTTCATGCAATGGCTGGATTCATTACTGAAGTTGCAAGAAAATGAGAACCCTTGTCAAGTAAGGTATTAGAGACCTCAAGAGCCTTCATTGAATAACTCACTCAGTACTAAATGCTATATCACACAAGTGTGATATAAGGAGACATTTATAAAGGAACATGAACAGTATCACATCTGTACTTCTTATACTAATTGTAACTTTGAGATTATTTAAATTATTTAAATTGAAGAGTTTTGAAAAAGAGAGATCAGTTTAACTTTCAGCACTTGTGCTCTTCCTTTGTATTCTTGCTGTCCTCTGGTTATAGGCAATGTAAATTGTTTTACTTTCTTCAGCTTCATATTTATTTCTAACCTGTTTCATCCACTTACCTAAACAATTCTCTTAAGAGATAGAAAGTCAACAGCATTTGGGTGGTTGTTTAAAATCAGGAATTTACTTTAGTGCTATCTGGATAGGGAAGTGCTTTCCTGAAATGGGGGACTTGATCCGAGTTTCACTTCTAGTAAAAAAATGCTTTCTTTAAAGCAGCAATAATTGAACTGCGGAAAGAAAGTAGAGCAAACAACTTCAGTTAAGCTTCAGTTGCTGCTTTTTAAACAGCAACAAAAGAAAATTCCTTTCAACTTCAGTTATACACTGGGCCTAGAACTGTCCAAGTCTTCACACAAACACCCATCCTTTCTCTGGGACAAGAGGGGTGGATGCAAAGGGTCAGACACGATGCTGGCACACATTCACTTCTGTGGGGAACAGGTCCCAGGGGTCCCAAAGCAGACTCCCCAAAGCTACCAGCATTCTGCACAGGTGCCTCCTTCTAACTGTGTGGGAGAAGGGCCTTAAACAGTCTTCTAAATCAAGTGAAACTGCAACAGATGGAGGAGCCAGGGCTGCTTTCCACTGAAGAGCCAAATGCCTTCAGGACTGCCTGGGTTTAATACAGAGCATGCAACCAAAAGTCTTTTATTTATTTCTTTGTTCTTCTGAGCTGAGGGAGGGATGCCATTTTTCTTTTCATGCTGCTGCAACATAGTCACCTATTAAAGTTATGGTTGTACTCATTCCTGGAATTTGTAATGGACGGTAATTGTGCCTGTAATAGTAAAATTGCTCTCAGCTAGGCTTTAGCTTTGCTGTGATGCATTCCCTACTGTCACCCAAATCCTGGGATAATAATGAGGCTGAGCTGCTTTTATCACAGACAATAAAAACTGAATACACAGTATTGCTGAGAAACAAAGTAGAACACTTCTCATTGGACTATCAAAAAGTAATACATAGGGGTTAATGAAAAAACAAAGTGCTTGGTGATTGATTTGAACATTAATTAAACCCTGTATTAAGATTCATCTTGGAATGAAGCTTGGAATTAATACTACATCCCTGCATCTCTCTGACTTAATTGAGACATTGCAGCAGCTCAACAGCTTTGGAAAACATCACATGCCTTAAAAGAGATCTGCATTGCATTAGTGAGTGTCATGATACTTTAAGTAAATCAATTGCTCTGGACCATCCCTGATTAACAGTCTGGTAGCCCAGTGTTCACCAAATATGTAGAAGGCATAGAGGCATTGTTCCTAAATATGTTGCAGTTCTTATTTCTAGAGATGAGTTTATTCTGCATCTTTACAGCAACTTTACTGACACTAGTCTGCATTTTAGCTGCAAAGTTTTTGGAACCAGAATTTGAGATGACCACAAAATGGAAGTCTGGCAAAGTCTAGGCTGCAAATTTGAGCTCTTATATCTTTCTTGATATGAACTAAGGGTATTTAATTGGGATTTTGCACTAAGTGAAATAAGAGTGTGGGTGAGCTAGAAGTTAACTGTATATTTAAAACATTTTGACATCTTCATCAAAGGCTGGGTGCAACCATCAACACATGGTACTACAGCCTACAAACAGTAGAAAGCAGGAATCCCCAAGTGCTAACACATGTAAGCAGGATGGGCTGCTCAAAAGATGAAATGCTGCCTACCTCAGTGGGACACTAACTAGTAATCATCCTCCCAGAAAGAATCACTAAAAAATAATATTTGACACTGCTTCTACCTTGTCTGGCTTAGTAATTGCAAGAGGAATCCATGCCGTCCTCCACCTCACCTGGAGTTCATAGCATTCCTTATACTCTCACTGTAGTATGTCAATGCTCTTCTTTCCCTAGGTCATTTTAAAAATGAATATGCCATACATAATTCTCATCTAAGCCTATTACAATGGGCTATAATAGAAACAATGGTGAAATGGCTTTGAAATAATGATGAATTGGGCATGTGGCACACGAATGTGTGCTTCATCAGTGACTGCCTTGTGGACACTGTGTGTCTCTGAGGCGAATCTTACTCATAGTCCATTATTATTCTTTTCAGCAGGAAGACCTCTTCTACTAAGCCATGGTCCTTCTCACCCCAGGCCCCTGTTAGTCTGTACTTTATGGCAATTCTGTTTCCCAGCTCTGTTCTCAGCCACTTTTACCCCACATTAAAAAATAGGAAGGACCCTGATACAGGTCTGCTGCTGTTACTTAGTGGCTATGTCAGAGCTTCCTGTCATGGCGTGTCTCAACAGCAGAAAATACACATTGCAACAGCACAGAGCTGTGGCTTACGGCCAATCAACTGTTACGATTACACTACCATGCTGAGCTACTTTTGCATTTCTCTGTGAGGGAACCTTTCAGAGGCCCTAAACTATGTTTCATAACCTTTTCTGGTTTTACATGTTAGACTCATATTACTCCCTTGCACCTTCCACTGCACAAGTTCCCCCTGCAAGTCTCTGGGAGATGCTGATGTAGGCATCAGAAAATGGGCCCTTCGTTAATATGGGCTGTTCACTGAGTGTACGTTAAGGGGACAGTGTTCAGGGCACCAACGGGACCTGGATGCCCAGTTTCTTTTCAACAGGGAATCAGTTCAAAGCCCTGTGAGAATGCCTGCCCAGCCACCCAGATTACTTTATAGAAACTGTACAGCCAGAACACAGAAACCAACTTGGGTTATATCAACAGCAGGCTCCTTTTGAAAGCTAGTACTTGAGAGCTAAGGTCCTGCCTTTGGCTTCTCAGGAACCCTAAAATAAGACAATCTATGCACAGTACTGAAAAATTAATTTTAAAAGTGTGTGTGAAACTGCTTATAAACAATTGAATCCTAATAGAATTATTTGCAAATACATCAATACTCTATTGGCAAAAATCCAGTAGTAACAGACTTCTAAAATGGAAAAAGCTGAGAAAAGAAATCAGCCTTTGTAAAGCAAGAAGAAATTGAAAAACTGTCTTCACATACGCCGTATCTATTTACTATCTGGATATATTAAAACCCCCTTATCTTCTTCATTCACTCTTGCTATATACCAGTGAGAAATTTGGTAACACGATCTAAAATACCATGTCATGTAATTGATAGCACATTACTATGGTACATACTGATGTAACGTGAACACGCCTATGTTTTATAGCTGAAAAAACTGGGAGACAAACATGGCCATCACTTCTGCCCAAGTTCAGCACAGCGCTCGTTGTCACCAGCCTCACATCAACCAGGCATTGAGCAGGTATTCAAAAGTCCTCATTTGCAGTGCATGCTGTAGCCTATAATCATAGTAATCCTGTAAGGCAGTGCTCCATGGATGCCAAAGACCGATTAAAAAACTGGAAATATTACTTTTTTTTTCCCTCCACAAATCAAGCCCAAGGCAAAATGCATTTCTTTGCCAGATACTTTCAGTTCTCCATGGATTACCTTCCCAGACAGGGGTAACCAGATGCTTCATACGTTTCTAAACTGGCATTAAAGGTGTATCCTGTGGTTTTCAGTTTTTCAACCTGTCAAATATCTTCCAAATTTTGGAGGCTACACACTGTTGACCACCACCAAGCAGCAAGAGAAAAGCCTTGTTAACAGGCTAACACAGCACCAGGACAAAAACTGGACCATGCTTCGGTGCTCCCTGGTACAGTGCTGGTGAAAAAAGCCTTTGAGCTGAAGTGACTTTCAGACCCAAAAGACAGACAAATTGAACACCTCCGTGCAAAGACTATTGTCATAGTCATCTTCATAGTGCCACGCTCTGCTCTGAAACGCATTTTGCTACAAAACAGTAAGGGAAATTCAGTGCCCTGAAATGAAATATAGGTTAAGCTGTAAATGTTTCCTCTCTGCATCACACAACAACAGTAAAATGAAACAGTAAAATATTTAGGAGCCACTGAGGCATATATGTTATTTATACAAAGGGATGCCCTCAGCAACACTGGGAGTTCCCTGCAAGCTAGGGACAAGGTAGAAGGTGAAAGAGGTTGAAGTCTTATGAAAGAAAGTTCAAGGAGATAAGATCACCTGAAATGTTTGGGCCAAAGCTATGGGTAGGAAGTAGGGGCGCACAGTGCGATGGGGCAGCTGCTTTGAGCAATGGTCTGATCCTGCTTTGAGCCAGTGTTGCTGAGCATGAACCACGCAGCAGTATGGCGTGCTTTGATGTGTCCAGCGACAGAGCCCTGCAGATACCTCTGGCCTTTTGGACTTGCAGCTGGGGCTCTCTCCTGGTCTACCAGGACTTCGCTGATGCCTCCATTAGGACATAGAAGGAGTTCATCCTCCGGCTTTAGACTCCAGGTTGCTTATTTGTTATTTATTATTGTTTTTATTATGGTAGCCTCAAATGGCCCAAACATACAAGGGTACCACAGGGTTCAGACTTGATGAAAAGCAGATGAGGAGCCAGACCCTGCCTCCAGTAATAAAATGCAAAAAGTTGATGTAGCAATGCAACAAGGCTTTTGTGTGGTTTCCTCCTTACTACCCCTGTCTCTTGCTTCCTAGGGGATGTAGGAGACAGAGTCCTGGTACTACTTTGCAGTATTACTATTAGGGGGGACCTATTCTCAAGGCAAGCAAAAACCGAAGGCAGCTCCTGCCTCCTTTGACAAGAGCAAGGTCCTAATAGCCCTGTTCAGCAGTACCCTGTGTTACCAATGGGTCCTGTGATGTCCACAGGGTTGCTGCTGATCTGCATACAAAATGAGAGGTGTAAAGATCAGGCTTTAATCATCATTAGACAAAATTGTCTTGTTTGTGCCGGGTTTTAAAATTCATACATCAGCCATTTTGGGGAAGGGAGATTTTATCAGAGATCTGTTCACAGCAAGGTGGCTCAATTTACGCTGGGGAATGTGTAAAAAGTTTCTCTGACACACACAGAAGTGGCTGAAGAGATCTTGTTCAACCATAGGACAGTGTGCGCTGTACCTCAATGGCACAACAGAAGCTGAACTCAGAAGTTACAGTAAACACAACTACTCAGTTCAGGAAATTAGGAGCCTGCTAAAAGCAAGGATTGTAATGGAAAATATTTTGCAACCCTAACTCTTGCTGTTTCTAGAGAGATAAGCAGAGGATAGCCAAAACTGAAATCCAGCTAAAATATCTGGGCAAATTCTTCTGCAAAATGTCCCACAGAATTTTTATTAAAAACACAGTCAGTGCCCTCAACAGCCCAATGCAATGTAAAAGCAGTGCGGGGCTATTGACTCAAGCCAGCTACAGAACCAGTAATACTGCTTCCCCCAGCGTTTACGTTACACCAAGACGTTTCCCATTCAAATTCAGATAAGAGCCAGCCCTATTTAGCTGGTTAATTCTGGCAAGATTATATCAGAGGAGATCTGACTTAATGCTGATTTTAATAACATATCAACCCCTCATTGGTTGTGGGTTGGTTGTTTTTTTTTGACAGAGGCAGAGACTGTCCTAAGTAATACATCTTTCTTAAACTACCAGTGTTAATAACATAAATACAGAAGTGACAAATACATCTGTAATTGCACAGCTAGTTTGTGGTATTGGCATAGCAGAAAGCGTTTCAAGCCTATAATACTGTCAGTAAGAATTACTTTAGGTAACAACTTGGGATCAGTTGCTTCCTCTAAAATTGGAAATTGCTGAAATTACTCCAATTACCAGAGCTCTCTGGGAACAGCATATACACATACCACTTGTCCTCTGTGCTATCTGGGAATATTTTAACTAATAGCAAATTATGGATTATCCATAACTGGCTGTCATTATTTCGGAGAGAGCTTTTAATCTAAATCTGATTAAAAGAACATTTTTTGTTTCCCACGTTTAAAGAATACAGCAGATGTGGATCTGAATGCTGTTATGTTTGCTAATAGATGCAGGACACATGGTAGTGTGGTATTAATAAAGGTTTGGGCCAAGATTTTCAAAAATAGGAGCCTAATTTTAAGATTCCACCATCCATATTTAGTGTTGGAAATGAACAACCTTTTTTCACAGAGCTCCAGCAGCTCCTATTGAAATCAGTGGGTGTCAGAGCTTTTGGAAGTTGAACCACCAATTCAAGAATCCCAAGGGGGGATTAAGAGCCAAATTTTCATATCCTCATGTTTGAAAATCTGGGGATAAGATTCTGTGTGTGTAGCAAAATTCCCATTCACTTCAATGGAGCCAGGATTTTTCTCTGATCTGGAGCTGGTTTTGAGAAAACCAGGTTACCCTAAGAGACACAACCAGGAGGGAGTGATGCAGGTCATTCCAGCACAACAAGAGCATGAGGTCATCCCAGAGATGCTAGGAATTTTGTAGAATAACTACTGCTATTTTAGCTTTTTCCCCACCCCCCACCCCCTTCCTAACTTGGCTTGTTAGTATATTTATTGCTTTTAATTTTCCTATGTTCTGAGCATTCTTATACACATGGAAGTAAAAGACAATTTTGAACTGTGGGAGGACATGTTCAGAATCAATACTGTGTGTATGATAAAATGGGAAAATGCAGTACACTGCAGAGACTTCTCACAGCTCATCAGCTTCAAAGACTGTTGTATCATGGGCAATTTCGGGGATTGGGAATGCAGTTCATGTGGTCTCAGAGCATAACCAATTTTTCTCTAATTACTATTACTGAATGTCCCCCAAAATATCTTTCTAGAAAGCATTTCTGCAGCTACCACACACATGAAGAGGGGCTTCCTCAACAGCAGAAGAGTGGGGCGGGAGGGAGATGCAAGATCCAGAGTTGTTCTCTTCCCTTTGCTCAGCCCCTCCTATTTGTGCCCACAGCACAACTCCGAGATTCAGGTCTGCTTCCAGAGCTGCTGCTGGCAGCCAAGAGTGTGCTGTGATCAGGACATATTTTATACACATTATGTCCTTATGGATGTGAAACTCTGGAAGACCGAGGCAGATTCACTCATTGCCTATGTCATTAAAAATAGTTACACCCTGTCAGGCCAGCAGCAAGCCCTTTGGCTCCAGCTGGGGTGAATCATGCCGGTGTGGAACCTGATTCTTCAGGGGAGA
This sequence comes from Falco naumanni, assembly GCF_017639655.2. NCBI lineage: Eukaryota > Metazoa > Chordata > Aves > Falconiformes > Falconidae > Falco > Falco naumanni. The sequence goes on from NC_054068.1 coordinate 11,734,340, forward strand.
TAACATTGTAGCTCAGATTTTTAATAAACAAGGCTGGGCTTGAGCTTCCTCTGGGTAAAACAGGAGGTAAGAACCAAAATGATACTCTGCCTCCAAACAAAACCCCGCTTTTATCGATTTCCAGGATTTTCCTAATGCCAATGTTGTGGTTCTCATTTTTCCACAAAAACATTGCTAATAATGGAGCCATCTCTTGAAAAGTTCCAGGATTTATAGCAACTGGCATGTTCAATACATAATTGTTTTTTGGAACAATCATAGTCTTAATAGTTGCCAGTCTCCTCCACCAAGATAAATTTAAAAGAAATCAGTCTGCTGACACTTCCCTGATAATTCTGGCGATTCTAACCTTTAAATTTAGCAGTTGCACTGAGTGTGTACCTTAAGGGTGTGAAACCCTAAGGCTTCCAGTTAAGAATTAAACAGTTAATTACCAGCAGTGAACAAAGACCATTCACTAGCCTAAGCCCTGACTTTGTCCAATTAGTATTGGAGGAAGATATTGAAGCAACTTTGTCAACAAGTTCAAGCAAAGATTTCATGGAATTATCTGGATGGGTAACAAACATCAGAACGTCATCAGCAGAGAGAGTCATTTTATACTGCTTCTAATAAGAAATATGTTGCATCCCTTGAACTTGTTCCCTGGGTCTTGTGGTGATAGCATAAGGCTTCAAATCATAAATTATCTGCACTTTGGGACTGGTCAAGGTTTTGAGTTATCTGGCTAAGTTTACAAAGTATCCCTGCTTAGTGTTAGCTGAATTTATTTCTTTTAGTGAAAATTCAACTGGTCTGGCTGGATATCAAATGCTGAATAATTATTTCTATTCTTGAAATTCTAATCTTTGCGAGAATAAAAATCTTGTAATCAAAACTCCTGTTTACCCAATAATGTTACTAATGATACTGGCAGCAATTGCTAATGGTGACAAACTATCATTTTGGCAGTGCAGTCATACACTTCCAAATGCAGATCTGATATAAGCACCGCAACAATTTGCCCGTTATTTACAAAATTTGGCCCACTGAATACACACATGAATACATGAATTGAAAATACAAATATCAAGGTTGGATGTGACCAGGACACTTGGAGGAGTTTGTTCTGCAGAACTAGTCATGCCCAAAGCTCATACCTTTACATGCCATGCAAAGCATGCTCAGTGCACCACAGACGCTCATGTGCCGCACGGGTTCTGTGCCAGCCATGGGCAGTTGAGTAAATAGGCATGGGGCCTATGCAGCTAACCTGGAGAGTCAAGCTACGTCTCGCAGGGCCATACTCTGCAGATCACTTCAGAGATTTACAGGTGAGTCAAAATGAGGGTTAACCTCTCCCAAATGTCTAAACCCACGGAGCTGAATGGCTATGTCCAACCTGGTCTGCAGAGATTTCACAGAACACTTTCCTGCCGTTACTGCTTAGTGCTATCTGGCCACTTTGTAACCTCTTTTCAGCTGTGCAATTATACAATGAATACAAAACATCTGGTTTCTGTTAGGTTTGAAACACGCCTCATCAGTGTTTGAATGAGAGGATATGCTGGTGAACAGCTCTGGAAGGATGGCTGATGCAGCAGTGGAGAGCATTGCCTGTCCACTGATAGCTCTGGCAGCACGTGATGCATTCTAGCTGAAGTGATTGCGGTCATAATGGTATGCGGTTGGCATTTTCTGGTTGGAATTTACTGATATAACTTGCTAAAGAGAAGACTATGTGAGAGTGCCCCCTCCTTACACTGGAATGTTTCACAAGCAGGAAATATCACCTCCTTAGCCAACCTGGATCCCCACTACTGCTGGAGAGCACGAGATGATGCAGCCAGCAGAGCTGACAGCACTTTGCGAAATGAATGAGGCTTGGTGGTGAGGAGGAGAAAATGGCCTGATTTTGAATTATAGTCTCTTTTCCGAGCAGAGTTTGGCTCTTTTTTTCCCCTGCAGCTAAATTAAAGCTACTGTAGGAACTCTGGGGGGACATACTAAATCTGTTGAAACTAAAAAACAACTAAAGAAAAACAGGTATAAAATAATCATTAATATATTTGGGCTAGAAACTGAAGGAAAGCTTCTCGCCATGAGAGGATGAGAGCCAGAACAGGATTCTACTAAATCAAGAAAAATCTCATATCAGATGCAAGTAGGATTAGAAGATATGGTTGCCTGCAGAAGCTGGAAACTAGACTTGAAGAGTTTCCTATCCATATATCCCACAGGAGGCAGAAAATAGAGACATTGCACAGACACGGCTCAGAGGATGGTTCTAGTGCTCTGGCTGCCTGATTACAACTGCAGCTCTGAATCCCAGATCTGTGATTTGAGGGTGACAATCTGGAGTCTGAACTGGGCATTTATACATGTTCTTCACAGGCCGGGAATCAGAAGCCTTTATTAAGGTATTTGAGTCTGGAAATACGGCTCCCTGCACTGGTACGATACAATTCCACGTATCATCCACTACTCATGGTGATGTTACTAAGCTGTTCACTTCCCAGAGCTGCTCAGTCTTCAACCCATATACATGAGCACATCCTTTAGCCCAAATTCATATTATGAGTAGTAATATTGAAAATTACTTTTATCATCCTTAGACAAAGTAGTTAATTTTCATTTATAGATTTTCTCTTTTTCCCCAGTAAGAAATACCTTTTCTACAAAGACAGAAATTTTCCCACAACAGTTTAACTGAACAGCAGTTTCCCACCCAAAAACCAGCTCTGAAGAACTGTTCCCAAATGACAGAAGGAATTCAACATGGTTTTCTTACCTTGCTAAAAGAATCGTGAACCCATCTTTTATTTACACAATTCAGCAATAGAACCTGGATTTTGAACACTTGAAAACTTAATTGAGTTTCCTCAGCAGAGACAAAATCACTGAAACACTCTGTTCATTGTATAAATAACACTGGAGCAAATCAATGCTGAACTAAGCACCAGCAACTACTGTTAAGATTTAGGTAGATCATTTACAAAGTGTCACACTTCAGGAATTAGTAGTTAAAAACACTGTTTATATTTCAAGACAAAATACAGAGCAGGAATTAATCTCTATCCATATTCTTATCCATTTAAGTGAGTGATGACAGGTACTATATAAACATCAACATGTGTGATAAACTGAGTTGGTTTTAATTCAGTGATCTGACTGAAGCACTAATTGTGCTGAAAGGTATTTTGAGAATCAGACAAATGCAGTCAGTTGCCTGACTGGAGTTAAGTCTCACTTACCACTTGCTGACCACAGTTTGCTCCTGACAGACCATGCCTGCTATTTAGCAATGAGCACAAGCAGCTGTCTGAGCCATGCCGCTCCATGTCCAGGTATCTGCTGCCCTAAGATACTGTAAACTATGACTTGTTACTCAAAGGAGCTTTGTTTCAGCATATTGCATCGGTATGACAGCTAAATCCCACTTGTGAATGAAAACATTCACTAAGTTCCTCTTGTGTCAGGTATTTTTCCCTCTGTTACATGTCCCATGCTAATTATAGAATTATCTGAAGGGCTAAGTGATAATGACTGTAAAACACAGTTCAGCGTTGCAATAACATTTCCTCTTTCTATCCTGTGAAGCTAAAGACTAACCGATTTCATCCTAACATGCCCATTTCTTGACAACTTCATAATGTTTCCTAATCTCTAGCTTCCAACTGATGAGTTAGCTACTGTAAAACAGGTAACACAAAATCACCTTGATGAATTTATTTTCCACAAAAGCAGTGAGAAAGACATGGAAACAGCATATAGAAACAACTCAGTTTTACTCTGATTCATACGGATACTGGCCTAGAGTCCTGGACTAGTTTTGATTATAGGAATACTTTACATAATGTTTCATAACTCCTAACATATTTCGATGTTTTAGCATTTCAAAACTTCTATGCTAACATTTTTTGAATTAAACGTTTCATTTTCATTTGAAAGCATTTGAGCAAAGGGTAAAAAGTTATATAAGAAATATTTTACAATATACAAGGTCAATATCTAAACGAAACCCAAATGCTTTTTTCTTTGATAATTTGCAAAATATATCCACATTTATATTGTCTCAGATTTGGGAAACTTGCTTTCAGCATTTTGACATCTTCAGAAGGAGAATATTGATGTCTGGGCAGGAATTTGGCATCTGGATTTTAGGAGCCAACGATGCACATAAGCCAACTCACTTCATTACTAAATTCTGTCTTTCAGAACCTTCTCAGTACCACTGAGCAGGCAGTATCCAATAAAAAGCATTTACTTCCATTTTTCCTTCTTGGAACTGTTGAGTATTCAAGGAGGAAAACAGCTCTGCTACCTTCCCCTGGCTGCTGCAGGACCATTGATGGAGGAGCTCTGAGGCAGCTCCCTGTGCTGGGCTGCTCTACCACTCTGCTGCTCTCCCAAAGAATCAGACCGACTGCATGTTGTAGACACTCTTCCAGGCAAATTAGACAGCCCCACTGTGCTTGCATTGATTACCCCATTGTTCCGCACAGCGGCAGTCAGTCTGATGCCTCAGGGAAACGTTACAAATGTGGTGTGAGCCCTGTAAACTGTTCAGAGCACGAAAAGTAAATCTGACCTGTCCCAAAAGAATTGGACTTAGTGCAAAGTAGCTGGTGCATGTGCATATATTTTTGTCCTTGGATTATTTGGGTCTGTCCTTTGATGTATGATATGTAGAGCACGGATGCAGACCAAACACAAAGAGAGGGGAATTCTAGAGGATGCAGCTGAAACGATATGTGGATTCAATGAATTAATTCAGGCAACTATGGATGGTGGTGGTGAATTAAGTGAAAGGGAGGGCAGAAAACATGATCTCAAGCCCTGTACTGAGAAGGAACCTGTATTCTCAGTGGACTAACAGCAGCATTGCCTTGCACTGCAGCATCCTTGTTACTTCTGTCAGCCTGTCCCTGATAAAATGGGACCCAACACCTGAGAGTTACTTGTGCCTGTGTTATGCAGTATTGACTGAACTGGCTTTGACAAACATTCATTAATCCCGTAACTGCCTTCCGTGACAGATCAGAGCATGCCCTGATTTGACTTACATTTGCTGTTGAAGATCACACACTGAGTCAGACACAAGTGGAATCCAGGAATCCTGCCTCTGTCTCCTGCGTTACCCACCCAGGACTCTAGCTGGCAACTGATTTCATCAATCATTTCAGTGTTTAGGGGGCGCCAGTCACCAGACTGCAGGATCCAGGAGGCATAGTTACCTCAGTGCTTAAGAAAACGGGAAGAACTGCATTCCCTGTGCATGGCTGTGGGTAACTATGCACACACGTAGGCTTTTTTAAAGAAACTCCTCCTCACCAAACCACAACTTCAGTCCTAAACAAAGGAGAAAGCCATCTCTCTACTGGACTGGGCATGGCTGGTTTCCTTGGTAAAATCTGTAGAGGTATTTCAGTAAGTCTATTTAGAAAGCACTCTGCATTTTTCAGACTTGCTGAATACTGCTTAGCCTAGGTAGGAGCCATCACAGATAAAATGTACAGGGTGCAATTAAAGACTAATTTTATTCAGATACACTGGGGACTTGAAACAAGGTTGTGCAGGTAATCTTAATTATGGCATTTGACATCTGCTCTGTGTTTGACCTTGTAACCTATATAATTTTCTCTTAATATAATTTTGTGTGTATATGGTAGCACTGCATGCATTCCTGAAAGGCTGTATAACCTTCTTCATCTGCCACAGAGCTTCTGTAAGTAACTGGCAAATATTTGTATACAGCTAAATGAAGTCCATCCAGTAGTCTGGATGAGGAATGTGTACTCTCAGGCCTGCGAATATTCTCAGTGTTAGTCAATGCACTAACCTTTGGCCTCAAATGTCAAAACTTCTGTCAGTGGCTTGCTGGCATTTGTGTCTGTGTTTGATGGAAGGCCTGAAGTCTGGGTGACTGTCTTTCTGTCCACACTCTGCTTTTATAAAGCTGCCTACCATAAAGTCTCCAAGCACCTTCAAGGATAATTGAAATAGACAGAAATCGAGATAATACACTACCCGAACATGCAAAATTCCCAAGTTCATTAGTGATTTTGCCTGTGTCAGGGTTGCAAGAATTAGTCATACATGTTGATTATTAACAAGGGTCTTAATTTCTAGATTGCTTTAAATAGTCATGTTGATTTTCTAAGCCCCAAGATTTAGCTATTTTGCACAAATACTTGATGACCTCCTGCAAGCAGAGATTTTATTAGCTGCCTACTCTCTGTGTTTGCAGAGTCTTAAGGATAAATTCCATCTTGCAGAACATGTAAAACTGCTTTCTGTCACCTTAAAATAGACAGCGGTTCTGCCAGACAGATGTGAGAAACAGATTATCAATTGGACATTGTGGAGTTATTATCAATACATCATTGGTTTTAATTGATTAATCAGATAAGGAAGATTAAGGGTAGTTTTATAATAAATGGTAATTTTTTTCCTCTCTTATATGGGTATGCTATAGGAAGCAATAGACCACAGAAAATGGCTACCCCTTTGATTTTACTGCAGATCTGGCCACAGGAAATGTTGCACATTTGGATCAAGCAGGATAAACAGCAAGGGCTTCCTCTTTTGTGAAATCATCTTTAAGCAGCACCCCTCCCCAGGAAAATAGGTTTTCCACTTTACATAATGTTGCAGCAGCAGTGGTTTGTTCCTAAGTTTTTTCTGGGTAGGTTATGAACTTTACGGCTCTGACCACAGATCAGTTATTTATCATAACAGGAAAGATGAGACCAAAGATATTTCCTAACCTTCTTCTTTGCAGATCAGAGAGAAGCAAGCCAACAAACACTAACGCTTCATATTTAACTGACAAAGATTATACAGAAATATTTGCTCCTCTCCTTTAATCATATTTGGTTGAATTCATCTGTAATTTTGAACAGCGAGGAGCAAATAAATATACAGTTTCACTCAGATCTCTTCTCCAGTGCAGTATGATCAGTCTCTCAAAAGTAGAAGTGCAGATACAAAAAGAATATTTTTGTCTAGAGACAAACTAAAGAAGGTGGTGAAGAAAAATCTCATTTCTAGCGAAGACCTCTTCATTTGGTAACTGTTACACATGTTCCTATGTAACCTGGCAGCATGTTAAATATATGAAAAACATCTCTGAAATATTGCTGGAAACAAAAACCTGTTTCCCATCTAATGCATTTGCCCTTCAAGAATTGCCCCTCAGCGTCAGGGAGCCTGAAAACACTGAACTCTAGTGGCAGATCTAGAATATTTTTGATGTTGCAGGAGAAAATTAATAACTGTAGGAAAGCGTGTTCCTACTTTAGTGCCGTATGACAAGGCACACATAGCTGGGATTGCTCAAGTTGCTGCACCGCAAACCTAAAGAGTAGAGTATTTCATACAGAACCAGATTGCAGCACTTAACCACAGGCCTGCAGCATGCCGGTACACAGCTGCACTGTTGGAGGGGGAGGTGGGACACATACTCACCTCTCCCAAACTAACCTACCAGGAGTGAATTCAGAGCAGTCACCAACAAGCATGCTTACAAGTAAAAGCTTTAAGAAATGAGGGATAAGTCCCAAGTACCTAATACTGTTCCAAGGTAGTAGGAATAAAGGTTTAAACTCCTCTTCAAACACTTCTCCATGCTGTCACACACATCGGTTGCCCCAGTTCATGATTAATAGCTTGAGCCAGCACCTTCACTCTGCACTTGTCAGTGAAAGTGACAGTTCCTGTTAGGTTTGCCCTCTGTCTAGGTAGCATTTTGCTACCAGTCCAGGAGACTTTGGGGTCTTGCTCTCAACTTGCTCTTTCAGCTAGCACTGGGTTCAGGTGCCCTCAGCCTGTGTTTTAATAGGTTGTTTCTAGCATGTTGCCCTAGGATGCTGGTCACTAAAAAATTAATAGAAAAAGGAACCTCTGCTGCAGTCCTTCACACCTCAGAAGATTGCGTTGGGAAGATCTTTCCTACTCATCTTAGGTGAGGGAAATGCATTCAGACAGGCACACAGGGGAGGTGAACGTCATTGGTTACATTACAGGAGACACGTCTGGCCAAAAGGCTGTTTGAAGTCATGAGGCTCTAGCACTGGCTTCAGTAAACTTTGGATCAGATTCCAAATGAATTATTTGTTTCCTTTTGACATCAGTCGGACACTTCCTAGTTCACATGAGCCTGAACACCCAAATAGGACCCAGCAGGTTGGAACTGCAAACCATACAAAGAAATCCTGCAAGCCTGAATTTGCTGAGGCTTGCCTCAAACAGAAACGTGGGTGATCTACAGCTTATGGGGCGTAAACCACAGACTGCTGGCTGTAAAGCACATACTGCCGTTTCTCCATCCCTGTGCGTTAGCCAACACATGTAAGAACAGAGATACTGAAACACTATCTTTGACTTCAACTCAATTCAACACAATGCCCAACTCAACAAAAGATTTCCAACTTTTTCCTTGCTGGAAACAACATCAAGAGAATATACGCAATTAGCACTTTTAAAAAAACTTCCAAGTAGCTCCCAGCAGACTCACCAGTATACCTCAAGTAAGATTAACACTTCCAGACTGAGAAGTATGGTCTTTATGAATTTGCCACTAAAATCTGTGCCTTGTTCCTGTAGCCAAAGCTAGTCATAAAGGCTCTGGCCATCCTGCTGTGTTTATAAAAACCTTTGTAATTAAAATAGATAGACAGATAGATAGATAGATGAGCAGCAATTAAATTTAAACTCATTTGTTCCTGAAATTACTGAATTTCTCCTAAATGCAAGTCTGGCTGTTACGCAAATACCTGAGTCTACTCAGCTTAATTCTTTAAAAGGCGTTCTACTTTGTCTGGTAAAAAAAACTTGACTCTTGCCCCTTTTTAATCAAGACCCTTCTATTTAAGCAGAAATGTCATTTATAATAAATACAGTATTGGTGGAAGAAAGACAAATCTATTGTCTGAGAAGAACAAGCTATTTAAATTCCACAATGATGGAGAAATTGAAGGAAAGAGGTGGCTGAGGGGTTTTGTGAGTCGTACAATGCCTCAAGCACTGTAACGAGTCTAGAAAATAATAGTGGTCTGCTTAGGGGTTGTGTCTGTTTCAAACAATGATGACAACTCTTCCAGTCTCATTTTAGTACTGTTGCTGTTATGGAAACTTTCCCTGTCCTCATCAGCTCAATTATGTGTCTTTACGACACTAATGAATCACAGCTGACACTTCCGGGGCTCAGCCTCTTTTGAAGGCATTTGATTTCGCTGTAAACTCTTTGGTCAAGTTTAAAATCTTATTTTCGGAGGCTGAATGAACAGTATGAAGGGAGTTTTGAAGATTAATTGAGAAACGTGTAAAAACAGCAACAACTGCTACAGTACTGGTAGTTCTATCACTGATACCTTTCTAAAATAACACACTTAAATTTTTGAGAGGCACTCAGATACATAAGAAAAGAAAATAAATAAAACAAAACCAGCTTCTCCTCTCTGATTTCTTGAGTACCTGTTGTCTGCTTTGCTGGGACTAAGCTCTCCAGCACAGGCAATACTCTTACCACTCCTGATGAAAATTTGCTATAGGTACTCATAAGGGCTCAGGGCAAAAAGTATTTCTTCTGATGGTTTGGAGCACTCTTAGGCACTTGATCATTTAAATTACTTTTGCAAACAAGACACACTCCCAAGGATTAGATTCACAAAAGACCATTGTAACGCTGACTTTTAAGAGCTCAACCATCCAGCAGAACCTGCAACCCTGAGTACAGCTCCCACTACAATGCCTCTAGAGATGCAGAGACCAAGGAAAGACAAGTGTGCAGGGAAATCATCCAACTAAATTAGCCTACAGTAAATGCCAAGACAACAGACATATCTTTGACCCTAATCATGTTGCATGCTTTCCTCTGGACTGCAAAGACAGTGCTCACTGCCCACATCCTTGCCTGCAGGTTGGTACTGTAACACCAGCCCTTTCTCCCAAACTTGGCAGGGGCAGCATCTGTTTTTCCCTTCACTAGCTCAGAGGTTACAGCACCTGTCTGAGATGTGGGAGGCTGGAGTCACTTCCTTTGCCTGAAGGGAGTTGTCCCTGTGGGTGCACACATCACCCACTTCTTAGGTAACTGAGGGAGCCCCAGAGAGCCTGCTGTGAGCTCAGGAGCAAAGGTGGTGGTCTTGAGCGCGGGGTGTTGTACGTGCACCAGAAGAGACGAAGAGACGCTGCCAGAACCAGTACAGCCAGCTTGCTCTCCTCCTTTTAGCTGAGAGCTTCATAAGAAACAGCAGCATGCCTGTGCCAGGTAACAGCAATACTGGGGAACTCACTACAGCTCTCCCTCTGCTAACTAAAAGAAGGTTACTTACAGCTCTCAACACACCCTCCTGGGTGAAACAGCAGTGAGATGGTGGTGCCAAGAGTGGATCATGCACTACAGAGGAATGCAAGGCAAGCAGTAAGCACAGCAGAGGGGCAGCTCTGTGCAGTTCAAGCGTGTGTACGTAGTTTGACTGTAGCCCACTGATATACAACCTGTTTCTGACTCTTAATGAGGGTGAAAATTCTCTTTCAGCATTTTTACAATTATTAGGCCTCAAGGAGTTTTTACTGGAAATCACTGACAAGCTCCTGTCACAAGTATAGGTAACTCAGTATTCAATGGCAGAGTTTGCCTGACAGTTTTATTACACTCTTGAGTCAAACAATCAACTGCATTTAAGGCCAGATGACTCTCCTGTTGTACATCCATATATGCTTTACAGTACAGCTGTAAACAATAGTGAAAGCCTCTACAGGAAATTAGATTTGCAGATTTCAGCTTTTAGAGGTTGGGCAAATTAATTTGATTATTTAGTGCTGATCTGTCACTGATGCATTTTGCCTTATACATTTGCAGGGACCTATCCAAACTGAGATACGGAATATGAGATTCAAAGTCTCATTGTCACACTAATTTTAATTTTACTTACTTTGAAACCTACTTCTAGCAAATCACCAAATATTTAGTTATGGTTTTCATGAGCTCTAATGCCAAGACAATACACTTATTTACTAGTCTAATCATACAATGCAGTGACAGAAAGGGCACAAACAAGAACATGAACTTCCTCCCAGTAGAACTATATGCTGTGAGCATTTTTATTGGTAGCACCAGATGAAGCTGTCCCTGTAACTAGTCTAAATAACTCTTTCCTTCTCAGCATTTTGGAATTTCTATTTCAATTCATTTCTTCTTATTTGAACTCTAATGAGCTATGGGGTGCAACTCAGTGCCTTCTCAAAGGCATGCTGGCTGTCCAGTGTTGTTACTTCACGCAAAGGCCTTTTATTTTTTTCTTAAGGTTATTAGCTTGGACGGGTATGAAAAGAGGAAAAGTAATATATATGAGGATTGAAAGTAAAAATCAGACGTGCTTTCTAAAACCAGTTCTCACGTAATCTAAACTACCGGTGATGGTATGTATATAGCAGTAGTAGACACCCCATCTTTTACTTCATACTCATCTACACACAAACTTGTACCAGGTCAGTCAAACCAGTAAAAGCCTCAATTAAAAAGTGGAATTTGTGCCATAGCTAAGGATCATTCTGATTAGGTCAATTAGCTGATTTAGTCTAGCCCCAGAAGACTCTGCTTCAAAAGATACTGCAGGCAGCATTTTATACAAAATTAACAATAAAGTTATTTCATTTCCAAATCAGTTTAAACTCTGAACTCCTTATTTTCCACTTACTTTCCACAAAATCTCAGGAATCTGTCTCCTTGCCTCTCTAAAAGTTGAATTGTAAATTTGCCATATGGCTTTCACCACTCTCGTAAAATGACAGTGAAGATTTGAAGATGTCTTGGGGGGCCAAAGAAGTCTTCTGCTAGATAGACTTGGCTTTATGCTGTCCTTCTCTGACCACCTGCATCCTCAGGACATTACATAAGAAAAGCAAAAGAACAAATAAGACCCAATGGGGTTTTAGTTAGTTAACAGCAATAGAAGACCACTAGGCAGCAGGGACAGACCAGTGGGTGAATACTGATCTCAAAGTAGTTAAATTGCATATTATTCTTATAGATTTTAATCAAGTACATTTACAGCATGAGTGAGGTACTAATTGCTTCACAACAAAGAAATAAGACAAACAAATAAGACATAGAATTTAATTCCATATTCTAAAACTGTGATTCAGATTTATCCCAAAGTGAGAGCCAGTCTAGAGATCAGACTAAGAAACAAAGAGAACAAAGCCACCCTACAAAGGCATTATTAACAACCTACAGCACACAGGAAGAGATGTCACATAGCGTTTATGCACTTATGAAATAGTTTTCTAGCCTTAATAGTGAATAACAGCAGTTTAACAAGCAAGTTCAGACCACACACACACACACACACAAAAAAAAAAAAAAAAAAAGCAAAATGCTGCTGGTGAACTGTTTCCCTAACTGAAGTGTCTAAAAGTTATCTTCTTTCCTCATATAACCACGGCCTTAAGTTTTTGAAAACAGCTCCAGGAGAATAAATATTTCCATTAAAAAAAAAATTACAAATCAGAGTTTGCCTGAAAATGGATTGTCCATGGATCTTGAATGATCTGTGGCATCTTGGATGCAACCTTAAGAGATCAATGTTGAATTCCTTCCTATCTAGGGAAAAAGGAGAACAAGGGCACTGGGAAAGATACAGCAAAAAGAAAGGAAAATAAAACTTAGTAAACTTTGAAACTCCCTACAAGTGTAACTACTCTGTGCTAGAAAGGCTATTCTGCAGGACAGATGTTAACTGCACACTTCTTCAGAGACAAAGCGAAGTTTTAAAATAAAAGATTTAGAAGTTTGCATCACTTTTCAGGTAGCAATGTAACAGTGCTGTTACTTTGGTGCTCCCCATACTACTAATTCAGCCAGTCTTGTAAGCTGGTCCCCCATCAACTGTTGCTGGCATGATCACAGCGCTATTTTTAGTGCAGCAGGCGGAAGGAAGACAGGCATGTAGCCAGCAGAATAGGTCTGATGGAAGGATTTAAATTTTAAAATAAAGCAGTACATGCTGTTTTAAAAGCTGAAAGGGAGAACAGAGAAGATTCAAGAATGGTGGGAAAAGGAGAGAAAGAAAATTACTGCCCTTCTGTTGGTGTTCTTGGGAATATTTCATTTGTTCTATGTAACTAACGTACAACCCAAGGTGTGGACTGAAGGAAAAGCTATTCTCACTCCATCACTAAGATTGCATCATCGCCTTGAAAACAGACCAGAATTCCTTCCCAGGAAACATGCACTGGGATTTATTAATTCTCTCCCAAACTCAGATTATGATGAAGTTTACATGGGTTAAACTGGCAAGAACATAATTTCTCATCTTTGAGAGCACAGGAGAGCTGTAAAGTGGGGATTTGTATAGAAAATTCAGCTGTGGTGGAACATGTGAAATTGTGCATATCCACTATCCCTGCGAGGACTGAAAACAGCCAAAGAATGGCAGGCAGTGAGGACTAAGTAGAGCAAATTCACACCTTGTGTCATCCTGAGAACTCCAGCATCACACAGAGTAGCCTGTGAAAATAGCTGTATGGGAAGTTCGGCTTCAACAAAGTGATGCCAGTACAAAGAAATGACACATCCTTGGAGCTGTGTCAGACTGCAGGTGCGCTCCTAGTCATCCTGCCTCCTCCCCTCCTGGGCCAGAGACAGTCCCATTGCCTGTTCTCCTGGCTTCGGACCTACACATACACGTGCTTTGCCGCAGCCCTTCACAGGCTGTGTGGGCCACAAGGATCTGCAGAACCAGGGAGGCACTTGGTGCAGCACCCTGTTACTGATGGGAAGAAAAATCCTCCATGTTTGTGCAGCGTTGCAGGTATGCATGTCATTTCAGACAGGAGCTGAGACAGTTGTCCTACTGCTTCACAGTGTCATATATAGGGTTTTTATTTTCTTCTCTTTAGCTCAGTTGGGCCAGGGTCAGCCAAAGTACAGCCTGCAGCTGCTCCCTTCTTTAATTATTGATGAGGATTAGGATGTATTTTTTATATACAGCTCTGTAGGTGTGCAAGACATTTCACACAAATATACAAGGACAAGGCTCTGAAGAGTTTATACAGCCCAAACAAGTCCTAGCACAGCTAGTGAAGACATACATACGATTAAAGGCTTATTGATGTAAGCTCCATGTGTATCTTATTGGGTGGACAAAACGTAGGTTGCTTTGTGTGGCCTTTTTCTGAAAGCAAAGGGGCATTTTTATGCATGACACTTTAACCTTTTGTTATAGCAATCTGCTGCTTCAAAGCCTAGCTCACAGGACTCCCATATCCAAGCTTGGTGAGGTGATTTGCTTCAAAAATAGCTTGTGAAAAGTTTTAATTCAGATTAGCACTCGGAAATAAACATTACTGGTTAAAGGGCAGAAGATGGCCCTTTGCTCTTGCTCCAGAACAAAGCCTGCATTTCTCCAGCTTTGCCTGCAGGATTTAGTAGCTAGCTGCAAGGATGTGGGACTACTTTGCCAAGCTTTCTAAGCCCTTTATTCTCCCAGGAGCAGTCCCAGGGTTTGGGCAAAAGGAATGAAAGGATTTGCCCCAAAACACAGACAAATAGTGCCCTTGTACTTAAGAAAAAAACCCCAAACAAACACTGTAGTATGCTTTGTTCTGTTTTGCTACCACTCGGCTGCGAGCACCTCATTTACATCCCAGCACCTTTCTGTGGCTCACAGTGGGTATCCACAGTCACCCCATTTCTCACTGTGTTTCTTCCCTTCCGCTCCCAGTGATTACAGTCTACAGCCAGCAGCAGCCTCAGACTGTGCATCCTCACAGCATCCTCCAGACACCTGAACATGGGAAAACCTTCTGTAAACTTTTACTTAAATTGCTGAGCTGGTTTCCTAACATCCACTTGTCTATTTTACTGCCTGTGCCTCACTGTGACAGTGTGTTTGAACAAAAATGTGAATAAAGGGTTCATTCTCTTCATGCTTTAACAATGTGAATGCATTTTAAATGGCAATGTTTTGTCTCGTTCTTATGTAAGCCAGTTGCAATGTTCTTTGAATAGGTAGGTGTTGAAATGGGATAACATCAGCATGTTATATAGCTATTCAGACACATACTCCGACAGATGTCCTTAAGAGGGATGTCAGAGGCACCACAGTTCTGCTTTCAGCTGCACCACATCAGTGCTGCATGGCAAGTAACGAAGGCTCATACTTACAAATCTCCCCAGGCTTAGAGGCCCAGGCTAAGAGATATAAAGCCCTGTTTTTAGAGTTGGTAGGCAATGCTAGCTGGGAACGAAGCTCTGGAAAACAAGCTTAACATGTCCTGTGTGTCCTCACAGACACTAATAAGAAGTTATCACTTTCTAACACTCTACCTCGAACTGTCCCCAGTATGTATCAGAACATAACCCAGTATGTAAAAGGAGAATGGTAAGTTTATGCCTCTTATGTGTGTTTCAAAAGAGATTTTAAGGGGCTTTGGGGATGACCCTGCAGTCAAAGCAAAATTTATGTTGAAGATAAAAAACAAAACATGTAAGGTTCAATAATGACCACATCTGCTGATCACTGGAGCATGACTGCAGCTGACTGCAAGAAGACTTGAATGATGGAGACTAACACAAAACCTCATTGAGACAAGCCTCAGGACTCCAGGTGAGATGTACCAAGACCAGTGGCTAACAATAAGCAGAAGAATCAACACAGGAATATTGAGAATTAACTTGACATACTTGAGACCCATTGAACAAGCAATGCTTATCATCAAAGACCTCTAACATTACTGAAGAAATTTGTTTGGAACCAGTTATCCATGGGGTCCCAGATTTGACAATATAGCACCACAATATTTTAAGCCAACATGAAGCAGTAAGTATCCAAGAGCTGTATCTAAAGACTACAGCTGGCAAGACTGGACTTACGGCCTTTCACAGAGCTATCACTGCAAGATACGCAGTGCTGTCTGCACTGTTTCAGCAAAACACTTCCTGACTCCTACAGCCTTCGAGTCAGCAATATTTACTGGAAAAGATGCAAAAACGGATGCTTTGAGTAGAAGCAAATCTACAAACCAGCCTTTCAGCTAGTGAAAAAGGGCACTGATTAATGAGCTGGCATACACAGGCAATTTTTTTATTCCATCAACTTTACAGGTTGGCTAAAAGCCCCCAAAATTTTGGAAATCACGATTGCTCCTAAGGGACTATCTCTGTCTGGTTAGTTTATTTGTTTGTATGTACATTCGGTAACTAAGGTCAAAAGTTTTATAGCAGCAACTGTCTCTGAACTGTTACTTGGCTTTGATTTTTCAGCTATGGCATCGAGACTTTTATGCAACATTGTTAATAATAGAAATGCACTTTGTTTTAGTTTTAACTAATTATAGATTTGCCTGATTCAGTATTTCATGTGCATGGGTAAAAGGTAGTTATTATAGCCTTATAAAATCTTTAATCATATATATTTCACTGGTGCTGCAGAAGATTCAATTACGCCAGAATTAATCTACAATAATGATTTAGCCATGAGATTAGGCAAAATACCTATTACTTGATGTGAAATCATGGTGGTGCAAACATAGTCTACAACCTTTAGAAATGACTGCCTAGACCCGAGCTAAATAAGCGTTACAGTACCACAGCATAGTTTGCACAAAGATGACTGTTCCAAGCTGCAAAATTCACATTGCTAAATTTGATCAGTGCATGTAGTGTGCAACCCAGCATTCACCCCTGTTCTTACAAGTTCAAAGCCATTCTTATTCCACCCAATTTTAACCCCCCTATATGGCATTTGAGACACAAAAGAGTTTGCACAAAAGAGTTCACGTAAGTTTTAAAGAAATATCTGATCATGATATTTCAGCCTCCTTTGATTTTCTAAAGCAAGTGTTCATACGCTAATAAAATTATTTGATATTATCATTCCCTTTAGACTTAGTATGCATACATGGGGAAAATAATGTCCATGAAATCTGGGAACAGAGATTATGCTATTGATTTAGGTGACCCTTCCTTTACAAATACTTAACAGAAGCTGCAAAAGTCTGACGACTGTCCACTTGGTCTTTTGTGACAAATGTTCACAAATAACCACAAGAAATAACGTCTGCAGAAAATGGGAGTTTGCTGAACAGAAAAATAGCTAAACTCACTGCACAAGTGATGTGCAGTTAACAATACTGCAGCCTTACTGATGTGTAGTTTTATTTAAAATTTCCATCAGTAAGCTGAGAAGCAGGAAAGTAGTCCTAAACACTGAAGAACACAGACATTTTCACCTTTCATATACACTGCAAAAAAAAAGCAACACCACAAGCATCTACAACAAAGGGCCCCTCTGGGCATGATGCCATCATCACCACTGCTTTCCATTATCAGTATACATTTGCAAGAATTATGATGTTCAGGTTCCATTTTGAACTCCCGTTCATCAGAGTGTATAAACTTGTCCTTTTTCATTTTCTTCAAACTGAAATTTGGCAGGGGAGTGCTGGTGGGTGGGGAGTTTTGGAAAGATTATTATTTTTAAAATTTAGTCTTTTCAAACTGTTCTAAATACAGCAGTGGGGAATATGCCCTGAGGAGCAATGCTGTTGCATGTCTCTCAAGGGAGGGGTATTGACAATTAGATATTGTCAGTCTCTTATTCAGTGCAAGAGGAAAACAAGCATTTGCGTTTCAGGCTGACTTATGGAAGGCCTCTGGCCCAGCAGAAATGATGAGTTCAGGGTGATGCTGTGGGGCCAGGAGGCCAGGAAGCTGTCCATCAAGGGTTCCCAAGGGTGGCTTGTAGTCCTCTTGCAACACATAGAGCTTTTGTATGTGGACTGAACAGGATCTGGGGGTTGTGGCTGTTCTCCACAGAGCCAGCTGATTTTAAAGGCTGTAGCAACCATAGGGTCTCCTCCAGCAGCTCTGAGATGGGGTGAATGTCTGGGCACTCAGGATCTGTCAGCCATTGAAAGCCTGGACTAGCCTGCCCCTCTGGAGTAGTCAGGTATTTTGGCAAGTGGATTTCAGACCCCTGGCTATTCCTCCAACCCTTCCCATTACTCCACATGACAGCAAAAATCCTCTGGAAGAGCTGGCCCAGGAGTGCAGTATTTCCAGAATCAAGATGAATTTCTGCTTTCAAAAGCAGCAGCAGCAGTGCACAGCTCGACTCAGGGTGTTAAGAGTTGAGCACAGATGGGGATAGCAAATTCCCACTCCAACCAGGGGCCAAAGCGATGGACAGACTGTCTCTAGATATGCTCCTGAGAGAATACCAGGAGTTAGATCTGAGAGAGGAAGAGGGGAATGAGTGATAACCACAACAGAGTTGAGGCAGCCTAAACACCAATTTGCAGCACTAATACTCTTAGAATTTTTCTGAGCACGTTATAATGCCCACAGCTATCTGTCCTCAAATACCAGCACATCACCTGTCTCATTCACCACAGAAACACAGAAACCCTAAATAAAGCCTTCTTAGGAGGAGTTCAGGAATGTGGTTTAGAAACAAGGACCTTCCCATTCACTTGCATGAATCACAATTCATTTGCAAATCGTGTTTCTTTGCTTTCTCTTGTTTTATGACCACCTGTGACATAGTCCCCAGAAAGATGCTATAGATAATAACAAAAGCAGTGAAAATGTTTGCCAGGGGTCTAATGCAGGGCAAAATGTGCTGTTGTAAAGGGCTGAAGCATTTAGTTAAATGCTGCAAGATCTCAGCATTGCCTGGACATTGCAGGGTGGTACAATGGCCTCAATTACTTTGGCCTAATGGAAATGTTCCAGGCCAACTGGAAAAAATGGCCTTTGGATCAGGCCCTTATCCCTTAATTTCCACACTTGCCTGCTCACAAAACCCTAAAGTATTCATTCAGCTCCAGCCTGTAAAGATGCCAAAGACCTACAGCTAACAACAAAAGAGAGGAGCTTGAAATTCAGGACAGAAATTTGGAAAAACTTCTTGATTTCCAATTATTTTAAATAATACTGGAAAAACAGATATTTCTGTACATTTATGCTGATTTGGGTTGGATTATGGGGGAATTCCTAATGCACGCTAATTGTTATATACCATAAGGTACCTCACATCTATCCTGTTCTAAAAAAAGATTCAAATAATGCACAAATGGAAATGTTGGCAGCTGATCTTTTCAGCCCTGAGAAAAAATGACCATCTTCACACCTGCTAGTATCTCACACAATTCAGTGGGTTTGCTCATTCACATTTGCAGGACTGATTTATTTGTGTATCATTTCATAGTACATTTAATTTATCAGCTACACAGTAAATATGACACAATTATCTAACAAGAATATGTAAAAAAATAGGCTATGACATGCAGCTGTATCTATATTTCCTCCTGTGCTTCTTAGAAACTAATGCAATTAAAGCCATTCTGATGAAGACACTTTTACTGACTCCTTCACATAAGAGAAGTTACTGGCAGGCTCTTATCTGCTCCATCAGAAGAGTGTTCCTGGAAACAGGACAGTCCGTGGCTAGACATAGCACATTGTGGAATCTTCTGGGCTGCAGTATCTGCCTTCTTGGTCCCATGGAAGTTATGGTGATAAGAGACCGTAATTTCTGTCCCTGTGCAGACTGACATGCTCCATCCCACAGAGCAAAAGTGGTAGCAGTGGCCGTTTCCATCTGTTCAAACAGCGTGAAACCCTTTAAAAGCCTGCCTTGGAGCCAGATGCTTTTCAGTCACTTGCCTTGGAAACATGTTCATATCAACTCCACAAGGAGGAGGTAGCTTGTCCATTTCTGGAAGTGTACCTCCAATATGCAAACCAAACAGTACCTACAGCGTGCAGCTGTTATCTTGAAGAGACAGGTTCTATGCTGGGGCCAGGAGCTGATTAGCTACAATAATTTCTATTTCAAATTACTGACAACCATTCACTGTATTACATTCTTATTGGGAACCAGCACTAGACATGATTTATTTTATGATACCCAAAGAGGAGCTGTTTTAATCCTGGGAAAAATGTACCTTTTATGTCCCTTGCTGCCGGCCATCTCTCCTTTCCTATTTCCAGCACACAGATGGCAGAAGCCATTTGCAGCAACTGCTTGGATCACCAAACTTTAGCTGAAGAAATCAGTGCTTTTAGTATAAAATTGTCCAGGATGTTAACTGTCACAAAGTGTGCCATAATACAGATAAAGACATGGTTCATCATCAGTTGCCCTTAACCACCCTACTTCACTTGAATGACAATGAACTTAGTACCCCTGTCCTGAAAGAACTTGCAGATCAAGGCCAAGGATACATTCCCACGGTAAGCTCAGCTTCCAACCTGACCGAAAGTTAGGTGGTAAACAGGAGAGGAGCTAAGCAGATACAGTTTTGCATAGCTGCTTCCTAGTCACATGTCAGCATCCAACATGACACTCAGAACAGGCCTAATTTTAAAATTAATTTTAAAAAGATAGGGAAATTGTGTGATTTCTTTAAATCTGGGCAAGAAGATATCACTCCCTGAATTATACTTTTGTTTGGCTCCAAGGGCTGTCACCCTGCTGTTTCAGCTATGTGGAAAGTCAGGGCGCTCCTTCTGTTCTAACATTTATTTTCTGCATCCTTGTTTTATTTTTAACAGCTTAGAACAGAAAGAAATGCGTTATCGCATGACTGTCTAAAGCAAATAGCACATTGTGGTTTTGGGCTTGGACACTTGAACATGTAACTTCCCAGCAACAAGTACTGTTCTCTCTGTAGGGCACTTCTGGTAACTCGTCTCTCCTAGAGAGAAGTAAGGAAAACTGTCACCTAGTGAGGGAAACAGCTATTTCTTCCAGCCCTCCCAGCTGAGAAAAAGCAGAAAAATGACAACAGACTGCAATTATTATACAAGACATAATGCTGCACAGAAAGCAGTAGGCCTTGCTGATTAACACCAGCACTGGGCCTTGAACAACTGGGATATGGTCCTGACCTGCTAGAGGCTACTGTGCTTCCCCGGCCAAGTCATTTCACTTTTCTGCACTTCGATTTCCCAGTCTGTGAAAACGAGTGTGCTGTGGTTTATTTTTAAGCATTTCAGCAACTGACATACTGTACCTCAAACTCCTTAAATGGTTACATCATTTTCACTGCTATGAAAAGTTCACTAAAACAGCATTTCAAAATCCCTCTCTATGTATTGTACTTTCTGTTCTCAAGTCTGACTGTGGTTAGACTTCTGGCATCTGAAGTTCGGGCTACTGTGGTGGTTTGACTTCAGACAGCAATTGCTAATGAACGCAGATCTTCTGTAGATTTGAATGGGTTGCATAATCAATGGAAACATAACCAGTGCAGCTTTAAACACTGGTCTATACTTCATTTGTGTAGGTCCTACTTACCAGTGGCTACTCCTTTGAGAATATTTATTAAGACCTTGTAAAAGTTAACAAGTGCCTTTTTCAGATGCACGATTCATTTGGACCTCTTAAGACAGACTTGTGGACCCAGACTGGTGAGCAAAATGCATATAGAACGTTAAAAACAAAATAAACCCTTTTTTTATAAAAACTATACTTTCCATCCTTGTGAAAGACACCATATAGCCATGTTCAGTCCTTGTGTTATTTGTTGATTATTGCCAGTTTAGTCAGAAGCCAACAGACCTGATTTTGTTACCAAAAATGACCAGAACCTGGCAAATTATTTTGGTGAAAACAGCATCTTCTGCATGGATTGACCTGACAATAGCTTGGGTTTTCTTAACTATATTTTGTCTTAAATAAATTAAAGTTATAAACTCATCAAATAAACCTGGTTTCTCTCTTCTGAGTTTTGCCATATTTTCTCAGTCTGCTGCTGCACCCAGCCTGTCAGTGAGTTGCAAAACTGCAATAAACAGGCTCTAGAGCAGCTGAGGCCAGCGATCGCAGGCTGCAAGGAGACATTAACAGGCAAAGGGAGGCGGAAGAGATTATTACAACACATACAGAGAGGAATATGGCCAGGATTCGGTTTAGCTCAACTCTAGTGAAGTTAGCCCAGAATTACCAGAAGCTGAGAAACGTCACAACTACCATGCACATACTTTAACAAGCAGAAGTCAATGGGATGTTCAATAGGCACAATACTGAGACAGGCCCTGTAGGCAGGTATGCTCACCATGCATGGGAAGAACGATTCATAGCATTCTGAGAGCTGATAAAGCCATTATAAAACCACTTTGCCATGCTAATAAGGAATCTTTATACTGCCAGAGAAAAAAAAATCTAATCCTTCAACATCTGTTCACATGATTAACATCATTGATTATTCATGCGGTCTTCTGAGGAAAGACCAGATGGTTTAATCACTGGGTTTGAATCCCTGATTTTTAGCTTAAAAAATCTGGCCCTCTAGTAAATTAACTGAAGGAGTCAGGCTATTAACAATACAGTAATGCTACTAGAGCTTCTAGGCAGTAGATCTGATCTTCTGCAACTGGGTGCCACTGGGAAGTCCAACACTTTGCAAAGATGTAACATACTGTCCCTTAAATAAAGCATTATGTTAATATAGCTGAATTCACCAGAATCCAAGTCAACCATTGGTCATTTTTAATGACCTCATGTCACCTTCTCCTGCCTGGAAACTTTGACTTTAAATGAAGGGTCATTGGCCTGTATCCTAAAGGTAGGGCACAATCCATCCTGTGCAAAAGCATGGCACATGTGGGGATCTATGACTTTAGCTCTAAAATCACATAGGCAGTGAGGCAGATTCAATCACTGAAAACATCTTTCCTAACCATTGTTTTCAACTGATCTATAACCGAGCTGTTGTCTTGATGTAGCAGCTGTGGTGCAGCTTATCTTTCAGCACTATTTCCTACTTTACCCTTCATCACTGCGTCTAGAGTCATGATTTTCCCCACTAAAATTGAAGCAATCCTACCATTGTCTAACATACTGATTTCAAATTCAATTGTATCAGAGCTATAGCATCAAATTTGCAGTGAAATGTGAAAATTAAGGAACTGCAAAGGATTACTTGAAAGTATTGTGTGAAAGTAATAGCAAGAAATTAATCCTGCTGCTAATTAAATTAAAAAGCAAACCTTGCAAATTTGTATTATTTCCATTATTTGCATACTTCTGTTACTGAAATCAGAATAGTATTTTCCAGTAAAATCTGGTCAACTAAATGACTCATATGACTTCAGAAAGTGACCATGGATTGCTTCTGAGTTGCATGTGCTCGCAGGAGTTTGCGTGTCCAAGGACAGATCAGAAAAAAAGGGGAACTGAAAATGGCTGACTGTAAAGGTGGCTGTGCACTGCACTTCCTTATTTATGCCAAAATAAAATAAAAAACATTATTAACCATTTTAAACTTTAAATGACGCGATCCCTGGGACTAGGAGCAACCGTAGACATGCACAGAAGTGCCCACACTTCATTGATGCCCATGCTGCACGCTAACCAGACATTGCACATGCATGCAAAAGGACTTTTGCATTCAGTTCTTCAACACACATGTGCCTCCCACAGCTGGCACAGACAGGCTGGGTGCCCTTTGCATGGACAGTCTGAGGCTTCCCACTATCCTGTTTGCATTCAGTTACTCTCTGCCATATTTTTCCAGTTCCAAGCCTAGGAAAAATGGAAGCTAATAGAAAAATATACCTACACACTGAAAAATCCAGGTCAACATTTTCAAGTGATTTGATATGGCTCCAGTGCTGGTGCTCAGCCTTTAACACCTGACCTAAGCCTGCTTTTGGGGCACAAGTGAGCTTGCTCATTGCAAGGTCTGGCAGGAGAGCACACAGGAGTCACCCCAATCACCTTCCACTTCCAAAGATCTTGGAGCTCACTGTTTCTTAGCAATGGTCACTACTCAGAGCCATTAGTCATTTTCTGACCTCACCTCCCCTTCTCCTTCCTGGACCTTTGACTTCAAATGAAGGGTCACTGGTCTGTATCCTAAAGGCAGGTTGCTCTTCAGTATCAACAGTATAGGATTAAATTCCAGCTCCAAAAATAGAAGAATATAAGAATAGCACTGATTGAGCAATGCATAAGTGAAACTATTTTTACAGACACACAGTGAGTGACTGAGAGAAATGGTGAGCTTAGAAATGGTTGTTTTCACAGAGGAAAACCTAGAGAAATTGCAGCAGAGAAGGAAAACTTAGAACTACCGGTACCTACTAGCCTTCAAGAGGAAGAACATTTGCTTTAGGAGAGTAGGTATTTGAAAGGTGATGTGCACTGCTCCTGGCTTTGACATGGAGACAAATCACTGTGGTGCCCAAAGCAAAAACTCCAGAGGACCAAATTCTGTGCAAATCCTGAATCTCTGTGCGTTTTATCCTGTAGGGTAAAATCTACTGACTTCATTGGAACTGCTAGGTTATGAATGAAAGTAGATCTAAACCCACAGATGAAAAATGCTGTGTTCAGAATTTTAGTCTCTGATTTTTCAATACAGATTTATGTCCTCACTCTTTTGAATGCCAATGAATGTAACAAGGAGGAGCTTTAAAGAGCATGAGTTTGCTTGTTCATGGTACACGGACGAAATTTGCTTCCTGCAGAGACTGAGTAATTAATACGATTAGCCCAATCCTCTGTGGGAGGTGAGGGCCAACATGAAACATCTAATTTCCTGAAAAACAATGTTCCCCCTTTATAAAATTCTGGAAGAAAAAAAATCTAAAAAGAAATCTAGGCCACGCCATGAATCCTGCACAGGAAGAATGGCCCAAAGACTAGTTTGCCTTTCTTCTAAGAGATACCCTGTAGTCTCAAGACTTCTTACACATGCAACCCAGGGAACTGAGCTGTGAGAGAACAGTACCACCATGAACAGAGCTAGCAATGCAGATCTACTTCTACTGCATCCCTCAGTCCTGTCCTACAGTTACAGATTTTTTCATGCCATTGTACACTTAAAAGAGGGAGAAACTAGCAGCTAAAAATAATGCATACACTGAGGCAGAGAATAGAAGAAAATATAAACCAATAATAATAGAAATAATGAAGAGTTTTAAGACAGGGGAAAAACAGAATTGAATTCTTTGTGTCTTCCAGAGGAGGAAAAAGGTACTCAAAATTCACCTGCTAAGCACACTTAAGGCCACGTGGGCTTTCTCTTCCTGACCTTACTTACCCTCAACGTTTTCATCATCTTGCTCAACCCTGCAGTCATCTATTGTAATAAGGGGCAAAACAAGCTCCTCTTCAGAGCTAAAGTCATGCAGAGGAAAATTATAGCTTCATTCCTTTGGAAAAACACTAACAGATTGTTATCTTGACACGGATTATGAACAACACCGTAAGCATGAAGGATAGGACTGAACTCTTTCCTCTACGACCTTACCATAAGCCATGCTGCACTACACAAAGTCCTACATCTAGAGGAGTCTTTAAAAAGGGACAGACAAGCATGGCTAGGGCAAGGTCAGGGCTGAAGCACAGAACCATGTTACAGCAGCGATCAGAATGCATCAACCACTCACAAAGACACACTGATCTAATTAAAATGAGTTTAAAGCTGATTCACTGTGTGCTTTTAAAGCTACTTAAAATTCACCTAACACACTCTACTGTGGCACCCAACTAGATCAAGATTCACTGATATGGGCTGCTTTAAACTGAGTGAAGAGTATCTAGGCTGGGAGAGAGAAAAGAGAAGGGTTTTACATCCATCCAACAAACTGGACTTTTAAGTTTGAATAGGAACAAATCATACTGAATGAGGGTCTCGCACACTCAAAGAGCTTCTGTTTCCCTTCTCAGCCAGCTTCCTCTGCCTCACCTACTACAACAACTCCATGCACAACTCAGGGTAGCCAAAGGCAGACTGGGATTTAAGAGCACAGCGTCTTCTCCCACGCAACCAGGTAGATACTGATATATTCCTTTGGAGGTGGTGGAGAAAGGAAATGTATACAGTACTCTAAATTAGCCTCAGATTATAAACTTCCATTCAACTTTCTCAACCTCTCTGGAAGGAGCATCTGGGGCTGCACTGCATTTGGACATGCCAAAACTGATGGGGAGTGGGTATGCGGGGATGATGGAGGCTGCTGACAGAGGGCCTGAAAATGTTGACACAGGTTGGAGGACATGGGAAGTGGCACACTACCTGTGTGTGCCTATGTCCCAGTGCAGGACAAGGGAGATGAGTTCTGCATGGCAGGTACTGTGTGTCCTGAGCACTCAAGGGGAATTAGGATGTTTGGAGGGTATAAGGGAATGAGCCACTACTCAGCTGCTGGGTGGTCTGGGCAGCACCATCTAGTCAAAGGCCAGAGGGCAAGAAAACATCACAGCTGAGAGATGTGAAATCTTGGACCTGTATCCAAGAGGGTGGTGTTCTCTTGGGTGTTGGAAAGAAAGCAGCCCAAGTTCAGCTTGCCACGAGCCTCTGGGCTCTGTGGTATAATGTGGTGCTTAAAGACACAGCAATGGTAGCCCTGAAACAGTTGCACACTCCAGGCTCAAGCTGAACAGTGGTCACAAAGCACAGCAGCCATGTACTTAAGGCAGCTGTGCGGAGGAGGAAAACAGTGAGTTCACAACATTTCTCTGTTTGCCCTCTCTTTCCCCTCTGTCCCCAGAAATTATGCCACTTTTCCCATGCTAGATGTAGCAAGACAGCAGCTGGCAGTGCTGTCCCCAGGCTTGTCCACTGCTACAGGGAATCTGCTTCTGAAAGCAGTCAGGACTGGAACCTTTCGGGGGTGCTCAGAGCATGCAAAGCTCTGCAGCAGCATCAGACCATGTGTGACAGAGCAGCAGAGTCAACCTCCTACCCTGCACCCCTAACACCATTGTCAGACCCAGCTAGCCCCATTAGCAAAGCAGAAACACTGTGCAGATCTAAATTTGTCAAAATAGATTAAGCTCTCATTCCTCACAATACAGAATGAAAGCAGCAGTAAGTCCTGCTTTGTCAAGAGATCAGTTGAAGTCAACATTAGCAGCACAAAAGCATCCGTAACTGGGAGCTCTGGCCTCCTTTAAAAGGTGTCTGTAGAAGGCTACTAGCAGAGCTGAGCAACTCACCTCTCTCCTGGCTCCCACTGTAAGGGCATTGAGAACCTACCCCTTTAATTCCACACCTCCCTACCAATCTCCTTTTAAGGATTAAGCTCTTTCCCAACCATTGGAAAATCCAGCTCCAGATGCCTGACCTACACACACAGGCCCAGTCAATAGGGAGTGGAGGGAGCTATCGCATTTGTTTCTCAATTGATCGAAAGACCAAATGAAGCTGAGTCAGACAAATCCTTTGGTTTCCTCACACTCCACTCCCTTTGCTTTGGGGAGCTCCAACATGCTGGGAGGGGAGATAACATTTGGCAACAGCAAAGAGGCGCGTGCATGAGAAGAAATAGGGTAGTCCACCTCCCCAAAATTACTATAAAATCTGACTCTGAAAGATAGGCTGGTGAGACTGGGAGGAAGTGGAAAATCATCATGCCAGGAAGGCTCCATTTGTTAGTCAGAGAGCAGAAAAGCTGGTCACTACCAGCGGATGTCTCCTGTCTTGTTATCTCTTCCTGCTGAGCTGCCCAATGGGAGGATGAAGATTTAGTCAGCCCATGGCCTCCCACTTCCGTATGCTGCCTCCTTTGAAAGAACTCACTCGTTTTCAGCCCGAGTATTTTATCCTGCCAGAAAGTTGGTGCAACCGGTTCCTGCAGCCCCCTGCAAGGCCACAGCAAGGGCACAGAGCGGTGTAGCCCAGCACAAGCCATGCTCTGGCAAGCCCTGGTGGCAACCAGCAGCTCGTCCTGATTAGAGCAGCCCCAAGATGCTGTAATCTCTTCTCTAATATTACTCTAATCAGTGATGGGGCCAGCTTGTAACCTGTCCTCAGGTCAGGGAGCTATAATTAATTGGCTATGGCTCCCTGTAGGATCTGGGCACAGCTCAGATCCTGGCCTTTGCAGTTTAACTTGAGGCTAACACTGATTCGAGTCTATCATTGCTGTAATTAGTTTTCCCCAGTACAAACCAGGACTGTTAGTGCTGCATGTTAAATAGAAAATGTATGAGGACAATACTGTTCAGGCAAGTTTCAGATGCCTGTTTACTTCGCTACAGTATGAAGGCCCTGCCTCAGTGAAGAACCTATAGAACTGCGGCCATACATAAATCAAACCTGAGCAATGCAGAAAAAGTACAGTACGCATTTCTTCCATAAAGGTAACAGTAAATCATCTACTAAGTTAATGGTTCACTGATGCAACTCAGTTTCTAAGAGGTGGAAACAAACCTAGGGATGTTTTATCTATGACCCTTGGCTTAGGTCTGAGATACAGCTTTAACTGAAGAGCAAAGGTTAACTGTAATAGAAAATGTCTGCATTACTTTACAAGCCACATTCTGATATTTTTTTTTTTTTGGGGGGGGGGGGGGGTGGGTGTCAAATTTAAGACAACTTCTTTAATTACGGTAACACAGCCTTGCAGAGAACTATTTGTCAATGTTTCTTCAGAATACCACAGAAGACGATGACAGGAGTAGGTGCAAAGAGAAGACTTGGGGAAGGAGGAAGGCTTCATATTTACTTGAAAACCATGAAGAGAAGCAATGGTCAAGGAGAGCTCTCATTGACGGGAGAAACATGCTTTCAGACAGAGCTAACTAAACACAGCAAAATTCATATCTCAAAAGTTGTGCCCAGGCACAGCTTTCACTGTGGGCTCAGTATTATCCTACCAGGCAGAGCATAACCAAAGAAGCAAGATGCAAAAAATGAGGCATATTTAGTAGGAGCTGCTCAGACAAATGTTGCACTTGGGTAGCACATAAATGTAAAGGAAAGCAGAACATAGTGCCTCAGCCCAGGGCCCAGCTTTTCAAAATGCAGCCACAGGGAAATACATATATTTTCCAGATGAAAATCTAACAAACACAGTGTAAGACTGTGGTCTGCCATCGCTTTGTTTGGCTGACAACCGCTAATACCTTGGGGCATGGTGAGCGGAGGGAAATTCACTCCTGGCAACTACAAACAAGTCCCTGCTCTTGACTGGTATTACAACGCACCAACACTGAACTGGTCAGCTTGCACAGAAATAGTGTGAAATAAAATGACATTGAGGGCAGCACAAGACACTGACAAGCACAAAAAAAAAAAAAAAAATTGAAAGCAGTCACTCTCCACTGAGAGGAATTTTCATGTGGTTTTTCTGGCATTGTCTTTTGGAAAACACTGGGGTTTTGCTACCCTTTCAACTTTTAGAGTTCTCACAAAACCTCTAAACCAGGTCTTTATTTATAATAGGAATTTTGAAACTATTTTTTGCATTCTTTTAGACTCATTCAATTCTTGACCCCAATTGCATAGAATAATGTGGTTACAACTAACATAAATATAGTTCCGTTATAAATCAGGACACGTTTGCCTGGAGACAGCCTTTTTTCATCCCCTTGCCCATGTTCTGCAGCTGTCCAAATACATCCCCACACTCCCTGGAACCTGCAGCACAGTCTCACTGCCACAGCTGGTGGGGGCAGAGGTAGTGGGGCTGCAGGCTTTCCTCCCTTCCTGCCCAGCCAGCAAGCCAATTCATGTTCCAGTTTGCACTGTGATGCTGCAAGGCTGACAGAATATTGTGCTCCTGTGAGGGGTATTCGATCTCCCTACCAGGGATGAGGGCTGTCTGTGTCAGTTTGATAAAGATTCAGTAGCTGGCTGGTTGACTCCCTGGGGCACAGTTCAGTCTTGGCTTAACTGGAGCAAACATCTTACTGCATCACTATGCAGAGAATAAACAATTCCAGGAATGCAACTATAACTGAGTATTCAAGGCTTTCCACAGTGGGAATTATTAAAAAGACAGCAATTGTCATCAGATATCAGCAATACCACATTGGTTAGAATAGGAAATAAAATCTTTACTGGTATTATATGCTGGTGAATGCTGATCTGAACTGTCATGCTGCTCTGGTACATCAGGTGTCATATCAACACCAGGACAGCTAGGCGAACTAGGAACCCAGCAAAGCACTTCAATGATCCTGTCTTCCCTACCAAACACAAGACTTTTCAGGAAGATTTTGCATTAAATGATACAAATAGCAAGGGCAGCAAACTGATGGAGAGAAAAGGGCTCACCCAGCTTTACAGAACTAATTTCTCACCATGTCCCTTGTAATTCCTTTTTCACCCTCACCTTCTACTGCCAGTTCACCAAAACAAACCCCTGAGTTGTCCCAAGACAAGAGGATCAGCTCTGCTTCTAACATTTTCAGACTCTACTGGAATCTAAAAGGCCTGAAGTGCTTCTGGGAAAACCCATTCTTGGGAGGCTCTCACCCCAGTTCACAGGAGGTCACGCTGGATAAGCATTTACAAGCTTAGTGAAACAGTGCGGTTCAACATCTACCTGCAAATACATGCCAGCTCAGGATCTGGTCCTTCAAAAGTGTATACACTTATAAATTGCTGCTCAAATCAGTGACATGGTAGAACATCCCCAGAAGACAGTCTTTGACATCTCATGTAAAGTTTCAAAAATACAAATGCATTTTCAAGTTATACTGAAACACCACCAAGCCTCTAAACTGTCATTAACAAATATCAATCAGGTCAAAAAGAAGAGATTTTAGCCTTCTGCCTACAAGGGGATCTAGAACTTATATTCTGCCATTTGTACCAGTTTCTCAGATGTCCACAAGGTTTTGCCACTATCAGAGATACACATTTGCACAGTAAGTTGGTGGTAAATCTATTTGATTAGGAACCGAATCAGGACTGAATTTAACATGGTTTTATTGTTTTCATTTTTATTAGGATCAGGAAATTCTGTGATCTGACAGATGCTACTCTAATGTTATGTTTGACGGAAATCACTGCCTAGAGTCACAAATGGCCATAAGCACCAAAATCCCAGCTGCTTTTGGTCTGAACACCCCATGCTAACATGTCTGGTGCAGGCACAGGCAAGATCCAGCTCCATGCAGCAGACTGACAGGAACTGCCTGCATCTTCCTACACTATTCAAGCAAGTAAAAAACCTAAGCGCTTCCTGCAGAGAGGTCTCCCCACACAGCATGGTTACCTTCCTCTTACAAGACCATTGCCTTCATCCCCCACCTTCACCAACAGCTCAGTGGCTAGAGAATTCACCCAAAATGGCAGTGTGGAAGGGAAACAGGTTTAATTTCTTTCTGTAATTGAGGGACATACCTGCTACCCCACAGGCAATGAAGGAAGGGTTTTCTCAGCTCTGTTGGGAGCCACTGTTCAACTCTGCATTATATCATTAAACAGTGACTGAACCAGAAAGAGGAGATGGGACAGGGAAAGAGCTATTTCTCAGTCTAAAGCTAGGAAATGAGGTGGCCTACAGAATATATGAACCCCTGCCTCAGCTACATCCACAAGCTTAGGACTTTAGCTACAGGTCAATAACGATGAAGTGCACCACAAAATGTCCACTTGCCTTGACCTATGACTATGCAGTATTTATGGCTCTTTTCTGTATATTCCCTGTTTGCGGATGTTGAACTTAGAGATTATTTACTCAGGGGCAGATTCTGATTCATTAACACAGAAAAGGAGCTATTCCATGAATAGTCCCACCGAGACTAACCCGACTTCAGCTTTACTGCCCAACTCTATACCCTCTCTCATCAAAAGGTTAACTGGGAGTAAAATACTGGAGGATTATTGTTATCCACTGGGGTTTTATTTCAAAATAGCTCCATGCCTTCAGAACATTGAGTTTAGAAAGTTCACCCATTAGAGTGCAGTATATTGGCATGAAGTGAAAGTTTGCAGCTACACGTGATCCCGGAAACTGCAATACATGCTGAAGTGCAGTATCACGGTTTTGCAATTAGATTCACATTCTAAAAAAGAACTGAGATAAACTAAGAAATAGTTTATACATATACAATATGGCGAAGAACTATGAGAATTTATATGAAGTTTGCATACAGTTGCTTCCCAGCCTCTTGGTCATTTCCCTGGGCTTAGTAATGGGGAAAAGTTAGGGTGGAACGAGAAAGCTATCATGTCCTCTTTGGATGCTTTGCAGTTAAGTTACACTGATTAAGTTCTTATTATTAGAGTGGAAACTATGTCTTGGTACCTTGGGAAGCCTGCATGCACTCACAGTGCAAAAACTAAGTTCCACGCATTGCATTGAAGTGTTACCTGCACTGACACTGAGACAACATCATGGTAGCTTCAAGCTGCTTAAGTAAAAGCTGCTGCTGCAAAGGGTAGGTCTGATCACAACACCTCTTCCCTTCTGCAAGCACTAACCCTTCTGTGACTGCACAGGGAGCCAGATCTGGGAAGCAATCCACATGAAATTCAGCCCAATGTATGAGCTAGCCTGTGTTCTCCACACCACTCCATAAGCACCGGTGCTAAATACAGTACAGGCAGCAAGACACCTATTTTAGGAGGAACCCACACCTGGATCAGCACAAGGCAGTCATGATGCTGCAGGCTAAAAGGCTTTGCTGTAACGCTAAGCTTGTGAAGCAGCAGTCAGTGGGAATGAGATGACAGGGCAGGTGCTGAGTGGATATCCACACCATGTATATCTGATGTACAAGGGTTCAAATGGAAAATTAGGTTGCTCTTATATGCTGTTGTGAAATTCTCCTGAGTGTTTCATAAACAAACATTTGCATCTTGGACACCTTTTAACATTTCTTCAGACACCCATGTTGAGCAAACTGGATACATATGTTTTCTTTGTAAAGTTTCCAAACAGAGTTGCCTCAACTCTTATTTCAATGTCAGTGGGAATCTAAGCTAGGTAAAAGTGCTCAAGACAGGGCCCTTTGGGTAAAGGAATATTGCAGATTATTTATCCAAAAGACAATGCAATTTAATGTTTTGCAATGGCAGGCATTTCACATGTATCAATACTTCTGTATTGATCGTGCAAACCCATCACAGCACACACAAGGGAAGAGCACAGCCTATGCAACCTGCTGCCACCAAACTCAGAAGAGTTGCTGTGCCCTGATACTGGCCCTGTAACATGTGCACACCACACTGTGGGTGACATGGGGGAGTAGCACCTGCTAGTTGCCCGTCTAAGCACCCCAGATGTTCACTCATACCCAAACTCATCTGAAGAGGAGCTTGCAAATGGCTGCACTTCCACTGATACCCTCCATGCAAGCATCACTGGAACCACCAGACTTTTCAGTTAGCAGAGGTGGCTTCAGCTCAGTGCAGGACTGCATTCAAGACAGAGTTTCTGTAGTGCCTTTTACTAGAAATGGGTGGGACCCTGTATAGTTCACTCTGCAAGGGCCACAGAATTGTCTTGTTCCTGACTCTTACATTTAGTTCCTCATCTTTTGACTCAAGGAGCCTTTGAGGAGGGGCCAGAGCAGCAGTTGTGTGATCCTAGGTCACTGCCATCTATATATGTGTTTTGACTCAAGTTATCCAAAGCAATATGCATCTGATAACGTTAGCTCAAGTAATGGCAAACTGGTGCATAACTCCATGCTGGAAAATAACGAGGAGATTGCTCAGGACTTGGTGGTTGGAACGCAAGACTTGGATCAGCTAGAGAGGTGTAAATCTTGCTTCAGTAGGCTTGAAGAGATTCACATAGGAAGAAGACTTATGCCCAAGATTGTCTCTTGCAGGACTTGCCTTGCAAAAGCAGATTAAATCTGCAAGCAGAAACAGTACATTGCTTTTTTCCCCCCATCTCCATAGAATAATTTTATTGATATAGCAGTATGATTCTGTAACTTTTCTGTATACAGCAGTATGATTCTGTAACTACTCATTTAGAATCGTCAGTTAGCTATGGCTTTACACCCACCTAACAAAGCAGGATTTGCTCTGTTGTCTTTTTGTTGAAATGTGACTACCCTTCCTTCTCTCGTGCAGATGCTGACCACAAGTAAAACCACAATGATAAAGCTGTTTTCTCTTATTAGTCCATTTTTGTAAACAGTTCTGAATGCATAAGCATAGCTCCTTGGTGTGTGTATTAAGGAATGGAAATCTCCACTCTGAGTTGAAATCCTAATGAATAAACTTATTTTTCTTTAGCTTGAAAGGAGAATGTTACCTATGTTAATCTGTATCTAGAAAAATCTTGGCAAATTAAAGGGGAACTTAGGTGCAAAAATAATGCAGAATCAGCTCCTAATTGTTCCCATACTTAGGCTATTCTGATTTTTTTCTGCTCCCCTGGAGCTTTTTTTGTTTTCATTCCCCTTTATTTTATTGAGTTATTGACAGTCAGATAAAATATTACAATATACCCAATGTATCTAAAAAATAGCCTGACTCATCAGGCTGAGTCAATCTAACACATTTTCCAAATTATACTCATATAGTCTAATTTTAAACCATTTTAATTTAATTTAAAAATGTTTCAGATTTTGGCAGAAAAAAAAGGCAGCTAGCAATGGCAGAATAAAGATCCAGCTGGCAAGAAGATAGAAAGGAGAAAACAATTTTGAGAAATACATTGTAAATGGCAAGGAACTAAATATCTCCTATAATGAAAGCAAATGGATTTTAAATAACCCAACTAAATTGTTTATGTGTTTTTAAATAAAAATAATTAACCATCTCACAAAACAAAAACCTTCTTAAATACAATGTACTTACAGAGGCTTTTGAGTGGAAAAGCTTTCTACTGCTCTGGCTTACAGATGAAGCACACACAAAACAAATTCTTCCCTCTAAAACCACATACTAACAAATGTTGTGTTTTGTTCTCATATTGCTCTGCAAAAGTTGTTAGCTAATAGCTTTCTTAGATTCAGATCATTAATTAGTAGCTTAAAAACAGACATGCAAAGAAAGAAAAGCAACAATACAGCTATCCTTTACCTGCCATTGTCACTGGCAGTATTTCGGATGGATTATCAGATGAGCTGTCCTTACTGAAAAGGGAAGCATGGATGCTTCCAGAGACATCTAGCAGAAGAAATAATAATCCTCAGAAAATGGCTTTTTCTTTTTTCTTTTTTTTGTCCTGAAAAGACTATATTAAGAACAGGTATGATCTCTCTAATTGGACTTTCCATAGAAAAGTACAGTAACTGAGACAAAAAGAAGAAAGGTTGAAAAGCAAGATATGTTCAACTGAAAGTGAGAAACTTGATCTGGAAACTGCTTAAAACATGTCTTAAATGCAGGCAAATGTCCTGGATAGGCTACACCTCCCATCATCTATCTCTGTCTGTCCTCCCAGCACGGATGAAAATTTTGTCACAAGAAACCCTTCTGCAGTATAACCCATGTGAAATACCCAGGTGGGGACATTGTCCTCTTGAGGCAAACAGGCTCGCAAGAGCCTGTTTCTCAATCCCTGCTGTTAAAACACTCAGGCTTGATTTGGGTCTTTAGCAGGTTTGGGGGTTTAGAAGGCAAAAATCCTACTTGCTTTTCAGATGGATATAGAACAGGGTAGCTTTGGGGGAAAAAAAAAAAAGCCTCTCTGGATATTAGGGCATGAATCTACCTACAGCCAGAGGAAAACTCTATGAAAGAAAACTGACACATATAAGGCAACCAAACCTTAAGCATTTAAATGTCTTCTGGCCCACAGCAGCAGGACTTGCTGTGTTAAGACATGAGTCAAGACAGAATCTTGCAGGTGCCCACCCTCCAGGGACCCCATCCCCAGCTGCAGTACAGTGCAGTGGCCATGTTCACTGCTGCCACTTGGTAGCTCAGGTGCATCTGGTGGCTGGCTTGCAGTGCAGCCCACGTGCTGCATCCTGCACATGAGCCAATGGATTGAGATCACTGCGATGAGTGGGAGAC
This sequence comes from Falco naumanni, assembly GCF_017639655.2. Classification (NCBI taxonomy): domain Eukaryota; kingdom Metazoa; phylum Chordata; class Aves; order Falconiformes; family Falconidae; genus Falco; species Falco naumanni. The sequence continues at coordinate 11,770,007 of NC_054068.1, forward strand.
AGGCCTACTGCAGAGTGGCAACTCAATGCACCTTTTTTGCCACGCGAGACACCTCTCTGGTCTGAATTAACCAGTAACAGACAGTCAATGCAGACAATTGAGGTGGCAGGTACTTCGGTTAAAATCAGCAACAAAACTAGTAGCAACTGAAGAGAGTGTGATCCCTATCAATGCTGTGCTAGAACGCTGTCCTCCCAAACCCAGAGTCAGTAACAGCTGTTTTGGGTAGTTGGGCCCACCAGGATCAGCTAGGATGCCAGTCCTACAAGGAGATCTGCAATGACTTAATTGCCACTGAAGTCAGTGAAAGAAACAGTCTCAGCAAGATCAGGGCCAGAGAGTTTAAATGCATAGAGCAGCCACTTCTCCCTTGCCTCCTTTCAACTGTGTAAATAGGTGAGATGAAGAAAATGACCTAGTTGCATCACCTTGCAAAACCTCACTGTTGGAGCTTTCAGGAGTCAGTCTGCTGGCCATTTGAGGTGAAGCCATAGCCTCATGCCCACCATCAGTCTTCCCTCTCTATTCGTGTCTAAGTATCTCATCAGACAGGTAAACTCATAGCCTCTCTGCTACCAATGAAGGGGCTGAACAGCCACAGATGTGTTCAGAGGCTTCATGATCATGTGATGCTAATGAGGTGGTGTGGAACCGGTCTGGGAGGTGCCTCTCACCAGAGACTCCTTAGGTTAGTTGCTGCTAACAAGTGTCTGTCTCTCCCTTTCTTTCCTCAAGGCTGTTTGCTCCAGCCATCAAGAGGCTCAGTGCCAGCGCTTTCAGCAAGGAAGGTCAGCAAAGCTGTCCAGCCAGACTCACATCCTGCCACAAACGTTTTGCACAATCTCTGCCCAGTGCCGGGCACAGTGGGGTTTCAGGTGCTGCCTCCAATACTGCCAATGACAACCAGCTTCTGGCATGAGCACAGACTCAACCTCAGCAGCACAAAATAGTACCAGGAGATGGTTTTAGCTATTCAAATTTGCTCCAATTTCAATATGTCGCTCAGAAAATTACTGCGGTGTGCACAATAAAAAAAAAAAAAACAAACCAAAACCAAACAGCAAAAAACTAATCAAAGGGTTAAAGAGATACAGCATTATAATTGACAACATATTTATATTGTTTGGTGGGGTTTTTTTCTTCATGATTCTGCCAAAACCAAGCTATAACCACAGCATTCAAATTTTCAAGTGTATTTGCCCAAGGCAAGGCAAATTTTTGCACCTACACACGTGGGCTTTTTCCAGGCATGTATGTGGCTGTTGCGAGTGCTATTATCCTTCATTAAAAGTGATAGATCTTCAAGATAAACAGGCATGGATTACCATTCCCCAGCTGAGTCTGGATCTATTACGTAAGTAGTTACTCAGTTTCTATAGTTCAGCTTTACAAACATAAAAAGTTATATGTGCTTTCTCAATGTCTCTCATCACATTATAATTTCTTTTCGCTTTACCTGGAATCTCTTATAATTTTTCAGAAACCAAAACAGTTTCTCTTACTAAGTATTGAAAATACATACATTAAACTGTGGAATGTTAGCTCAGCAAAATCTAACAGTTCCAAAACAGAAGGTTTTCCTTAGAAAATACTCCAGGTGTAATGACAGGCTCATGCAAGTTTGTTTTTCAGTAAAGGTAATGTAGAATTTTCCTTCATTGTGAAAAAAAATCAGTAGTCACATGCTGTAAGAAAACTTGTCTGAAGTCGTGATAGGTTGCCTAGATATACCAAAATGCCTGGATACACCAGAATGAAACAGGATTACTTTTTTTTTTTAAAAAAAAAAAAAGAATGAAACACATTGTTGAACATTAAACAGGCTTAGTCAAAGATCAAATTTTCACAGAAGTGGTAGTATCTATATTTGTTCAATGAGCTTGCTTTTAGCTTCCATACACAGCTAACCTCTCAATCAGCTGCTTACATTATTTGTTGGCTAGCCTGAAAACAAAAAGAAATGCTACTTAAATGGCCATTTAAGTACGCTTGCGTCTCAAAGCACTGCAGATAGTTTCCATCTCTATGAGTTAAATCAACGCAGAGCAAGAGGACAGGGGCAGGAAGCCACAAGAAATAGTATCTCAATATTATTTACAGTATAGAAAAACTGCCGTAGTTGGTACATTTATCCACACACTAAGTGCTCTGGGGGCAACCTCTGGTTCATGAACATTTGGCATTTGATTGGAGTGATGTCCATGTGCAGTAGACAAGCAGCTGACTGCTTTTGCTTGCACACCCATCCACACGGTCCAAAGTACATTCTTCTAATGTACGATGGCTCAATTATAGCTCTGCCTCCAGATGTTCATTTCCAAAGCTGTGGCAAAAGTCTGCTTCTCAGACAACTGGCTGAGTTTGCCATGTAGGGAAGTAGGGTTGGCTGGAAAAGAGCTATTCCATTTAATGCAAAATAATTTCAGTGTTTGAAATTTGTCTTCAACACAACAAAATAAAACAAACCCAAAAACTTTCAAGTATCCTGGGAGACCAAGCCCTGCATCCCCAACTCAACAGTGAGCAGTAAGAGCATTGACTGATCTTTGGAAGACTCAGGTTCAAGGCCCCACTCTGAACCAGGAAAACACCGACTTAAATCTGGATCTCCCACATCTCAGATGAGTGTCCTAACCACTAAGCTTGGGTGGAGCTCTTCCTCTTGTTTTACCCCACCCTGGATCTGATGACATTTTTACTGGAACAGATACATTTGTGTGAAGGAAAAAAAAAAAAAAAAAGCACCCAAAACTCAGGAACAACTCTGATATGAAAAATCACTTCCTGAAATTTAGAACATGCCAGAATCTGGATTTATTCACCCATTTTGAAAATTGGTAAAAACACGATGCTTACCATCTCTAAAGGACCCCATTAGCAAATACAAGACAGGCTTGTTCTGCAGTAGGGAAGCGGGATTTGTCAAATGAAACAGAGGGAAATGCAGCCATTGCACATTTCAGAGTGCTCTGCAGGACTTAGTGAGCTGCAGCCAGAGCAGGAGGACAAAGAAAGAGATGGTGCCAAAGGTTTCAACAGAATATAGACTGTCCCAACACTCTTCTAGTTATGGAAAAGACACTGTAGGAGCAAGGAGGATACATATGGAGATTCCTTTGAGCATCCCTGAGGCATGGAGAGCAGGGTAAAGGGTAAACTGTATCTCCTCCCTTTTCTGTCAACTCCTTGAAGGGCAGTACCAACTAGACACTGGGAGGTAGGCTGAGGGCCTTTTCAGATGAGGATGCCAAACACTTCAGCTCATGAATTAACCTAAGAGCCCTCATGCCCTGGACCACAGCTAGATCATATTATCATCAGGGCAGAGCTTGAGCCTGCTGAGCATGGTCCCACTCCTATTTTTGTAGCATGAAAACTCACTGAGAAGGCTGCTGTGAAAAACAGCATCAGTTCCAACAAAGCTGCCTGCCTTTCTGTTTAGCAAGTGTGAAACATAACTGAGTTGTATCAGTTCTGTGGGGGAGGGAATTACAAAACTGCCTGACAAACTGCCATGGATTTCACTGGGGGCCAGCCCAGCCTTCCCTCAGTGAAGTCCCCACTGAACTGCCTTGCTTAGGGCTCAGCCACACAGCATACTCTGTTGCATTATTCTGTTCATTATTTCCTTTTCCTGATGGGTCTCTTAACTGTTCTGTAGATTTTTATACATATGGAATCTAAAGCTCATTTTTTTATCTACTTATAGGTCAAAGATGCATTAGTTTTCCCAGAAGTTCTCTCTACTTTTATTTCTTCTTCTTTTTTTTTCTTCCCCTTTTTTTTTTTTTTGATATAGAAGCCTTTTGCTATGAAATATGGGATTCTCTTCAATTATTAACTGCTATCTGGTAACTTATTATACAAGATAAAATTAAATGACTGTTTAACCTTGGGCCAAACAGCAGCAGTAGTCATTCTGTGTGACACCATTTCACGCTGAATTCCCTTGTACCAGGAGAAATCTTTGGGGTTTAATTTTTTAATTTTTTTACAGTTGTATTGTGTTTATACTCAGGAAAAAGATGGTCATATGCAAAATACGTTTCTCTGGCTCTAGTAAAGCTTGAACTTGATACTAATAGTACTGAAGCTCTCAAGCACTATACCAGTTCTGTGAATGTCAAGAAACACAGCAGGTCTGCATTAGTAATTATTTAGGGGATAACTATTTTCAATTTTTATCCACTCAAAACAGTAGATATAATGGGAGATAAAAGAATTAAGAGCTCTGTCTTTCCAGAAACCTGATTTCTTTTAACACCATGCAAATGAACAGCCTCATTGAAGAGGCCAAACAACGTAGACAAAGTTATGTTGAAAGAAAAAAAAGTTACATTGTAACACAAAGATATCTGGAGAAATTCATACAAATGATTATCCACAAATACTGAGGAATACAGACAAGCCTATCAGTCAAGTGCTCTCAGGCAACATATCAACTTGCGCTGACCAAGTCATCTACCTGTTTGGCTGCAACATTTTTTCTTTCTTTTTTTCTTTCTTTTTTTTTTTTTTAATATATCAAATCAACACCTGAAACTTGTTCTTGAAAAATGCATCTCCAGTCAGCTCATCTCCACCGTCAGCAAACTAATACTATTTTTTCATAATATTGCAGCAAAGACTATAGTCTATCAGATGACAACAAGAGTGTTCACTTTCTATGGGATTTTTTCAAAACGGTAACTCCTTCCACCCAGCTTAGATATCAATACAGTCTCATTAATGCTCCCCATTTGTGCAGTACCATTGGCTGGTTCAGGATCAACAAATTGGAGGCAGATATGGAACCAGTCGTTTCATTAGAGACATAAGAAAAACATTACTGGATCAAGCCAAGGTCTTGTACCCAGACTCCAGCAGTGTTGAGTAACACACAGTGATATTTCCCCAGTACAGCCTCCCAGCCTACAATATTTTCTCCAGCTTCCTAACCATAAGCAGTACCCTTCTGCTTAATAGTCTTTGATGAATTTTCCCTCCATAAATTCCTCTCATACTTTTTTACACCTGTTAGCTTTTAGCATCCACCCCAATTAACATCAAATGGTTTCATATTGTGCTAAACCCCTTTCTGTTTGTTTTCAACATGCCCCTTGATAATTAATTTGATGTCACATTCTGCAACACTGACTGATATCACATTCTGCAACACTGACTGATATCCCCTAATCACCTCTACTGACCACTGGGGACATCAACTGCCTCTTACTCAACACCAGGCTGTTAATTTCTAGCCACTTCAGTCCTCCTGTGTATGCAAACCATTCTCTGCCTTCAGTTGCTTGCAGCTGTTCTGTCCTTCCTGAAATGAGAGTGAACACTGAACAGTGTTCAAAATGTGGATGTATAAAGGATTTACACAGACATAACAGTATATTCTGATGTGTTCCCTATTCCTTTCCACTAAATTTGAATATTTCGTTCACTTTTTTAACTGCTACTGAACCCTAAAGCCAGCGTTGTTACAGAATTAGTTAATAAAACCTCCAAATCTCTACCCTAGTGCTAGTAACTAGTTCAGAACCAATTAAGGTGATGTCTTTTTCCTATGCATATCACTACATACTGAGGTCAAAAAGGCTCTGCTAGTATACTGTAGTACAGTATGCATCATGAAGATCTGGCAACAGATACTGTAATTCAAAGTCTCTGTGTGATCCAGTTTGGTTTGTTAATCTGAAATTTCAATTCAAGTCTTCTCTCAGCTTCTAGGGTTCTTCCCAGAGGGCTGTTCAATCATTACACTAGATTGTCCCATGTACTTTATAAAAGGCTGGGGAGTCTAGATTAATATTCAAGCTGTTGGAACAGGCAACAGGTCTCAGCTCTTTAAGTGAAGCATCTATCCATCTCCCAAAAGATACTTAACTGCTAACACATCTGCATTTCACAGTGGTCTTGAGAGAACCCAGCACATAACAGATTTGACATTAGTTTGTATATTTAATATTGAGGTAACACCATTTAAAAATAGCTGGTTTTTCTTACTGCAATACTAGATCTTTTACATACTTTCCCACTCAGTCACTTCACAGAAGACAGGTATGCTTAATTTCTAAAAATTTGTGGTAGATGGCAACCTCAGGAGAAAAAAAAATTGACAGAAATAAACAACAGAGATCATATAGTGTGTAATGCTTCATTTTGCCCACCTCTAAGCAAAACATTTAATTGTGAGGATATAATTAGATTCACCATGTCAAAACCTTCTCTCTCAACTATATTCCCAATACAGAGCATTGTCCTTTACCCTACATTTAACACAGGTGATGGAAAAGGATTCTAGTCAGTTCTATTCCCTAAACTACAGAAGCTGTCCTTCCACAATAATCTCTTTATCAAACCACCAGATTGTTTTCTTGCTTAATATGACAGACATAATAAAACACTGGGGGCTTTGAGTTTCTTTCCAAAGTTCACAAGGTATGTTGGCTTGTACATACATGCTTTAATGACAAGAGCGAAAACACACTGAAAAAGTATGCAGCAGCATTGAAAGTGATCCAGGATGAGCAATACAATATTCAGCTTTACTAATTAGCGCAGAACATAGTTACTAAATTACCAATATCATTAACACATTGCATGCAACTTTGCATAATAGACTGTAAACTAACCACATTGTAATTCCTAAGAACAGATAAGCACATTTGGTAGATGAAGCTTGTGAAGAAAATTTCCTTAGTCATAACAGGATCCAACTTTTCTATTTTCCCTCCCCTATCACATAATTTTTTTAAGCAGATGAACTATTGGACATAGATTTTTAAGGGGGGTGGGGGGTGTCCAAACAATTAGAGAATCTGATATGAATCTGTGCAAAGCTGAGTGAATTTTCTGGATAAAGCATTAAAATTCAGGTCACACTCGGTCACTAATCATCTTTGTATATGCAGAACTCCACATCACATAGATAAGAGAAGATAAAAGCCTGACAAACTTCCAGTTACTTATCTTTTGTATCACATTACTTATTTCAACCAAATTTGACAAGAAAGCTTATATAACCAAAAGAAAGAGAATACTGTAAACAAGAGAAAGCTTTACATATTTTAAAAATTCAGGAATATAAAGAGTTCTTTGGCTCAGCAAAACAAAACCTCTGCCTGGGTTAGGCTCTTCTGTAGTGTCTGCACCATCAAAGTTGACACAGTAACTCTTAACCTATAAGTAGCCAAGAATCTCCCCCAAGCTTCCATGTACCGTTCACTTCCATGGCTGACCTACCCAGGTATTTATGTGAACAACACTACTTAGCCCAGATGTGAGCCCCTCCTTTCCAAAACCATACGCGCTTCACCTGTGGATTTCAGTTACCTGTGTCTGAGATTGTCTCAGCCCAAAGTGCTGTAAGACACACTTTAGGACTCCTTTCCAAACAGCAGGCCCAGATGCAGGAGAACTTGCCTGTCTTCCAAGAACACTATGGAAAAAGCATTGCAGGACTAACAGCCCCTGAAGGATTTAGTCTCACTATAAGGTGCACAAGCTTCAGTCCACATTGCAGGCATATCTGGGCTATGACAGGCAACATTTGTGCTTAAACCACCTTAATATCCAAATCAAGAAACTCTAACAGGGATACCAAAGGGACTAAGCTAAGCTAAGATCGTCGTTGAGGTACTCTGACTAAAATGCACCTTGTAGGAAGTGAGCCCTCCTCCTTGAATTTGGCAAACACGGTGCATCTAGAACACTTTTCACAACAGCCTATACAACCCGAGGCAAAAGCTGGGAGTCACCCACTTTCTCAGTTCTAATCAGATGCCAGAAAGCACTGTCTGCAAGCATTCTTTGTCTCTTCCTACCTCCTTTCTCTCTCCCTCCCCCCTGCAATTTGCTTAGGACAGTACTTTGTCCTTTGCCTGCAGCAAGGTCTATTCCTGACCAGTCTAAGACATGGAGACTCTTCAGCGTGGTGCCCTTTTCCAAATCCTCTTGCACATAATTAGCTGATATTTAAATACAGTTAGTTGGAGTTGGGTATGTTGTCTGTAAACAATGTGAAGGGAGTGAAAGAGAGAGACAGTCAAGCCAAACAACTTGACATTCTGCCAGCCCAGCAGGCATCTGAAAGGAGTTTTCAATTTCACATCAACGTTTTTGTTCCAAGAAAAAAAGAGAACTTGCACTCTATTTAAAAGCTGTTATAATTCTATAAGCTGCCTGAAAAGGAGTGTACTTCACCTAAACTCCTCACATTTTATAAAAGCAGCAACCTATTGACACAAATTAGGAGCCATTATGGTCTCCCATCTCTACTCATCAACTCTTTCTGTCAAAAGGCTTTAGTCAAATCCAATACCTTTATTCAAAACCTGGTGTGAAATGTGCTAAGTGTGTAAGTTTCAGGATTTAGTATCATGCCACTCTTGTCACTTTTTATCCTGGACCACATGCTTTCATCTCTGTAAATGATGCCCATAAAAGTTGGATTCATTTGCCAAATTCAATAACTATCCAAGGGTGATTTTTGTCTATACTAATAAATTGAAAACATACATGTTCTTAAGAAGTAATTATATATCAATTTTATTTCCACCACTGAAAGTTTTCAAGTCTGTGCCAAGCTAGGTAAAGCTACTGGGTTCCTGAAGATACTTATGCAAGACAATTACATAGTTGTTTTCAAAATTTAAAATTTACAAACATCTGGCAAACCTTTGTTATTATGTCTTCCTCTTCTGCATGTTTTTCTTTTTCATCAGTTCTGAACAACTGATTCAGTCCAGTTGATCAAATATCCTAAAACATATTCTCATACTTTAACTAAAATAACTGAGAGTTTAAACACAAAAGGCACACACACACCCCTCCCCAATATTGTCTCAGTAAGACTACTCCAGTCTCCTAATATGTTTTACCCACAGGAGATGTCTTCATAAATTAACAGGCATGAGAATTTTCTGTTGGTTCTCCATGCTGGCCAGACGTTATCTGAACTTTAGAAGCCACTTAGACTTCAGCACAGTCCTGAGTCTGAGTTTATAAGCCTTGCTAACGAGGCAGGTATATTAGCTTGGGCTTAGTACTGTGCTAATAATGTGTTCATACTTGATCCAGTGGCTCAGCATACAAGCAGAAGAGCATGTGAGCCTTTCTTCTCTGGTAGACATATCCATTGCATTCTACAAAAACAGTACCTGTAACCTGCAGGCAACTATGCAATGAGATAGAAGCAATACTTGTCAAAACATAGACTGAACATTCAGCATCCACAAATACTCCTATTGAAATAAGACGGGCTATGAGCATGTACGATTGGCTCATCCTCAAGAGTACAGTTAATCCAGGTACACACACTACGTGCAATGCTATTCCAAAGTCCCTATAGAGTTCACATAAAGCATTTTCTTAGATGGCTTTCATGGACTTTGAAAGTGCTCCAGGTACTCCACTCAACTTAGCAGCTTAGAAATTTTATGATCTCAGTGTGGCATACACCATATTAAAAGCAGCTGGGTTTTCAGAAAGGTTCTCCTCATCTTTCACACTCTCCCTTTTTAAGCCTTCTTTCCCACAAACTGACAAATACTTCATAACTGAGTCTTCCCCATCTCAGGCAGCCACATATACCACCTTTAAAGGAAATACACTTTACATAGTCTATAGATTATAGTATTTGCAGAGTCTGTCCCAAATCATCTTCTACACCAAAAATGCAGTTTCTCAGGAACCATGAAATACGGTAAACTGCTTGGCATTCACATGTGTAATAGGATAAATTAAGATGCTAGAGAATCTGGAACCTGTGTGATTCATGCTTTAAGGTTTTGGCTAGATTAAGTCACCAAAGCAGGCCTACAGACACACAGAGATAATCTACTAGTATTTGATAATCTCAAGAATGAGTCTACAAATGCCATCCCAGCATGTATCAAATACTTCCCTTAAAAACAAAAAAAAACCATGGGGAAAACACACTTGCTTTAAAAAACTGCTCACATGGGGAAAGCTGAGCAGCAGCAATGTACTGCTACCATTGGTTAACAGTGATGTGAAGAGTGCCATCCTTCTGGCCATCAGGCCACAGCAATTAGATGAGCTGCAGCTGCTGGTTATAACACATTGTGCACTAAGCTGCTGTCAAAGAATAGGGTATGCTCAAATGTTTTTCATAAAAGGTAACAGGCTCCCCAGAGATGTGGAATCTCCATCCCTGGAGGTATTCAGAGGATGTCTGGCCATGGTCCTAGGAAATCTATTCTAGATGACCCTGTTCGAGCAGAGGTTTTTTATAAGGTGACCACCACAGCTTCCTTCCTACTGCAGCCATTCTGTGATTCTGGAATGACATGGCTCCTTTCCAGAGACATGAAGACAATATCCACTGCTCCACACTGACACTACTTCTAAGCATAAAGTGACAAATAATAAGAATGAACACGTAGTGCAGATTTTATCACATTTTAGAAGTGGCACTTAGGAAATCAGCATGCTGCTCCCTCATCAGTGTTTTATCAGTTCCCTTTAGCCATCAGTCAGTGCTGATCCTTGATGACTCAAGCTGCCTACCTGGCCCATTCCTATGATGCCACTAACAGGCGATCTCTGCCAAACAAGACTCAGCGCAGAGCATAGTCCCTTAAAGAATGCCACCTCCTCTTCCTCCTGTCCTGCCAGGACAGCAGGAGCAGCAGAACAGATATATAGGTTGATCTGTCCAAAGATCTACCTTGCACCAAGGGACAGTTGGTAGTTCCCAGCCAGATTAGCCTGAACTGCACTATTTGAATCTCACAAGGGAGCCACAGCCAAACTAAAACTCAGGTATCTTTCATTTGTTTATTTGGGTTTTTTTTTTTTTTGTTTGTTTGAAAAATATGGGCAAAACTGACAGGTGAGGAAAGAATTTGTGGGGAAACAGAAGGGAGAGCCAGACCTTTCCAGGTGTAGGCCAAGGTGTAACTGGACCTCGCTCTCTGGGCAGACTTTCTGCACTGTTTTTTCCTTCTGTTCTTCTTTTTGCCAAAGAGCTAAAAGGCCTGAAGAGCATCATCTGCATCATTCCCCAAAACATGCGCTAAAACAGCATCAGTACAGCAACATATTCTCAGCTCTAGTTCATCTGCCTCATATGTCCTACATTTTGCAGGGCATCATCAGTCATGTTAAAGCCAGAATATAGTTCATGCAAACATAAAGTCCTTTCCTTTTATCGACTCAAGTTTTTTTACCAATTATTTACCAAAAATAATCACTAATCTGAGATTACAGAGAGTTATTTCTATGGATGACGTTTACAGCATTTTAAGATTTTGTCTCTCTCTGACCTGGAGCTAGTCTCCACAGGAATGCATTCCCAGTCACATGGTACAATTACACTGGTGTAGTTAAACGTCTGTAGTTAGAATTGCTTCTTCCTCCCTGTGGTCACTCGTATTCCAGAATAAGGATGGGGGTTTATGTTTTATTTTAACTGCTTCCAACTACTACATTGGATAAATGAACAAACAGACAAACAAACAAAAAGGCATTCTTGTAAGAGAGTCCCCAGACTTGAGGCAAGATCCACATTGCTCCCTTAGTTTCTTTGCACCCTAGGCTTGACGTGAACATGCTTCCCTTGCAGATGAGTTCCTCGCTGCTTTTGCATTGCACAGCTTTTCCCCAGCTGCTGGAGAAAAATCCCCACAGGAGTTAAGGCCCCGCTGTGCACACACAGCAGGGCCCTGTGCTCTCTTTGGAGGGCCTTTTCATCCTCTCAGCAGCCCTCTTCACATCACAAAATGTCTTTCTCCAGAAGCTGCCCTGTCAGAGTTACAATAAAGGGAACATTTTCTATTAAGACCAAATATATGCCAGTTCTCAAGATGGAGCTACTGTTGGACTCTACCTGTCCAGACCTAGACTGGAGCTAATCTGCATTTGCCTGAGGTATGCTGGGGTTTCAGTATGTCCTAGTCAGAGACAGACAGCCCAAGCAGCCTGCTCACTGCCTGCCAGACAGGGAGCCACAGAGAGGCACTGCCTGCACTGGAGTGACAGCAGTAGCAATCACAGAATGGTCAGGGTTGGAAGGGACCTCTGGAGACCATCTAATCCAACCTCCTGGTAAAGCAGGTTCACTTACAGCAGACTACACAGAGCCACATCCAGCTGAGTTTTGAATGTATCCAGAGGAGGAGTCTGCACAGCCTCTCTGGGCAGCCTGTTCCAGTGTTCCGTCACCCTCCAGGTGAAGAAGTTTTTCTTCATATTCAGATGAAACTTCCTGTGTTTCAGTTTGTGCCCGTTGCCCCCTGTCCTGTCACTGGGCATCACTGAAAAGAGCCTGGTCCCATCCTCTTGACACTCGCCCTTAAGATATTTGTAGATATTGATAAGATCCCCTCTCAGTCTTCTCCAGACTAGGCAGGCCCAGCTCTGTCAGCCTCTCCTCATAAGGGAGATGCTCCAGTCCCCTAATCACCTTTGTAGCCCTCTGCTGGACCCTCTCCAGTAGTTCCCTGTCTCTCTTGAACTGGGGAGCCCAGAATTGGACACAGGCCTCACCAGGGCAGAGTAGAGGGGGAAGATAACAGTACAATGGTGTACATCTTCAGACCTTGTCCTGTCATGCTAACAGGACAGTAATGCAGAGACAGTTATATGGATACAACATCTTATGGAGCAAATCCACAAGTATATTCCCACATCATTGTGACTGTCCACATCAAGGGGAGGCTGTAGCCCGCTATAGAGGTGTCCATGTAATACTCAACCTAAGTCAGTTTCACCCAGTTGCCTCCAAACCCATTTTATAAACTGTTTTCCAAAGGCACTGCCATCCACCACTGCATTGGGGTCACAGTCACTCTAGGAAAGCAGGAGCAGCTTCAATCAAACCTGAATTGAAATGACTGAGCCACAGCTTCCCTTCACAATACCATGGGGAAGATGAAGGTCCAAAAGGTGGCTCAGATGCCTTGCCATAACCTGGGAGGGGCTGGGATAGTTGCAGAGGTGGTGCACTCAGCTCCCTGGAGGGAAGGTGCGCCTGGAATCACTCATCAAGAGGTTCCAAACCAATTAAGAAGAGACGCTCACAGGCTACGTTGTACTTTCCTTTTTTTTTTTTCTCTCAAAGGAAATTACTGGGCCACAGTATCAATGAACTTGTACCTCTTTTTCCAGAATCACATGCAGAAGATTATATTGAAAAAAAAATTAAAAACACCCCAACAGTTTTTCCATGAACCTTTATGGCTGGCAAGAGCCCATCCCACAGTTCATGTTCACAGATGACTCCACAATTATCAGATCTGAGTAAAACTTCCCAAGCAAAACCATTTTCCCAGTACAAAACATCATTTCACTGAAAACAATCCTTTTCTCCAGCAGCATACTGTGTTTGCTAACATTTAGAGATGGGAACTCTCAAAGAGAATTTTTGTGCATAAATCTTAAAAATTCACTGCAAACAAGATTTCTTATACAGAAATTCCCTGGCTTCTTTTTTTTTTTTTTTAAATCAGGAAGGACAACCAAAACCCCTCAACTTTCTAATAGTTAAAAGTATTGGTTGCATGTTTGAACTTGTTAGAGGAAAAACACTAGGAAAAAGACAACACTGTGACTGTGTTTGGTTTATGTTACAAGTTAATATGCTATTAAAATGTTTAGGTCTTATTATGCACTTTAAAAATGGAGCGCTTAATATGCTCTGATTAGGGCTTAACAAGGCCTTTAAAATGTTACAATGTTAAACCACCAAATCACATTGTCTCTAAGGAGTAAGAGGCTTAAAAAAATTTTCTATTCTTCACAACCTAACCCTTACATTAATAAAAACAAAATCCAGTCATAATGAGTTTATATCATATATCAGAATGTTTTGACATCCTTAATGACTGGGAGTTAAAAAGTTGGCTTAACTCTGTGTGCTAGTGTGTGCTTGTTTGAGTGTAGGAGTTAAGGTTAGTGGTTTTCTGAAAGCCTTAAATAACAGAGATAATGGAGATGAACATTGTGCGTTTTTGCCATAACTGGTGATTGGAATCCTATTGCCTAATTTAAAGGGCCAGTTATGTGACCGTGAATAATTGAGAAAATACCCATTTAGCCTCATAGCTGTGATGCAGTGAGAAGAATACCAAGGTAGTGACACTACCCATGAAATCGGGTAAATTCCAGTTAGCACCCGCTGCGAAGCACTAAGGTGCAGATTTCAAAACAGGTACGAAAGTATACCCACAGTGTCACGTGGGGGATGACGGCAGAGGCTAACAAACCTGGGCCAGACTCTGCTACCTTGCCCAAACCATCACTATTACACGCCAGTGGCAGTCTTGCAATGGCACAGGTGGTCATGGATTTCCAGTATTAGACAGTTCCTACAGACACACTCTCATAATAAATAGTTTTCGTTACTGTTCCTCACTTGGAAAAAAGATTGACAGCGAAGGACATCTATCACAAACTCCAACATAATGTGACAAGCAATTAACAGAGTAACAATGTTGGCTTTACAAAACAGACACATGTGATAAAATAATTGCAAAGTACAACATTCTAATTGGGGAAGGAATTGTTCTGGTCTGTATAACAAAGGATACCTGCAATGGCGGTCAGCAGACGTCCCCTATCTATAGCTGTGCACAAAACATTATGACAGTAAACACGATAGCCTTGTTTCTTTGTTCTGCTCTCCTAATTTAAATGTGTTACTCTCTGGAATCTGAGTGATAACTCAGGCAAAATGTCTTCAGTATAAGACCAGCTTTCTTGAAAACTATAAATCTGGGAGATGTCCAATCACAGCAAAACAAACCCACATGACTTATCTAGCTAATTGCAGTGTGAACAGTGAATTCTAAAATAATTTCCATGGCTGAGAGTTCTCAAGGTTAAAATACATTTGCACGCCCTATTCATCAAATAATTCCAAATAAATAATTCAGCAAAATGCTCAATCTTCATGGATAATTAACAGAAAAAGTGGACTAATTAGCTCAATAAACTGTTTGCTGCAATTAACTCCACTAAGCTTTAAAGGGCCATTCTTCATGGATACAGTTTTCAAAAGCACTATTAAAGTATTACTGAGCATTTTCCAGGGACATGGGATGTGTTTTTGAGCTGACTACTGTCACAAATCAGACCATTTCAAGACTCTGAGAGCACTGATGGCTTCCCATATTTTCTCACCACAAACAGCTCAAGGTTGTTATCAATTTAACTTACACCTCTGTGCTAATATACCACCCTGCCATATTCAACTCCACAGTGTTTACTTACTCCTTGTTAAACTGGATCAAAATTTCTCGCTAGATAACACAACATGGAGAATTTCTCTTGCCTTTGGTTTTACTTGTTTACTAACATCAGCCTGTTGTGAAACAAACATGAAAAATGTTCAAAGGCTTAAAAAGTTCTTTCCCTTTCTCTTGAACTTTCATGTTCTGTTCATTTTAAATATGTGGTAAATTGATTTTTTATTTTCCATATTAATTTCCCCATGTTCCTTTGTATTAAAATAACTAACACAGAAAAATGATTCCATCTGCTCTGCACTCAGTTGTTTACGCCTTTAGAGATGCTGGACTCTTTGCAGAGCAAATAAGAGTGCTTCAGAGCTGCACTTCCCAGGCTAAATTTCCTCCAAACTCAAGCACCCAAAATCACAAGAATAGATTAAAACTGATTATTATTAATCAAACTCATCACATAATCCAGACAGAAAAAAGACCAGTGCTTTAGTTTTCTTTCCATTTTCTTTCTAGGGTCTGAACTTTTCTGTTATACACATGGCAGGTTTTCAAAGTCTTCCACTTAACAATCACAGCTTCAAACTTGTGGAAGAGAGAGAGAAGACACAGAGAGGGAGAAAAAGAGGGACAGAGCAATAGGGGAGAAAGAGGCAGGGTGGGGTGGGGTGGGGAAAGAGAGCAAGCCATGGGATTACTGACTTGGCAAGGATTCCTTGCCCAGGAGGGGTCTGGGGTACCAAGGCCAGAGATGGGTGGGTGCCTGGGCCAGCACCTGGCAGAGTGCCTCAATGTGCCCAGGAAGCAAGGTCAGCGCCATGCTTTCCCATTTTTGGGGGAGATGCAGTTGTGGGAGGCACACAAGCACAAGGCCCATGCCTGGGGCCAACAACTCCCCAGGAAAGCCCATGGGCAGATGTTCTGCACAATTGCCTGTACATTTCCACTCTGTGGGCCCATAAAACACCCCATCCCATCTCCCTTCTTTCTTTTGTGCTCCTCTCTAACTCATTAATTTATTTCAGCAAATAGGGATTTTTTTGGGGTCCTGTGTCAGCCCAATCTGGGTGCTGCAGTGACAGCTGACCAAGGCAGAAGCTTCACAGGGAGTAGCCTACAAAGAGGTGCAGGGCAGGAGGGCCTAGCAGCATGGACACACTATTTTAGCTGGACTCCACAAGTTGCTTTCCAGATTCCTTCACTGGAAAGGGCCTGGCATAAGCGTGCTTTGCATCACACACATTTCACCCTGTGCCTAGGACACTAACCAAGGCTGGCAGCAAGCTACAAGTGTTGGAGCTTGCAAACACACCCACTGCCATGCTGCAGAGCATTACAGCCCTGCTGCGGAGCATTACTGCCCCGCTTTCCCACAGTGCAACAGGGAGCAGCATTTACTGCAGTGGAGCAACTATGACATTCAGATCTTGTTAATATTCCTTAATAGGCAAAAGGCAGAAGACTGGGGGAAGAGAACAAACAATATGTAGCAGTGTTTAAATTATAGTAAAGTACATTAACAATAAATACTCCCCTGTCAAGAATATGTCATGTAATTGTATTTACTGCACTGAACAGAGGTAACCAATGTTTTGAGAGGGTGGTTTTGCACTCCCAAGATGACTCTCCTTTGGGGACAGCATATGTGAATAATCACTCAGACATGGGACATCAGCTGTGAAAAACCTCCTCCAGCACAGCCCGCCAGTTGTGATGGCTAGAAAGTTAGCTCCCTCTCCTGGACTAGACCAGAAAATTAATGTACATTGCACTGATCTAAGCCAGGGTTTAAGGCGTTCTTCAGCATTTTTATTCTTTTTCTCCCTGGTTCTAGAGAACCTCAGTTAGAGGAAGTCTATGCTTCCTGAAGAATGGGGGTGTGCAGAGATATACAGCATATCACCTAAGCAATGACAACAATCTCACTGAAACTTACTGCAACTTTTCTTAAATTGCTGTACAACTGTAGGATGCAGAATACACATCCACAGAGCCCAAGCAGTGTGACCTGCTGTCACAAAGTCCCAGCATCCATAAAAACGTCATTGCAAACCAGACCTCTCTCATGGCTTTGACACTTTGTCCCTCAGCTCTTCTGCAAGCAAAAGGACCATTGCTCTGAATAGGAATTTGGCCTGGGCAGAGTGCACATAAGGACAGCAGCACTTAGCCTTAGACAAGAATTCAAGAACTAAGGCTGAGGTGGAGACAGCAGATCATAAGAAGAAATTTTACTAGGGTTTCAAGTGTTTTTACTAAGTGTCTTTGCAAAAAGACTGAAATATTGCACAGTGTTCACGCAGCTTTCAGACCACATGGGAACAAAAAGCACTTCTATTTAGAGAATTATAGCTTCAGTTTGAAGATCACAGAAGCTTAGAAAACTGAGATGCAACTAGCAAAAGAATGAAAATGTAGGTGTTTGTAGCTCACTTACCATTTGGGATTTGACCAGGTTCAGATAAAAATCAATGGCAAACTAACTAAGAAGCCCCCTTTGTTTTAGATGTAGAGCTTACAATAGCTACATGAAACTGCACATACAAAAGTTTAAATAAAGTTATTTTCCTGTCTAACTGTAGACTTTGTTAACTAATAAATACAATCCTTTAAGGGTATATAGGATCTTTCATCTGAGAAACTGAATTTTTTTCACACTTTGAACAGTACCCTTCAGAGATAAACATGCAGTACTTATACATAAGAAAACAAGGCAGAAAACCAAAAAGCAAAATTAATGCGCACAGGACAAGTGATGTGTCCAAACAGGAAACCATTAGGATTAAAGCCCAGATTTTTCAACTACTCTATCTCTACTTTCACTACAAAAAAAGCCATTCTATAATGGAGACATTTTAAAAAACAGTGACAAGAAAGAGACATTTACAGACAATTCCACTTCCTCTAAGTTGGAAGCACCTCCTGCAAGAGGCTTGCTCTTTCTACTGAGGAGTCAACTGCCTTCCAGCCCAGACACCCCAGGTAGGTAGTCAGAGCCTTTTAAGAGCAGTATTGCCAAAGAGTTTTAGAGCAAGCATGGGAATCCATGCCATAATAGGAGACACTATCCACTACTGTATCTCACTAGCTGGGTAAGAAAAACAGTCTTGTTATCCAAACTCAAAAGCTTTGGACTTTATATTGCTATTATAAGTAGATATTCATAGATACACGCAGAGTTGTCTCCAGGGGTGTTGGTGCTGTATAAACACTGAGTGAGCTGAGGTTACTTTAGTTCAATTGCTCAGATAGGATGAGCTCCTTAAAAAAAACCAACAACTATGAACCTCTGTCACTGAGCTTGGATCCTCCTGAACATCTCTCTCACAAAGCCACTATTCAGTTGCAGACTTTGTGGCCAGTCTGAATAAACTCCATTACTCTGAGGTTTCAATGGGTGCAAGAGTCCCTTACTGACTTTCCCAACATGGGTGAGGTACAAATGGGATGGGTAGTGTCACGGACAATGCCTGCATTGCCCTACTCTCCAGATCTGTCAGTCTGGAAGGCTTTCCCAAGAGCCCAGACATATCCAAGCGGTTTTAATAAAAATAAATAAAAATCCTGTTTTAAACCAGGGTATCCATCCAAAGAATTCCATTGGCAAAATTGTATTTTCCTATGGTAGTTAAAAAAAAAAAGGGGGGGGGGGGGGGACACGACACGACACTGACATGGACGCAACCCCTTTCTTCTACAATAAGCCCACAAGAACATAAAATTTCACTAACAATAAAATACACAATACATTTCAGATATTGTTTTCAGGACACTGTATTGAAAGACTAATAAAACAGTCTACCCTACTGTCACACAAATTACTAGTTAGGTTAGGGTTAGTTGGCCAATACTAGCATTAGATGAGATAGGTTACAAAAACATGTCTTGCTGTTTCAAAGAGAGTATATCACACACAGAACAGCCATCTCACCCAGAAAAAAAAATGCAGAATTTTCTGCTTCCTGAGAAGATTAACAACTGTTGATATTCACTCCTGGGATCTGAATGAATTGGCTGTAGCAGGAGACAAACTAAGTCACTAGAATGCTTCCCACCTTTCAACTCAAATTGGACAGGACTCACTAGCTTTGATAAACACTGAGAAGGAAAAGGGACTGTAAGGGCTAGTAGCAGCCCTGATCATTATGTCAGAATTCAGTCAAGAAAGAATAATCCCTGGATAATGAAGCACAGAGATACAGAAAAGATACACACATACTGGAAACTTTCAAAGGGTCCTGCACATAACTTTTTGCATTCAAATTCTTGATTAACATCTGTGACATGTATGTATATCCCCAGAGACACACATATTTCGAGGCAAAAGGCAGACTCAATTTGTTGTAAACTGTTTTCCTGGCTCTCCACACAACTGGTATCTGTAAAGGAATCTCAGGAATAGTAGAGCATGGAGTACAGAACCTCTCCCAGGACTCAAACTAATGACATCATTTCTATGTCAGGATGAATCTAAGTTGCCAGAAATTATTTTGGCCCCTTCAGCTTCTACAGAACTCCTGGAGAACTAAATATTCCCAAATTTCAGTTTTGTAAAAGCTGTACCTTAAATTTGGCCCTATTTATCATGAATACTGTACAATATCACAAATCACAATACTGTACAATCTGGCAGCATTTAAACACAGGTAGTTTGTGCTGAATGCACAGTAGCAACTGTCAAAACAACTCTTCTTCTATTCTGACTATCAGTAAAAGAATTTACAAGCTTGTGTAATGTTCCAGGGTTGTAATATTACATCTTGGAGATTTACTGTAATTCCTATTGATATGAACAAAAAAAATTCTTCCTGAATGAAATGTTGCAAATTAGTGAAGACTTTTATTCTCTGCTGCATAATCTGATTCATGTTTACCCTCAACATTAATATTAGCTGTGACAGATATATTAAGAAATGCCTACAAAAAGTAGCAGCTTTGACTGTTGAACTCTTTTTACTCAAATAACGTAACTTAAAATAAATGCAAACTGTTTCTTTTATTTTTCACTCATGAGATGTGTATTTTTATGCTTGGCTTTTGCAATTATTTAAAAAAAAAAAAAAGAAAGAAAAGAAGTCATGTCCATTACACCAAGTGATTCCCAAAAACTCCCCCGATAGGTTCATTGCCAATATTTTTGTTGCTAGTACCCATAGAAACCAATACAATGGCTTTCAAATTTGTTTCTTAGAAAGGACTATTCCAGTCCATCTTTCAGTCTCTGTAGATTTTCAGTAATTCTGAGATGTTCTGATGTTCAATGATGCTATCCAAATAGGTGTCATATTTGATAATAGTGATATGTTAAAATAATCCTTATAAAATACTATATGCACACTAGGAATAATTGTCAAAAAATTACCCCAAAAAAATCAATTAATTTACATAATCTAAATACAGTATTTTACTTAAAGTTACAAGAGAATTATTTAAAATTTAAATAATTGAAGACAACCAATCATTTTTGTATTCTTAGCTTTTCTGTTGCTTAATTTCTGAGCCCTTCTACACCCTTTTGATTCCATATCTCTGCAGTCATGGTATAATGGGAAAAGAAAACAGAAAGTAAGAGGTGAAAAAGTTCATATTCTATAAGACTGGTTCTCACATGAAGAAGTTGTAATTTTTAACCCATTTCAACTAATTCACAATTACCTTAAAAAAAAGCAACAGCAGAGGCATATATACACACTTGCGAACAAAGATCTTAATGGATAGGTCACAGTCAGTATTTCTTTAGCATCCACGCAGATAGCTAGCATGTGCAATGAGGTGTAAGTCAAGCCTCACTGCACATGGGGCTATTTAAAAGCTAACAGCTACAGAAAAAGTAGATTAGTAAACTATAAATCACGACTTTTTCAGAATAATGATGAGGTAGATGAACAAGTACTTAAGACTTTTTCTGATTTACTTGATAATTTGAATAAAACAAGAAAAACTGTCAAAAACTGTGTCTTTTGAGAACTTGAGTTTCCAGTAAGGAATGAGCAGTCCAAGCTGGTTTTTAATGATTACTGCCATGATCCATTTGTGAAAATAGCCCTAACTTCCAGTGAAAAGTAGTGAACCATTAAGCTAAAGCTGGAATATTAATGACAGCCAGTAATCATTTTGAAGCTTTATGCATTTGGCTTGTTTGGATGTAAGCCTAGTTTTTCTGGTCTTTTCAATTGGAAGCAGATTCCCCTAAAGTTATCCTGAGCATTACAGTCAGAGTCCGTCCTGCCACTCTTCTTCCCATGTTCCCACTGTACTGAGAGAAAGCCAAATGCACCTGTCCTACTGCAGAAGCACGTAAGAGACAGAGAGGACACATCTAGGGACAGGATCAAGGTCTGTGGCCATTCTCACCTCACAAAAAAAGTCAAAGGACTATGTGGTGAATCAGAAAACATCACTATGCCATTATCCTAGGCCCTATTTATGAGACCTGTACAAATTAATAGCCATTATTATGAGCATATGCTTTGTCATCTATGGAAGGGTGGCTAAACTCCTACTTAAATAAGTGTGCAAAACACGGGAGATGATCAAGAAAGTGTCTATACAAGAAAAGAGCTTCTTTCTTACTCAGAGGAAATCCAAGAGGTACTTTACCCTACTTGGAGACAACCACCACTACTGAAGTAACTCAGTTGCTCCTCCAGAGTTCTTTTCAGACTCTTGCCATTTCTGGCAAACAGAACATACAGTACACATTTCTGTTCTGTCTTGTTTCTCAGTACTGCACCAGTCATAGCAGGAGCTGAGCAAGCGCTTCATTCAAACTAAATAAAAGTGCCCCACAGAGCAAATAGGATTTTTACTTTTGATTTCAGTGAAGGCAAATCACAATGTATGTGATTGCATTTTCTTTCAAACTATGCACATTAAATCCTAAGTGGTCAATCAATGTTACTTAAAAGCTTATATATCACCTCAGTTCCTTTAGAGAGGTCAGATGTATTTGAAATTTTTTTCTCATCTTCTTCAATATTATGAAACTGGGCAGCGAAAATGTCTGAAGTTCCTCTTTTATGGAGGGTATATCTGGTACAGAAAGTGCTGCTTTCGTTACAACTTGAACTCTTTTCTTTGTGACCTGTCTCCTTAGGTTAAAAGGGCAAGGGTTGGCCAGCAGTTGCTTTTATTAAGGACCCAAGAGCTAATTTATAAAGGCCGTAACATCCCTCTGTTTGTTCACAGCGGCAGTGTTCAATTTACCCAGCTAATAGGTTATTTCAGTTAAACATTCATATCCTGCACAGGGTGAATTTCTGAACTATGAATGGTATCCATGCTATTGTTGATACACCCTTTCAGAATCTGTGGTGCATTAGTAAACACTTTTTTCTGCCCAAGCATCCTTGAATAACACCAGGGTATTTGCATAAAGTATATGGCAGGAAGGGAAGCTAAAAACTGAAACCTAAGATGAAATTTGAAGAGATAATTATAGTTAAAGAATTTGTGTTTGATTATTGGGCCTTACATCTGGGAGTGTCTTATTGCACTCTCATATTAACATAATCTTAGCAATCTAGAAGACAACTGGGCAAAAGAGAAAAACCTATCATTCTGCACAGATGTGAATCAGCAGATTATGTTTTCTCAACTGGGAAGTGGTTTAAACTTCCTCTTTCATCTCCTATTGTTTTTAGAAAACTGTCTTGTGATTGTTCTTCAGCTACACAAACTAAGCCACTCCCTGGATAGGCCCAGGATATGCTTTGATTTCATTAACAATTTGAAACAAAAACCAAGGGACCTAGCAGTACAATTAGATATGTACTAGGAGATATGACACCATCTCCTTGGCTTGAAGGGTTTTTTTTCCACTTCAAGCAATGATGAATTTAGATAAAATGCAGATAGCTGGGACATAATCTCTTGCCTTAAAAAAAAAAAAAAAAAGAGATGCTTGTCCTGCATTCTTCCCTTGGCAGCACATGCTTTGTACAAAACGGGACTAAGCCACCCTTCTGCTACTTCTCTTGCAAATCCCACAGCAGTGAACAGATCGTATCTGCAAGTTACAATTCCCTGTGCAGATTCGGGGCTTCAGATCAATATACACTGGCAGTTACAGGGGCTTAAAATCTGCATGTAACAAAGACAGTTTTACAAAGAGCTCCCCTCCCTGATGCACCTTTTGCCCAGACTGCAACTCCCACTCTGAAGAATCACACACATAGGCTGACTGTCTTCCTACTGCAGCAAGGCCTATGATGCACCTATTGGAATACCCACTGCCCCCATTCCCCATTTTCTTTCATTGACAAGTGGAACTAACAAAGAGAAGGAGGGAAAACAAGGTAGAGGAAGATGACTCTCATACGGTCTGCTGCCAGCACTGGCTTACAGAAATACCCTGCCTGAAATGTGTTTGCCTGTATCACAAGCAAATGCTTGCAGGGAATAGTTATATTTTCACTTTCCTTCAGTAGTAGAATTGAGATGGTGATCACCTAGTGAGCTTTACCGTGCCTAGTAAGTCTGTCCATGTGTCAAATTCTCCTCTTAGCAGTGACCAGATTATATCGGGACACTAGAAACATCCTAGGAGTAATTCCATGACTGCTAACCAGACCAAGCTCATTAAAATTACACTTTTCACATATTAGTGACCCCAAATGAGATAACTGCCTTATTATGGCTTTTAATTTATATATATCAGAATTCGTAGGTGACTGATTTTTGAAGGAGAAAGACAGAGATTGCAATGTGTGGCATTAATTCTGCAAAAGAGCTCCCAAGGGGAGAATGGTGGAAGCTGCTGCACTGCAAACAGCTAGAGGCAGGAGGGGATCTGTGGGGTAATACCTGCGTTTGCTTGCATTTTCTCTCTTCCCTCAGCATCTGCCTCTGGCTGTCGACAGAGTGGGGCACAGAGAAGAGGGAGCTGAGGCAGAATCTTCAGGAACAGCAGTAATCACTAAAAATCATACAAGTGACTTCTGTATTTTTTGTTCCTGTTGAATTCAAAACTATTAACTGGTCATAAATTTTATCAGAGAGATTTATGATTTTTGATCTGGGAAAATAAGCTGAAATTTTGAAGTAGAAGAATTTCCCTTAGTCAGTAAATGATTTGAACAGACTAAGGGAGAAGTGAATTCACGGTTATTAACATCAGAGTAGTCAGCTGCATAGCATTCACATTTCATTGTAGAAACAAGCAGATAAACAATCTCCTCCCATTGTTTGTAGTAATCACAGACTGCTAAATAATTTCATGTCATTATTTTAGTTGTGCAACAAATAAAGGAAATAGCAAATGAAGCCTAAAGCTCCTGTGCATTTTGTTTTTTGTATTCAAAATCTCTCCTTTTTTTACCCGTTTAAGACAAATCTATGACTTACACATGGTGTATGTGAAAAGAGGACAGGCATAATTTTGCCAGAACAGAAGTGCATCCCAAACATGCTTTCCCCAGAAATTGTGCTCATTTATATATTAATTTTTAAGATTCCAGTCCTCTCAGTACCATATGGAAGTGAAGCTGTGCAAAATGTGTTAAATTTAATGGTATTCTGCTAGCCAGTACAACTTTAACTTTCAAATCTGTAAGACTGAGAAAGTCTGGATGTTTAACATCAAGGGAAAAAAGGAAGCCTGCCTTATTCAATAAAATTCGCACCTCAAGCTTGGTAATCTCCTTTAAAATAGATTCGTGGTTAGGGTACCTAAAAAGCTAAGAAAGTCAAACAAATGCTTAATTCTGTTCATTCATGTTTGTATTCTGATAGCGTGTATTATGAAATAGACCCTATCATTTTGGGTTCTGTTCAAATACGAAAGAAAAATAATCCCACCCTACAGGATTTGATTAATGGAATGGAATCATTCTAGCAGACTTGAGCTCTGCTTGAGCATGCGCTGTAGATGGGAGTGTATTGCTACAAGATCAGTTTATACATCAATAGCAATATATTTGTTCTTTTTGCTTGGTACAACTTGGTATTGATCCCTTACTTCTGGCACAGCTTAAAGGAGAACATTTTCAAACAGATCCTTTGTTTCTGTTTTGTTTTCCAAAACAACATAGTAACTGTGAGCTTAAAATAGATATGTCTTATCCTTGATCTCCGAAGCCCAAATCTAGAACCAATTTTAAAACAACACTTTAGAGACAATTCAGAAAAGATTTGGAAAGTCCCAGATCATTTTTATGCCAACTTTGTATTGCCAACTGGTGTTAAGTAGCTGATTGTTCATGAGTGCAGCACCTGAACACACTGAAATGCAGTGACTGCTGAGCTGCACGTTTCTCTGTGTGTAGGCAATGAGTAGGGAGAAGAGCGAACCTATCTTAAAACTACTTTAGGCCCCATACACGCATCCTTCATTCACTGCAATGTCACAAGATACTCTGTGTACCCCAGCATAACCTTAGATAACCTAGGGGCGGCAACAGCTCAGCACCAGAGTAAACTCAGGCTACAGTGTTAGCTTGCTCAAGCTAAACCTAAGAATTAGTTACTGCAGAGGAGTGTATTCATATCAGTTGCTTTCACAGCACGAGGATCACTTTATAACACACCTGCAGCAGAGATAGGTCTGGGCAACCTGAACACCCAGTGTTGAAAGGGAAGAAGACTTTGTGGTAGCATTGTTTGTTCTTATTAATAAACTGAAAATGTTTGAGAGTATTCCTCATTAACCACTCCGGAGAAGACAATGGAAGGAACTACATGTCAAGCTGCATTTTCCCCACAGAATCTATGTGTAAGTACCACACTGCAGAGCCACTGAGAGTACTATTACTACACTTTCATCATAGAGCCAGGCAAATGTGATGTTAGCTAAATAAACCAGCTCAGTCATGACAGGAAAATGCTCTTCCCAGATGAATTTAACTGCAAAGCAGCCTACACAATGTTTTCTATCGCTACAGGGATTCATTTGGAGCCCTCAGGTATTACGTCCGAACTGGAGAGCTGTGTCCCCTACTGACTTTGGCCATGGAAGTGAGAACTTCGAAGAAAAGAGCAGTCACATTGGAAAGCAGGGGTGGACAGGCAACTCAAAAGAACACACAAATGGGGAAGAATGTAGCCAGGAAAAAGGAATATAAGGAGGAGGAAGAAAGAATGGAGAAACATGCTAAAGAAACAAGAATGCCACAAAGGAGCAAGGTCAGCAGTAGAGTGGAGGAGGGTGAGTTTACTGGGAAATGCTGCTTTAGTCATCCCGAAACTGTTAAGTGGTCAGCTGGTTTCATCTGGAGAGAATTAACAAGGACAGAGGGGGAGCAGATTCACAAAACTGCCTGAGGAAGTAGTAGTGTCAGCCCCCTATTGCCAAAATCCTGGCTGTCAGCACACTCACTCAGGTTGTGTGGGATCAGTTGCCTTCTGTGGTTGATGGCATCTGAACCAACATTTCTGGAAGTGCCTTGCCCTAGGGCATTCAGAGGGGTGTACTGAGCAGGGAGGGAGGGAGGGAGCAGTCTCTCACGTTAATGCTATTTCATTCTGTATGAAATACTTTTATTCAGCATGTGTGATGGATGAGGGAGCAAGGAGAAAATTACTCCATTACCTGGTTGTTGACAAGATGGATGAAAACACTGAAGTTGCTGAATAGTGGGTATTTAAGAATTTCTGCAAAGTGGAACAGTGACCGAAGGACTGAGAACAATCAAGAGTTCAGACTACATCCCTGTGAGGGCAGCTGCATGCTCTCTTAGAGGATGTTGCTTCCAATTACCTCAGGCAGAATGGGAATGAAACTCTGTAATCCAGAGCAACTTCTTTAACTGCTGGGCAACTGAATAAAAAAGGTTTACCAAAAAACTATTTGAAATCTTTAGAACAAAAGGAGAATTACACCTGACAAACAACCATTCATGTAGTTTTCAATTTGGTGAACAGAAACTGCAATTTAATGGTTTGCAGGAATTAACAAGTCTTATGAGGAGTGGCTGAGAGCACTGGGGGTGTTTAGCCTGGAGAGGAGGAGACTCAGGGAGGATCTTGCGGCTCTCTACAGCTACCTGAAAGGAGGCTGCAGGCAGGTGGGGGTTGGTCTTTTCTCCCAGGTAATAAGCAACAGGACAAGAGGAAAAGGCTTCAAGTTGCACCAGGGGAGCTTTAGATTGGATATCAGGAAAAATTTATTCACAGAAAGGGTGGTCAAGCATTGGAACAGGCTGCCCAGGGACGTGGTGGAATCACCATCCCTGGAGGTGTTTAAAAAACGTGTAGATGCAGTGCTTAGGGACATGGTTTAGTGATGGACTTAGCAGTCCTGGGTTAGCAGTTGTACTCTATGATCTCAAAGATCTTTTCCAACCTAAATGATTCTATGATTCTATTATTCTAACTTATTATTATTATTATTATCGTCAAGCTTGGTGACCAAGCCAAAAACTGATTTCTTGTACAGATCCAAAAAAAAGTCACTAATAGAAACAGTGGTCTTTTGGCTGTGAGACACAGGAAGTTTCAGGAGAATTCAGGCATCAGCAGTGGGGAAGCTGCAAAGAGCAGCCAAAATCAAAGGCAAGAAAGCTGAAAACGGAAAAATAAGATACAAAGAGGAAGAGCTAACCCCACCCTATTCTTTCTGGCACCACAGGCATCCAGAGTACATGACACATGATTTCTTCCACTGTATTACAGGAGTGGGAGGACTCACTTGATTTCTACCACGCCTTCCTCTTATCTACCATCTTCCACCTACATTTAAGATTCAGAATTGCCAGAATTCAGATTTTCTCTTTTGGCAAGGAACCTCTTGTCCCTCCCTCATTTCAGTCTGAATATGCTAGGGTTACCAGGGTTTGCTTTCATCCTGAACCAGATCTGAAGATATCTGAATAAGCCCTGTTCAAGCTGTAAGCACATCAATACGTTAAGCAGGTTCTTCAGCACTTCTCAGTTATTCCCTCACAACCATGTATAAAAATATGTAGTTCTCTTTTACAAAAAGAAAACAAAACTAGTTAGGTAGATGCAAGCACATTTTCGTTCATTCACCTCATTATTCATCCATATATAAGTTCAAAATCATTCAG
Organism: Falco naumanni; assembly: GCF_017639655.2. NCBI lineage: Eukaryota > Metazoa > Chordata > Aves > Falconiformes > Falconidae > Falco > Falco naumanni. Next base: position 11,798,205 of record NC_054068.1, read on the forward strand.
TCTAAGCAATTGTTAACAGTAAAACCATTCAGACTTTGCTATGAAATACTACACAGAAGATATTTTAGTTGCTTAACTTCAGGATTTTCTTTTTTTGGCCTACTTTTTCAGTTCCTAATATGGATAAAAACAACCCACCTAACATCATTCAATCCTTAACCACACTGACTTATAGGATTTCTTTTGGGTTTTTTTTTGTTTTGTTTTGTTTTTAAATACACTTTACCTGAAAAGTATTCAAAGGTTACATTGAGCCAGTTATGACTCTCAGCATGAAAGTAGTTCTCAATCAAATAATCAAGAACACTTCAACTAAAGGACAGAGGAACACACTACGGACCCAGCCCCATTCAGCCTTATGCACATGAGCAGTCCAGTCAAGACGACCAGTTGTGTGTGAGTGTGGATCTTTAGAAGCAGAGCTTCTGTGTGCAAAGTAAACCCAGTAATGTCTTCAGGTCTTCAAGTCAACTGTGTTACAGAATATAGCAAATAGAAAATAAATAGCACATATATTGCTTGAAACCATCCCTTGCTTCTTTTACACCACCAGCAGAAAAAATGGGATTTTTCTAGGTATTTATCTTTAATTTGTTATAATGTTGTCTCTTGAAACACAACACAGAATGGTCTAACAGTACATTATTAGCATGATAGTAATCACCACACAGCTGAGGAATGGTTTGAGCCCTTTGCAGTATACTATATTCACATTACTTCTGTGGTGGCCCATGGAAGTACAAACTTATGAAACACAAGATTTGCATTGAGTTTTCATGATAGGTTAAATAAGCCAAAAGTAATTGTGATTTATTAAATCAGTTTTATGCATGTCAATAGGATTGCCTATACTGTGATAATTGCACAGTTACGGTTATGAATCTCATACTTAAATCTGTATCTTTAAAAAGGAGATAGACCAGTCAGACAGCCCAAAAGAGGGATTCCTGTGGTGCACAGCATTATGCACAATTACTACACATTAACACAATCTTAATTATTAATCTTTTGTATTTGCATAGTACTTTTCATCCAAAAGCACTTTGAAAGCTGTATACAAAGAATACCAAAGAAATGCTGAAAGCTCTAGGATCCTGGGGCAAGAACTCCCTGTCCCAAGAAGAATTCAGCAGGTGGGGATAAAACTTCTTGGCTACTCACACCAAGGCAAACCCTGCCACAGAGTGAAAGTACCACAGGGCTTTTGAAAATCTTATAAAAACCAGATACAAGCTCTATTTTAACACTGAGCAAGGTGAAATTTTTGCATTTGTCTTACTTGGAAGAATGTAACCTCAAGATATATGACAAGTATTTTAATACAGAATACCAAACACCACATTTCATGGTTCAGTTCTGTTTAAGAACACACAAACTTCTTAAACGAATGAGTTGCACACCTTTCCCAGCCTTTGCTTTGCCACTTCCATGCTGTCCCCTTACGCTAAGAACAGCTTTATTTTCCCTTTTCTTGCTTATCTGTGCTGCTCTGCCATCTTCTGCTCATTCAAATTCTTCCTCACAAAGGCTTCAGCAACACAACTCAAAGAGGAAGTTAATTTAAAAAACAATAGCTAAAACACACGGCTCACTATCTAATTATGAATAAGATTTCTCTCACTTACCCAGATAATAAACTCTGTAGAACAAGTATTGTTCCTTCCTGCCCCTCCTCGTTCCCCCTGCTGTTATAGGCTGAGTAGTTTATCTTCTTATATATGTATTGTTAGGCTTACATAAAAGCTAAAATATTCTTACCTATTTGGTATTCAGAAAACACCAGCTATTACTCAATTAGAACAAAGTAACCTTAAAGTGTTCAACTTGATAGGAACTCACAGTCATTTACAAAACATCATTCAGCCTCTCCATTGTCATAACTTCTTTAAAATACCACAACGAATACCATAAGAATAGAATGGTTCTAATTTTAACACAGATATATGTCATAACCAGAAAACAAGTTCTATTCAAGCAGATGCTGTGATGTGTAACATCACATCTCTACACCGATGTATCACTGAATCAGAGATGTTACACGCTGCTGGCATTCAACTCCTTTCAAAGGGTCAGCAGAAAAGCTTCTGCCCAAAACAACTCCCACTTTCATGCCATAGCCATGGCATTGTTGTATAACCAGACAATAGCAAAAATAGATAAATATATAAATAATGTCTGTCCTGTCTCCTCACTCCTGTTTACATTTTAATGAACTCTTCCAGTAATAAACTTCCAGTTTCCTCCATTTCCAGAAAGCCAGCACTCCATAAATATTGAGTTGTACTATTATCTGCTGATGTACCAGTTTTCTATAAACAGAGAAAATCCAAACTTATCACTGGGCCTAGCTGTTGAAAAAGGTTAGTATAACTAAATAACAAAACAGGAATGTTGTTTACTTGTTAATGTTCTACTAATGAAAAAAAGCTGTTATGGCTTTGATTAATCTAGACCATACCGGACAATTCTGGCATAGCTTTCCTTGAAGAGTGACTATTGATTTCCTTTTCATTCTACACTTTGATACAACGTATCTGGAATCTAGCCCAGGTTTCATAACTGCTACTATCTCCACATTAACAGCCTGTGCAAGATTAGAAATAGCTTTTGAAGATATATGCAAGGGTGAGGCAATCCAAGAATTTTCTCCGTTTCCACAGGTTGAGCTTTTACATCTGTCTGTATAACAGCTTTTAAGGAATTAAAGGTGTTTGTAGGCATGATCAAATTCATCAATCGCAACCAATTAATTAAACCATTGTTTAATCTTTTAGCACTGCATTGTTTCTTCTCTGTCTGTATTTATAATATCTGGTGTAGACACAGTAATTACCTATGTAAAAAAAAAATTCTATGGGATGGTGACTGCTTTATCAGCATGAGCTTGGGAGACCCACACAGTCCTGTAAACGATGAAGACTGAATAATACCAGTGGTCTCAAGTAGATGCCAGTAAACATCTTCGTTCTACTCCCTTCCATCTCTTATTCTTTCTAATGATACTCTGTATATAAATCTGTATTCTATATGGATCTCTCCTACTGATTTATATACATATAAGGTAGCTTGTCCAGAACTTACAGGTTAGATAAGTAGCTTTTACCTACGAAGAACAACATATTCAAAAAGCCCACAGTAATTTGCGAACAAACAGAAAAATTACTTGTAAAGAAAAGGTTTTAAAATACTCTGCGTAATGTAGCGTATTAGTTGCCTGGCATATGTAAGACAATATCATCATAATGTATTCGGGTCATTTCTAGAAACACAGCGCATAATGAATGACATGGTATGCATGCCTCAGATAGTTGGTATACTCTATTTTTCCATTTTACTTCAAGTCACAGAATAGCTACTCTAAAAATCTTGCGTCCGGAAGTCATGAAAAGCCCAGCCATGCACTACTGAGTTAATAACTGAAGAACTGCAATAAATTAGGAGTTCATCCGTTTGCAACAACAAAGAATAGGACCTGGCCCATGGAATGATTATGAAGCAATGACACAATGCCAAGATTAAAAAGGCAACAGTACTTCCAAAATGGATCAGAAAAGGCTCTTCCAGCAGTAAGGAAAACATCAGTACCATGTAAAAAACTCTGAAGTTTCCAGCTCCTCTTGTTCAATATGTTATTTAAAACTGGGACATGTGTGCAGAGAAGGTCACAGGGACAAAAGGGGCAAAGAGAAAGACACACAGAAAGGAAACCAAAATAGCTGGCTGGGTTGGCAAAAGCCAAGAGGGGACAAAATCATTGTTTATGAGTACAGCCACAGGAATAAGCACTAAAGGAAAACCCACTGAAACACATAAACAGTGTTTGTGCATTGACAAATATTCATAAACTGGCCTGGAATAATGTCAGCTGGTACTTAAAGATCATTTCTAATTATTAGATCAATCAGACTTTGGAAAAGCCTTGAAACTGGAGCAGGCAAAAAAAGGTAACTGATTTGATGATTTTCAGTATCTCTATGAAGAAGAGCATACACTGAGATGTCTGCATAGAAGGGTCTCAGTGGTCCTAAAGGTTCATTAGTCTTGAGTTATGTACACATGACACATAATGAAGGACACATTTGATAAACCTGGTAAGCATTGACAGAGGCCTATTTGATACTAATCATAAACCATTTCTCAATTAAATTAATCTCTCTTAAAGATCTCTTTGGTGGGCCAAAGTGTGAATAGGAATTGGGTAAGGAACAACTGGGCAATGGAAGCCCACCTTCAGTGCGGTAGGGATTTAAGAGAATGCAGACAAAGCAAGTCTGCTGCAGCCCCCACACTTTATATCTGGAGCTGATATAGTGACCACAGTAGGCACACGGACTCCTTTGACTGTCGGCTGCAATCCATTTAGACAATTTGAAAGTGGCATTTCAGCAGTATTGAATCAGTGTTGTTTTCTTCCAATGGAACTTTACCCTTAATTGAGCTTGAAAAATAGGAAACAGCTTTATTCCATCTCTTCTTTCAATAAACAAGTTTTTGTGACAATATTATAAAAATCTTTATCACAACGTAAGGTTTTTTAATCCCATTGATACTAATGAATTTTTTGCTTTTGCTATGTTTTCATTTTAATTGAATTAACTTAAGTTTTTGTCAAATGAGACAAATTAATAACACTTCATTAAGTTTTGCTCTTTCCAGCTCAAACTACACTAGGTAGTATTAAAATTATTTAGCATAAGAGTTATTTTTAAGATAAATTAATAGTGTAAACTACAAAAATCAACCCATACTAAATGAATAATTCAGCCACTATTAATTTTAGCGCTTCTCTCTAATGCAATATGTCCATGACAGGGGTAGTCCTTTACGCATCTACTTCCTGGGAATATACATTTACTGTGAACTCCCAAGCAAACTGGTAATACAAATTTATCAATGGAAGAAAAATAAAACCATATCTTTTCTGTCAATTATCAGCAACTGGCATAGTCAAAGGCAATGAGATGGCAATTTTTCAGAAAATCTAGTTTATGGATTCCCTTTTTATAAAAATATCACAGTTAAAATTGCTATTCTAAACTCTGAATAAAAGTGGAGGTCAAATGACCCAATACAGTAATAATAAATTGCTTCAGACAAAAAAAATGCTGTGTAAATTTAAGACACTTATACCTCTTGCTGCTACAGTCTGCCAAGCACTCACTACCACAAGAAATTTTTTCTATCTAGGTTTGTGTTGGACAAAAACATTAGAAAATGAAGCTGTTATTTTAAAGAGAGGCTTACTGTTACATAGCATCTTCAATTAATACTTTGCAATTGTAATGAACTCCAGAAGGACAAGGTAGGTGACGTGTGACAATGACCGTTAGACACAGAAGAGAAAGCCTGGTTAATGGCAGGCTAAAGGGGAGTCTGAACTGTGCTCTGCTATTGTAAAGAGAGCAATCATCAGGTCGAGAAGTGAGAAGGAGCATTATGCATAGGAGACAAGGTTACTTCCTCCCCCTGATCTACTGGTAGCCTTAGCTAGAGCTCTCTGCTCAGATGTGGAGCAAGCCAGGAATTCAGCAACTGTGACACTCGGGGAGCTAGAAATTGTGATTCATACAGACAAGATGAAAGAATCAAAGCTGTCTCCAAATAAAAGAAAAATCAAGTATTAGGTAAGGAGTTTTCAGGTATGTAAAAGGTTTCTGCTTGGACAAGTATCAAGCAAGGTTGCAGCTCACTATTACATAGTGCTCTCCTAACACAGAGTAACAGGGGAACAGAGTGACTGGGGGGGGAACTGGAGCTCCTTTGAGATCATTTATAAAAGTCTCTGTCTGAAAGTTTTAGGCACATCTAATTCTCTCTTGGAGGAGGAATAGCAACAAAAGGACCTTTCCAGCCCCACCATTTTTATATTTTTTAAATAATTTTAGACAGTGTGTACAGGTTTTCTATTTTTGTTGGTCAAACCACAGAAATAAGTAAGAGAGAAAGGGAAGCAAGTGCCCACTCTCAGCTTCCAGTGACACCAGACAAAACAAGTAGCAGTATTTGCTTCATAGCCCTGAAAACACCAAGCCAAACTCAAGCTTTGGCAGAAACTAAATCCAATTTCAGAAAAGCTATAGGCCTAATGGGAGCATAGACTGGGCTTTTCTATCCATAGTCTAGTTTCCTGAAAAGCCAAAAAAACATGCTGAACTGAGCTACTGAGAAGTTCTCTGCTGAGGAGATCAAGGGTCATGGGAATGGGCTGTATTACAATGAATATGCTCCCTGTTCTTAGAAATAAGATCCAATCTCATATGCACAAAGTAGATTATAACCCCCTTGCTGACCAGTTGCATTCACATGGGGACCCACTTAAAAAATTGGTAAATTTGCTTCTTATATTTTAACTGGATACAACACACACAACAGGACACAAAGGAAGCAGAAGTTTTAGACAGACAAAATACATGCCATGCATTTTTAATTGTACAGGTAATTAACAAAGTTGTTAGGGATGTCATATCGAAGTCTCTACATCAAGGTCAGATGTCTTGGTACCTAACTAGAAGATATTGGTTTCCTGCAGGTATTGCTTAATGAAAATCTATGGCCTTTGCCATACAGGTCAAAGCATTCCCTTCCAGCACAAAGTATGTGATTAATAAGGGCAGTAACACAGTAGGTAAAGGATGGAACAAAGAAGGCCACAGGCAAAAGCAACAATTAATAAATAATAGTCTGCAACACTCTAATATAGCACTTCACATGTCCAATGTGATAACTAATTAATCATAGCAACAACTTTGTACTCTATGCTGCCTTTCATCCAGCACCTCAAAGTGCTTTACAAATGTTAATTAATATGTAGGCTGTACTTTGAGGAAAGATATTATGGCATTGGCCCCAGTCAATGTTAATTTGTTCTTCAACAGCATGGCTTGTGAAATCTGGTCGACTTTCCCAATGAAACACAAAATGTGCAAATCTTCTTGGCAACAAACCTGAAAATGTGTTTCTCCATTCAAATATAAGTTATTCCATTGTATTGCTGACAATATGGCAAGCTCCATCCCTTCACGTTGTACTCCAGTATAACCTCACATAACACAGCATGGTTTAAATGTAAGAAGAGATTAACTTTTCACAAGAAAATTGGATAACTGGTATTTTAGTCTGAACATCTGGCACATTTTTAGCTAAACTGTTTCTTTAAAAAGCTATTTTTTTCTGTGCATTCACATACTACAAGTGTTTGACTAACTTTAGCTCAATAGCTGAGACTGAGAGCTAATTCCTTTGCTGCAATGACCAGACTAGGGCTACCCAGCTTGACTGGATGTCTGCATATTTTACAATTATTCTAATTCCTCTATTTAGCACTGTAAATTTACATGACATTTTGTATACATTCAACCAATTTCTGCTCATACAATCAATCTCTTGACTTCAAAGGAGAGTGGTGCATGAATGAGACACAGAGGATTTATCCAACATGCCCATTAAAAAATCGTAATAGATTGCTCTTTAAATTCTTTGAGTGTGTTTGCACATCCCCAACTACAGAGTTGCTGAAGCAAAACTTTTGAGGCCCCTAAGATCAGAGCTTGAAGAAGTCAGCTAGTTCCCCTCTGTTACACAGGTTAAGTAGAAAATGGTTAATAGTTGGAAAGCTATTACCAACTGTTGCAACTTCTCTTTTCTTGTCTTCTTAAGATCTCATATTAGCACATACAGACAACCTCAAATTTACACTGTTAGAAAGCTCTATTTATTCTCCAGAATAATAAACTAAGGATACCTTCTTATGTCATTCAGGCTTTGTATCAAAAACATCTTTGCAAGCATATATTTTAAAAACATACGTACACACACACGTATGTAAGTTTTGGAAGAAAATGCTAAGGAGAAGCAATTCCAAACTAATCTAATCAGTAAAGCATTAACATCATAGAAAGGACTGCCTAATACTCTGCAATAAACATTTACCATTTATTTTGGGAACCACTTCCCATCTTCAGGCCCTAGAAAAACACCAGCAGTGCAGGATAAAAACAGAACTAGCAATTCTTAACTTTTGAAATGAAAAGAGTTCACAGCAGAGCCAAGTTTTACCTTAAGGGTTGGAGAAGGGAAGGAAGGAGAAGAAAAAAAAGGGGAGAGAGAAGACTGCAAGAACTATCATTGAACAGGTGTCTGCATAATAACAACATGAGTAGAACTAATAAGCTTAATTTCAGTGAGCTTTGAAGTCAGGTGCAGGCTATTAAGAGAAACAGTGGGTTAGCATTCCTGGGAGCAGGTTTACTAATGGTATTACACAAATAAGAAGTCATTTCTTTATGACTTGGATGGTCATAACTAGCTAGGGCTTACAGCTTTCTTTTATCACTAAACTGATTAAGACAATTCAAATCACAATGTAAACTGACACACTTTGTGTGTGGCTTTATGTATGTGTGTGTACATGTGTAGCAACTGCCTGTAGATTATGCAAAGCATCTACCTGTGTTACATTTACCCTAATTGGTTTAGAACTTAAAAATGTGGGTGATGTAAAATGGAAAAAGATTAGAAACCTCTGCCTAGTGACTAGTATCATGTTTTGATAAATCTGGAATATTCAGGGGGTACACTCAGCAATAAGGAAAAGGAAACAAAACTGTTGCTTGGATCATGAAGCATGCAGACTTCTGCTGCTCTTTAATCAAGACTTACTTCAATTTCTCATCCTTTCTCCCATCCGGGGACCTGACAAGCAACTCCCTAGCTGCCACTTGTCATAAAAGAGAAAGACAGCATGTCCCAGTGGCACAGAGAACCTTCTGACACTGTTCTTTTGGGGGATTTTACAGGTGCTTTTTAATAAAAGGAAGAAAAATCCTCTTCTCTTTGAGACAATAAGGTACTTAAGAGTGAATGCAACGGCCATCTAAATACAGTTTGTGTGTTGATACAGTATTTCTTTGAATTCTTAAGGATACACCAACAGCAACCTCCTGACTTCAGTAAAACACTGCCATCACTTCATTGTATCCAGTATCTTTTTCCATGATTACGTCATTTAAATCCTTTTAGACTAAACATAAAAACTGTACTCTCAAAACTTAGCATATACAGCATAACTGAGATAGCATATATCTCTATTAAAACAACCTATTCTTCCACATATCTTTTATTTCACTAGAAATGCTGAAACATAAAAAAACATGATTAAATCAGCTTGTGACCCACTGTATTGCTGGTTAGAGTTCTTTCTTTTAAACCCATACTAGATGCCCATTGTCAAGGTCAGGGATATCAGAAGTGATTTGTTAGATGTAAAATACTGTTTATTACAGTCTAAAGAGCAAGCCAGCTTGAAATAATAAATTAGTGCCAGATGAAAAACTGCCAGAATTCTCTATTATACATGCCTTTCCCTGGAAAGCATCCCAGATTTTTTTTCTTGATAGGCTTTTGCTAAAGGCTCCCTGACTTATGGAGTGTGAGCAAAAGTTATAGCTTATAAAAGGGTCAGTGAGGAGCATTAAGGGGCTCTGAAAACAACAACAACAAACAAAACTTGCATATAAACTGAGCTGTGGCTACAGCCTAAATGGTACAAACTGATGAACTGCAACAAATGCTAAGAAAAACTTGTGGTGTTCACCCACATAATTGCACTGGGTCAGATACTTGTAGCATCATCAGAAATCTGAAAACCACATGAAGAAACCTGAATTATTCTCCTCTTCCCCACTGCTCTGCATCATTCTGTGTCATTTTACCGACAACAATGCAGCTTAAAGAAATGAGAAACTTGTTTGAATTATGCATTTAATTCTTATCATGAATTTAAGTGATTTGGGAAGAACATATCTTGATACCATGAAAAGCACTACTGATACCAGCAGGAAGGTTGGACTGTAATGAAAGATCATTTCCAGGCCCAAGGTAAATGTCACCAGGTGTACTGCAAGTTGTTAATTGTTGCTATTCTTCAATGAAAAATAACATACTTAGAATTTATATCCTTTTTTGAAACTGTGAGACTAAGGAGAAATGGAAAAGTCAGCCTCTTTCTCTCATGCATGATGATTATTGATTTCACTACTATATGCTGAGAAAGCAGGGTGGGACCATTGGTCACTGCAAGTCAGCATTAACAGCAGGGGCATAAGGAAGTGCTTAAACCCAAGCAGCTGCCTGTGGCTGGGAACCTGGAGAGAGAAAGGGATGACTAGAAGTTTTCATTGTACATGTTGCAAATATCATGTAGTTCCAGGTCTGTTGGCTTGCTGCATCCTCACAAATAAGCCAAAAAGTGCCATCAAAAGCAGTCTGCCAGCAATAAAGCAACAAAGAGGCCCCCACTGGAATGGTCAATGCTGAAAATAAAAGTCATGTTATAAATGTTTACATGATGTAAGTTTGGAGCATAGAGGCCAATAATTCTCACTGGCTCTTCTCTCTCACTTCCGTTCTTGGCAGCTAGATAACAAGTTCAGCCAAGCAACTTACTTAAAATGTACTGACATGAATCCCCATAGTGTAAATAACATACCTTACCTAGGAAGGGCGATTATGTTCCCTTTATTCTTGAAAATAACATCTTCCTAGGCTTTTCATGAAAATCAACTGTTTGCATTCTTCATACAGTTTATAGTATAGTCTATAAACACAATACTGAGTATTGCTGTTAATAACTAGAAGTTTGACATGGGCCCAAATCTAAACCATGGAGCTGACACCCAAGAGCATAAAGGAAGTTTGAATCTGAACATTGCATCTCCAGTCTGTCTCTGTGGGAAATGAATTCACAAAGCAATAATAATATCATAAACAGCACTTAACGTGTTAGGGCTTATCCTGCCAACCCGTACTCCTCCAGTGCAAAAACTCTTGGCAGGTCTTACACACTGCTGAAGTCTCACTGAAACTCTCTAAATGGACCTTATGTGGGATTTAAGAATAATACCATTGCCAAAGGGTGACATTAACCCTTCTTACCTGTACCACTGAAATCAGTCATCATGCTGGTGTAAGCAACACATGATATAACAATTACATCAGGCCATAGACCACCTTTACAAGAACACCAGTCAACTGATTTTTGTCATCCTTCCTTTCAGGATTTTATCACTAGTGATTTTTAAATAAGGGCAGATAAATCTCATGATCACAGAAGTCATGAAACACATTTGGGTCACCTTCTGCAACATCACAACTGCTGTTGTCTGCTATGCAGAATCAGATACTTTTTGTTGATGCTTTCTGCAGCTGACAGTCCAGTTCAGTCTGGCTGTACGTCTGTCAGGGACTGGCCTGGAGGGTATCATACAAACTGAGAAGGAAGCCAGCAAAGGCAAGTGCTGTGTTACTGGAGGAGGTGCAGACACGCTGAACATGTTGGAACAGTACAGCTCTGCTAGCTGAGATCTGTCCCCTGTCCTCACACTACTGGCACTGGCTACAGTTTCATTCTCCAGCTGGCTAGATGTGTATCTTCCACAAAAAACAGCATTATCCTCCTGCATACGCATGCTTCTTGCCTGCAGACTTCCACAGTCGAGATCTTTTCTCCTAACACATCCACAAAAATTCAAGTTTTGTCTGTATCTTAATGCATTTTCTGAATATGAATTCCTGAAGCAATTTTTTACCTTTCACTCTTCTACAATCTTCAATGAAAGCATTAAAAGTGAAAGTACAATTTGCAAAAAAATTCCAGACAGTAAAGAATGCTTTCTGTGCAGAAAACAAATTGGCATATGCAAATACTGCATATGGATAAGATATCTTGCAGGGACAGGTACCATAAAGGTACTTGCATAGACAGGTATGCAAAGATACACACAGGATCCAATTCGTATACTGTCACACAATGTTTGCATAAGAAATTCAGAGGTATATCTGCTTTAATTTCTTTATTGCATGTACTATTAAACTACTGAATTTTTAATGTGTTTCTTCGCTCTATTGTCAAACCAAACTTCCAGGGATTTACCATGACAGAGGAAAATGAGTATTTAAGATAATGGAAATTGCCGTAGCAACACACAGTTATTATCACCTTTCAATCCAGGCAAATCTCAAAAGCTTAAAAAAAAATATTTAAAAATAGCTAAACACTGAAACATAGTCTTTTCAACTTAGAGATTAAGGATGCCAAGAAGTAATACTAAACTACAGCTGCCCTAGGTAACCTAGTTCAAGACAAGCCATGCTAATTTGGTGTGGATTCTTTTCACTGTGGCAAAAGAAAATCAGCAGTACAGGTTGAGATCTACAGAGATCTAGTAGCATGGTTCTCAGAGGATGTTTGCCTCACATTGGCCCTCAACTGGAACTTCAACAGGTTCATGCCCTGTCACAAGTGATGGAAAAATCTTCAGAGAGAGAGAAAGATAAAATAGTGCTCAAATGGTATGGGACGTGCTAGCACCAGAGCTCAAGAACCTCCTTCTTGACAACAGCAGTCACAGGAGTGATGTGACACAGCATCTGCCAGCTGTGGAGAAAGAATTGCCTGTCATACTTAGCCCTTTATCTGCTCCAGGATACCAACCAGAAAATCCTTAACTGGAAGACAACAAAATTAACAGGAAAGAGACACGACTTGTTAGAATGCTCATGTACAAACACTCATGGCTGATCTCTTTCCTCCTGACACACTCCCACCTGGGATTTGGACGATGCATCACAGAATTCATAGCATTTGGGATGTATTTACTTGCTGTCTTTAGGCTTTCCTTAAGGTAACTTAAACATAAAAGAATTTAAAGATAAACAATGAAACCCCCAAACACCTCAAATGGGATAACCCATGTCAGCAAAGATAGCTAACAGCTGACTGTCTAGCAAAAGTAACCCATATCTTTGTGGTTAAATAAACAGAAGATGAGCTTATTGAGTTATATATATAAATATATATATATATAATTTTAGCAGAGTTGAAACCCTTTCGTAGCAGAACTATAGCAGTTATCCATTAAAACTGCTGCTGGAACACAGCAATACAGCAGACCAGCTTGGAACTCACCTCTTGCACTTTGGGTGTTGTATGCGGCTTTTGCTTCCATTATCACACAAAACCCTCAGAAAAGCACCTTTCTAACTAGCTGCTGAGCCATTACAACTTCCCTTACCACCCCTCAGCAAAAAAGACACAACTTAGGATAAATATGTAAGCACTAGTTGTACAGTAATATTGCCCATTACTTTTAATAATGTTACCTCCATTAATTGTAATAAAGTTTTCATTTGTTTCTGCTGTCTGGCAACCCCTGGCAATTTTCAAAATTAAGTCCTCTCTTCATACAATGATTGAGGAACTGAAACACTACAGCACTGTAATATTGTTATAGCTTCACTGCATCTGAAATCCTGCACTCATTCCCAAATAATTTCACCTCAACAGTGAAGATTTTTTTTTATGGACTTTCCAAGCTTATATCTGTGAGATGGTCCCACAATATATAAAGCAATTTTTAAGATTTGCCTAGCAGTTACATAGACCTTTTCATCCACAAACATCAAATACTCCAAAGCAGAGGCAAAACTTTTAGCTTAATTTCACAGAGAAGCAAAAAGACAGACAGCAAACAGATACCAACTCTGCAGAAGAGGTGGTAGTAGAACTGAGGTCTTCTCACATTCCCTGTTCCGTGACTTATTCACTGGGACTACATTCCTTCCATTCTCTGGGCATCTTTCCACCTTTTAATTAACCTCCAGTAGCAACCATTAACTTGCCTGGAATTACTAAAGAAAGGGGAACCAAAGGTCATGTGTTTTTGAGGAGATGGGATAGAAGCCCACCAGCAACGCAATATCAGGCTCACTCCTGGCAGGGAACATTGCCACATGGCTCTTCAAACCTTCTCTGGCAGCATAAAGATACTGCAATGTAAAATACAGCCAGGAGTCATGAAGTCTAATGAAGAGCCAGCATGAATTCCTAGACTTTTTCCACCTCAGTTCCACTGATACAATGAAGTGCTTCCCAACAAACAGCACAATCGCTCCAAGTGCCAGAGCATGAATCAGCACATTGGTCCTCTTTGACCAAGGATTCTCCAGTGGTTATCACACTATTCTGTAAGGCCTTTGCTCTGCTCAGATCTCCCGTTGCCAGCAAAATGAAACCTTCCGTGGTTTATTTGTAGGATATGTCATAGCACCTCATTCAGGGTAAAGAACTCTCATACTAACTTATTCTGCACATTTCAGTTCTGTAGAGTCTCAAATCAGTTCAGACACTACAAGAAATCCTATAAAATTTATCCTTAAGCACCAGTGGAACAATGTTAACATGCTGTCAGGTACAGTAATTGAACATAGGCTTCTCTCAGGATTCTGACAGCCAGTGTTCAGGGATGACTGCATTGTCATCATCTTGTATTTTTTCACACTCCCTTTTTGACATGGGACAACTCTACCTGTCACACAAGGCTTTCAATAACTAAGCTGAAAGTATAAGGTATTTTGTGTCCTGTGCACATTCTAATGCAGCTGAAGTAAATCAAAGCAGGAGATGCAAGTGTTCTGAACAAGAGGCCACTTTAATTTACAAAAACGTGTAGGGATACAAGAATTAACTCTCATGAAAGATGCAGGCATTTTACAGTATCATTTAGGAGGAAGGTAGGTACCTTAGTATAAAACTGTGATACAAACACTGATACCTCATCTGGATATACCCTAATTCCAGAGGAACCCTTAATTTTTACCGTACCACCTTGTTCCTTGAGGTCTGCTCAGCACCTATACGACCACTAACCTAGCTCAGGATGCAAGAATTCAGTGCCTGCCCATCAAAGCCCCTTGACTTACCAGATAGTCTCAGCCATGCCTGACAGCAACCAGAAGACCCCACTCTTTCAAAATGCAGTCAGAGAGCAATGCACACTCCGTTGAAATGCTCATGTGCAAAAAGGAATTTAGAATTTGCTAGACCAGAAAAGAGAGAGAAGCCAACACGAACCTGCCTCCCTAGCCAGATGCTCAGAGAGCTCACCTGGGAACTGTTTTGAACTGGGACTGGACTTTGATTTTTGGTGACTTCTTTAGTCACTGATAGATTCACTCCCTCGTTTGCACTCAGTCTCTCTCATACAGTCTTGTATTCCTTCTTACAGGCAGCTGACAACTCTCCTGGAAGGAGGAAGACAAAGGCTGGAGAATCTCCTGCAGAGTCTGCGAACATCAGCTTCCTCATTATAATAGTCCAGCAGCTTATACAAAAGTGGGTTATTTCTACTTAATTTGTTGAAACAACAGGAGACAGCACCTATGCTCAGGGAGGTGGTTTGAGCTATGAATCCACAGCTCCTACTCTATATGGGCCCACTGATCCACCTGACTACATATCCCTGATGGAGAGTCTTCCACATGGATCCAATACAGGGCTCTGCTCTCTCCACAGGACACATAATGGAGGACAGCCCTGAAAGACAGGGTGCAAAGCCACCTAGAGAAACAGAAACAAGCTCTCAGTGACTGAGCTCAGATACCAGACATGGCACGATAACTTCATGCTCTGCCTAGGCTGGTTTAGCCTTATCAGAAGAACAGCAGGCTGTGCCACAGGAACAATGCACCAACATAATTATACTGGTTCCCATATCCAAACTAGCTTGTTCAGCAGTTGTCTTGGTATCACCGTAGAGCCCTGCGCTGCTCCACATAGGACATTAAGCCATCGCTGCCTAAGAACAACATTCCTACCTGAATCTACCCTCCAAGTCTGAAAACGCTCACCAAAGGACTCAAATCAACAGTTTCCACTATCTCATTAAGCACCCACATGAAAACCAAGTCTTGCATTTCCCTCCCAAATTAATCCAGCTATGATCCCTTGCAAATTGATCAATTCCTTAATCCTGTTCACTATGCTGAAAGAGGTAGCATGGCAGAAGTCCAACCAGAGGATGAGAGAACTGAAAGGGTAAGGGGGGAACCCAAGCCTAGAATATGAAAGTGTCTACCTGGAATATATCAAGAGCTGGCTGAGAGGAGATGGGGACAAACTCATCTGTCTTCATGGTAAGAGACAGCTACATCACCCATCCATAGAAACAGGGAACTTCTTTGATTCCTTAGAGTTGCAACGCAACATCCTGTAGAAATAAACTGAGCCTTTCAGGGAGGCAACATCAACTCAGCTGAACTGAAAAACATGAAAACCTTTCTCTGTGTACAATGTGTAGCAGTCACTGTCAGCCATTAGGAAACCAGAGTCCTTTTGCAATTACAAATGCCTCAATTCTGTACAAAACCTAGCATAAAGCTATCCGAATCCAGCTGTGACTTATCAATATGAAAATCCTGAAAGTGCTATTCTTCCAATTTTTATATGCTGTGCTTCCATCATGAAAAGATTAAGTGTATCTTTTAAAATAAGTATAAAATTTACACTAACATTGTGTGAATAGGGAGAATAAACTTTGACAGACAAAACCAGAATTCTGCAAGAATATCTGACAGACGTTTTACTGCTTTACAGTGGTTATAGCCAGCACTTCTGCAACAAAGGGGAGTTTCAATTACTCTGGGGCACCAGGCACAGATTGAAACTCATATTTCCTTATCTATTTAAAGTTGCTCAAATAAGCATAAAGTAGTGGTGTAATCAGAGAAGCTATTTCCATTAATCTTTATTTAGATTTAAAAAAAAAAAAAAATCAGGCCATAAAGTTAGTTTATAGGGATGATCTTTCTTTGCATGCAATCTCACAATGCACACAATACCTGTGGGTTTACCCAGGCAGAATTCCCACTGAATCTATGGGGAATTTTTTCCTGATTAGAGAGAAGAGAGTCATTTCCAGTATTTTACATTAGTTATCTCTGACATGAGTGTTGTCAGTACTGGATCAACTTTAAACAGAGAAGCAGGACTAACTCTGTAGTAGCTTTTGCCTGAATTCTGCTAGCTATGACATATTGCAAGTCCAGAACCAGCTGTTATTAAGGTCCCTAGGTGTATGCTAGGGCAGCCCAAATGTGATATTCTGCATTTAATTAGAACTTTAACTGAAATATATTAAGACAAAAGTCAGGAATAAAGGTGCTCTTCCCCTTCATTCAAAAGAAATTATACTCTCCAACACATGTGAGAAAATTTTATTGTTTCAAACTCTAATTAGGAAAAAAATAGAAAAATAATTCAATTACCTCACATGTATTTCTGTAAGTTATTCATACAGAGCACATGAATGCTGTATCTTCATTACAAATAATACAGACATGCATTTATACCTAGTATGCTAGCAACCGCAGTAGGTGATACAATGCATATAAAAGCAGAATGATGAAGAGGACAGACTCATCTTGTAGATTTACCTTGAAACAGGAAAAAATGAACAAACCCAAGATACTCCCATTAACTTCAGCAGGCTTTGGATCGGGCTCTACTTGCCTGCCTAATTAGGGCTTTTCTGGCTTCCTGGCAGTGAATTTCCAAGAGGCCACCCCGCCAAGAGCTCTCCTACTTGCTGCTGACTCTACTACTCCCCCTCCCCAAGGAGGTGGGGGTTCTACAACACAGAAACCAAATACATCCTTTCCAAAACTGCCAAGACATGTTTGAATCCAAATGTGCAATCCAAAATTCGTTCAGTTTTAACAATATTTCCTTTGTCATATGGAAATTATTGCATGCTCTACTCCAAGGAAAATACAGATATACTAAAGTCTTACTCAAAAGCCCAGCTTTTAACACTTTGAAGTAAGTTACAAGAGTCGAAAGCTTTGGCAAGCGTTACTAGCCGGGTTTATCCGATGTGTTTTAATTGCCATCTAGCGGGAATAACCTGCAACTCTGTCTCTCAACGTTTCTCCCGTTAGAGCCGTTCATAGAGAAACCCTGTTCTTTCCATCCCAGACAAACTTGTAAATTTGTAGGACATAACTGCCCCAAAGGTATTTGTTCTGGCTCAACTCACCTGGACACAGTGACTCACTTTGTCTGGGGCAGGGGATGTCTACCAAAACCAAGTGGTGGTGATGCCTTTTCATCCTCAAAAACAAAGCTATACCTAATCAGAATAAGCCCCACACTTTTCTAAGGTCTGGGAAACAAACAATTTCTGTATACTATTCCTAATGTGAGGTTTTCAAAACTCTGGAAAGACTTAAACCAAAATGCAAACAGCCTCGACTAAAAGCAATGCTTAGGCATTGGTAATGAGGAGATACTGCAATGCATTGGAATCATCATTCAAACCCCATATGTTTATAGGGAAAGAAAAAATGCAATTCTTCACTTACAGGTTATTAAATCTTCAGGGCTACCTCAATATGTAGGCTAGCCCTAATTTACAAACATATAATCAAAAATCTTTTCTTATTTTCCAAGTGTAAAGTGCTGAGCCTACCAGCAAACTCATTAAGCAAAAGCAATTTCCATTCATAAGAGCTTAGATTCAGCTTTCCAAATACCTCATTTCTATCCCTCCGATTAGCATGCCACATATGGAAGATATTATACCAGATACTCTTCACCTTTTGTCCTCAAAGCTATGAGAGGGACCAAGTGTTCCTTATTTCCTGATGAATCCTTAATTACCTGCAATGTGACATATTCCTCCTTCTTTCTTTTTGATCCTAAAATCTAAAAGACAAAGCCAGCAAAGCACACTGTCTTTCTCTGACCCTTTCATTCTATATATTTCCCAGTTACAGACTTAAATAATAAACACTTGCAAATGTGTAGTACCCATCTGCATTCCCTTTCAGTCTGTCAGTCTCTTCATAGACCTGGTAGTCTATTTGTTAATGGCTCAGCTAGATTCGTATCCGTGGCCAGTTATTTCTCAAAGGGCAACAGAGACGTACCAGACAGCAAACTGCTGTCTGCCCAGCACGGTGCCAGAACCATCAGACCCCAGGCATCCAAGTGCTCATCAGACATCACAGCACAATCAACATTTGTGACATGACTTCAGATCTCAAATCCTGTGTGTTAATGTAGGCATCATAGGCTGACACAGAAAGCAAGTGAGAAACAAGCAACTGCTGGGTCATCAAATGCAACTGTGCCTGTTCCCTACTTTGAGAACATTCCACTACACCACCCCTCCTGATAATAGCAAAGTCAAATAACATTTTAACATTTTTTAGCTAACAAGCTTTACAAAATGTGTGTACCCTTTTATTTGGCATCCTATTGTACAAATATACAAGCTGCCCGGTAAGCCAAAGACAAGATGCCTACTTGCAAAAGAACAGCCAACTAGCACGCGGCACCTTGCTATCAGCCTGGAGTTCCCATGTTAATGGACCTTAATCAGGGCTGGATTAGCATTTAAGAAACACTTTTTGTGTAAGTTTGAAATCTTTGAGTTAATATCTGGTCCATGCTAGTGAAGAAGTATATTGCATAAAATTGACAAAACTTACATTGGCCAACCCTATCCTATATCTGTCAGGATCATCAAATGGTACTTAATACTTAGGACAATAGACAGTGGAGACAACTATACCAGTAAGACTGCCAGCCTTAAGGACTTTGCTCAAGAGTGGTTTTACTAGAGCAGGACAAAAATGCAGCTTTGGTGGATGAGCTGGGTCTGTGTTTTGCTTAGGTAGCATTGTGGTACACCTACAATCATCTGCATGCTGTACCTATAAAGTGTAAGAAGGGCATAAACCCATTCATCTCTTATTTTTATGCTCTAACCTACTTTAGAATAGAAGGGCACGAAAGCAGCTCAAGCCGTTTGCCAGACAGTCAGCTTCATTACATCTGTGGCCTTGACTGGAAGAAACTGACTCTCCGGACACACTTATCTCATTGCAATTAACACGGGAGTCCTGTGTGTTAGAATAATTCTACACTCGCACTTCATAGTACAAGGCAAGTGAGGACAGAAAAAGTGTGACCTGCCTATAAAACAATAACCTTATTGAAAGAAGTTCATTACCCCAAAATGATCTGATCTTATTTGTTAATACTGCCTTTTTATTTAGGGCTCCTGAATACTCAGCTACAAGAAAAGCCCAATCACATGCTCAAATCCATGTTAAAGTACAAACACAGTTTATAACTCAACACTTTCTGAATTATTATGTCCTTGGGACATGGAGTTTCTGCTATAATCAGTTATTTTTCTTTCTCGTGTAGCAGCGATTCCATCTGGAAACAGCACAGTTATCTCCTATCCAACAAGACAGTGTGCTTCCATGTGCTACGTGTCATCTCCTGGTATCTCAGCTTTCCCTACTTCAGTGTTTCAGTTGAAAAAAAAATGGAGAGACAGGCAGTGGCCCGTTGCATAAGGTATGCTCAGCTCCTGACAAGACTGGCAAACAGTTAAGGAGGCACCAGGCACTGATTGCTAGGACAATTTTCTGAACAATTGCTCCACAATGCCGTCTGGGTCAAGCCTGACCAGCTACAAGGAAGCTATCAACTTTGCAGGCTGTTATTGCTTGGCTACTTCACTACATTTAAAAGCAGTATGACCCATCTTACACTTAAGTGCATGATTCAAAGTATCAAAACAGCCAGATATTTTGTGACAATCTACTAATAGCCATTAAATTCTCAAATTAAAAACCCCACATTTCAATGCCAATATTAGTTTAATTACTTACCGTGCTCATAGGGACTAACTTTAAACCATACAAACCTGAAAACCAGTAAGTACCGTGGGGTTTTTTTCAAAACATGGTTAATAAAAGAATAGTAATAATGTATCAGAAAAACACAGACGCAACATAATAATTATCCTTCACACTTGCACAGCACGTTTCATCTGAGAAACACAAAGTACTTGAAAGACTAAAATTAATTCTAATTAAACCTCTCAGCATCCTATGTAGTTAAATGACATTTACAGAGCCGTAAGTGAGACTCAGAGGTTTGGTAAGTTGCAGAGGATGATACAGCTTGTCAGGCGGAGTCAGACCAAAATTCAAGATCCTGGCTTCTAGTTCTGTTTTAACTGCTAGGCTACCCTGCCTATTTTGTTTAGCACCAGGGTTTGTGCTATAATAAAATGACAGATGAGGCAAAGGGAAGAGCAACCTATTTATATTCAAAAATGATGAGATTTAATGGCGAGCTAAATTGTTTTAATAACTGACTATTTTCTTCAGGCTCTACATATGCTTCTCCATTCTCCAGTTTTCCATCTCATACATAGTCTAAGCATGTTGAATCAAGCACGTCAGGATAGAAATTACTTCTGGAAGGGAAGGTTTTGTCTGTCCACACAAGATGCATTTTCCAAATCTAGAATGATTTCAAAATACGTATAATAGTAGCAGCCATCACAAGTAGAGTTTTCCATTAGAAATAATTGTTAAAACATACATATTTAACTAACTGTATTTTAATGAGACTTTTTCTTTTTAATTATTACTCAGTTCTCAGGAAAGAAGGAGAGAAACTGAAGAAGCCAGAAAAGAAAAGATGTGGGGGACGAAAAAGAAGGTGCCGATCAGATAATTGCTTAGACCAAATATAAACACTTTCTAAAGTATTTGAGTAACATTTCACATTACAAGAAATGTAACATCTGCAAAAGAGCAGATTTTTTTCAGTCTTTTTTCTTCGCTTATTAAATAACTATAATGTAGGAAAAAGCCTTTTTCAACCAGTAAAACTTGTTAAATGTGCCTCAGATCTATTATTTCAAAATTACTAACAAACATTATAATCACAGCAGTTATCTGCAGGTTACTAAGGAAAAGACATCATCTACAAGAACCAACCATTCTGAATGCTTATACCTTGCTTTCAACGATGTCATTCAAAATGCAATTGATTTTTATAAATAATTTGTTACATAGATGCGGACATTTGGGGAAACAGGGAGAAAACTACTACTAATCCACAAAGAAACTTAAAGTTGCATAGTCCTATACCACACACAATTCCCACAGGCAAAATGACTGAAACTGACAGTGTTTGAATACAGTTTAACACTGATGGTCCTTCCTATACAAAGGGAAACAGGACAGAAAATTATAAATCTGATTGCAACCATACATAAAAGAACAAGATCAAAGGAATGACAATAGACAGGACAAATCATTACGCTTAAAATACTTGAAATAACACACACAGGACTGAATCTATTGAAAAATACTTACGCTAAGTTTACCCATTTTACCATAGACAAATTACTTACAGTGAGTAGAAAACACATCTTATTTTTGTGTTGCAGTATTGAAAAATCTGGCTTATAAGTCATTTATGGCTAAGATACACAGAACCACATACAGATCACAGAATAGCTGAGGCTGGAAGGGACCTTTAGAAGCCCCTAGTCCAACTCCCATGCTCAGCCCAGGGCCAACTAGAGCAAGATGATCAAGGCTCAGCATCCCCAAGAGTGGAGACTCTACAATCTCTTTGGGCAACTTGTTCCAGTGTTGGACCACACTCCTGGCAAAAATTCTTTTCCTCTTATCTAGTCAAAATGTTTCTTGCTACAACATGTGACCATTGACCTTGTCCTTTTGTTGCATGCCTCTGAGAAGAAAGAATGGAAAAGTATTAAATAATTCCTTGCTGAGCCTCCTTTTCCACAAAGAAATGTCTTTTAGCATTTGCTATCTGACTTCCTGCGTCTTTCCCATATAACCCACAAGCATAAGGATGTTTGTTTTTTTTCTTTCTTCCTAAGTTTTTTGGGGTTGGAGACCAGCTATTTCATGTGGCTTTTGAGCAAACTGTAATTAATTAAACCAACTAGCTGGAATCATCAACAGAAAAACCTTAGCATGCATTCTGGAATGAACAAGTAAACTAATGCACAAAAAAACAGATGACAAACTACTGTAACAATAAGCCATTAAGCTTTATGATAACTATGTTAAGTCCTGGTTTGGGGAAACATGCTTTAATAACTCTAAGTCATATCGTGAAATGATAAAGAAAAATGAGAAATTATATGATTTCATACCATTGCTGTTTACACCTAAAATGTACCCAAAAATCTTTTTGAATGAACACGGATATATTCATAATGAATTATTATCTGCATAGAATACACCTTCACTGCAAGATGTGATACACATTCCTGTATATTATTACTGGTCCCTTGAGAGAGAAAGGGAAAACCAAAAAAACATAGAGGTAAAAAAGAGCTGATAATCCTTAGCTGTCACTAATATCAAATACATTGCTGCTGCAGAATCCTCACTTAATACCCAGACCATCATGTAGAACCTCATTCTTTGCTGTTGGTGTTTGTGTACATCATGTACCTGGTACCCAGATAAAAAGTGATACTGGAAGAACTCTGTTAGAAAGAAAGAGTGCACACAAGAGAGAGCTGAGCTGCTATATTGCAACAGCAGATCACCTTGCTTCACATTTACCCATCTTTTCCTGGGGAAAATGTCTTTCATATGAACTTCCACTTCCTAATTTAGCAATAAAACCTTCCTCTTTTTTTTTTTTTTACTCTAGCAAGCAGCTTTTCCTGTGTAAAATATTTTGCAATTTTGTTCAGTCTCTACATGGCTGGGGGTGCGGGGGATGGGGCAGGGGTGAGGTGTCTTTTTTATTTTTAAGTGTAGAGCTGTTAACTGAAACTGTAATGTTATGCTGGTACAGGACACCATAAGGAACAGGACAGAATACCATCCTCTAAATGTGAGAAAATGGCTTGTTTTCTGCTTGTGCTTGCTACACCTGAACACTTGCACGACAGAGCTAATCCTGTTTAAGCAGACACTCATTTTATGACAGTCCTGCTTTTACAGTCCTGGTTTTCTCAGAGCCTGTAATGTAATTTTTATTCACTTCCACCTACAGAGTAATTCAAACTTCCACACACCAATTCTTTTTTAAAAAATGAACAGATAAGGAAAAAGGAAAAGCAACAAAAAAATTGGAATCATTCCACTGGAAAAATCCTAGGTTCATTGACCAATGTCATCGAAAGAAACCAAGACACAAAAAGCCTTTATCTTCTTTTCTTTTCCACAACAGTTGTCAAAACTGTGGGGATCAGAAAGGAAATAGTGTGATAGGGTTTCTGCTTTGCCACAAGGCCCTGCTATATTACTTTCCATGTAGCCATTAACCTCTGAAGTAATGGATTGACATGTCAACCATTTCATTAGAGCAACACAAGAAGAAGAATGACTCTGTGGTTAACACAGAGGACTGAACAACAATGAGAAAAGGTCCTGTTGCTACTGATACATCAACAGTCTGTAAGAATCAGGGCTAAATTTGATGAATGTGAGGCTAAGATCCACAGAAGTGTTAGTTCACAGTATCCTGCCTGAAACATCTAACCTCTCAATCTTTCAGAGTTGCTGAGCACCAACAGTTCCTGTGAAGACGACCATCAGCATCCAGAGCTAGGCATCCAAATGTAAAGGCCTCAGTCTCTAGGATTCAAAAGTTGTGTTCAAAGTGTTTACATGCCTCTTGAAATGATTTAGTGTTTCTGTGACGCTAGGATGCAAAATTTGTGATTGGATCAGAGGCCATTGGCTAAGTAATCCCCTAATACAGGTAAACATGCTTCCTTTAAAAAGCTGCTCAGCTCTTAGACATTCTCAGATGAATATCACTGAAAAAAAATGAACAAGTTAGTGTTATGAAATAAAAATAACCAAAGGCTCAATACAGTAAGCATTTACAGGTTCTATTTATGAAATGATACAGCGTAAGGTCCAAGAAACACACATAAGAGAGCAATGTATTTATTTTCTGTGTATCTCACATACGTATACAGCATACAGTCTTGTGCAACAAAAGGGTGTATGTGGTTCTGACCTTCTCTTTTTCCTCATAGCATTTTGTGTACAGCTTCACTACTATATTTGGTCTAATGCAGACAACTACACTACCACAGATTATCTGTTACTTCTGTATCAGTTTTCACTTTCCTATTGTGTAAAGCACTGTTTATTTAGTGTAGTTCTTACAGAGATCCCAACCTTATTTCAGCAAGGTCTCAAACACCCTTGTAATATCAAACACTGAATTGTTGGGCCAGCCCTTCACACAGCTACACATCCTGCTGTGTGGTTGTGTGCTCTAGGAATGCAGCAGGTGGGCAGAGTAGGATAGTTACTGGAAGAGCCTAGTTAAGATCTTTTCCCAAGCTGCCAGAGTGTTTAAAGGTAACAGTGCTGCTTTGAGGAAAAAGAGCAAAAGCAGGTACAGAAGCAGGCAAAGATAGGCCTCCACTAACAAAATGCTCAGGTTTTGGGGGAAAAAAAAAAAAAAAAAAAAAAGTCATGCTGTCCAGGCTGCTGGAGTAGAAACTCTCCTTTTCCTTACAGGCCCAGTTAGTGTTAATTCTTTAATTCAGTGACAATGTAAATGGACTTTTTGGGGAAGTTTCGGTTGGGTTAGGTGTTGGATTTAAGGTTTTTTAACATGCAGTCCATTTGTTGCCCATAAAGATATCCAACAGCTTACATATCACTTTCTTTTTTGGCTTTTTCTTAAAACCAGATTTTACAACATAATAGGATATCTCAGAATCATAAAAGGTGACCCTTAGTGCACTGCTCAGGCACCCAGACACTACAGCAATGACATAGCTCACCATTGCAAAACCTCTATTAGATTCCAAGAATTAGCTCTCCAATAAACATTTTGTATTCAAATGGTTGGTCTCATAGATCTGCACTCCATACTTCACAAGACAGCAACAGTTTTCTTCCAAAAGTTCAAGTTCTGACAACTTATTTCTTTTCCCTTGCCACAAGTTTGACCATCTCTCCAGTCTCCTCAGAATTTCAGCTGAATAATTGCACCAGACTGTTACCACTCTAGAACTATTTATTTCAACTGTCAAGTTCAGAACACGCTAGAACCATGGCCCACATGCAGCTTTTTAGACTGCAGTCATTGCTCACATCCTCTCCACCAGAACAGAAAAACACGATATGCAATTTCCACACAAGATCTTAGATGCTTGCCTAACACATCAGGTGACTGGCCCAAAATATATTTTTTATTAGTACTTTGTTCCTCACTACTGCTACTGACTCATGAATATTATCAGGTGGTAAAATAACATCTCATTTGCAAGAGCACTAAGCATTAGGCTTAGTCTCACATCTAAGATACGCTTGGGATCACAAACTCAGCATCCTCTTGATCTTATTCAGAACGCTGAGTTCGCAGTGCTGTACAGTGCACATTGCATGCTGGGCTCCCTGCACCATGCACTGTAGCAGCCCTTCATGAATGCAATAAATCACAGCCACTGCACAGAACACGTGGAGCATAACTGCAGCGTATCATGTGCAACAGTCCCCAATTACAGGTAAAAGGGACAGAGTAACTTTTGTGGACCTCATTCCCAGATTATGAATATAGTCAATTAGGTTCAATCTACATGAGCCAAAATGACTCCTGGATCTGAACTTTTTTTCCAGAAGCATTCAAACTCTGCCTATTTCGCCTGTGTAACACATATTTACCAGTCATGCCACGCTACCCAAAAGTGCCTGATGATTAAATATCTAGGATCTAGATTATCAGACCAGATTCTGTCCTCCCAAAACATTGCCACTTGTCCTTTTAGTCTCTGTTCTGCTAGCTGCTTTTTGCCCCAGAATAGAAGAGAACAGAAATTGAAAAAACAGATCATTCACAAATTTTCAGGAAGAAACCAGTCCTGTGTGCAGTATACATGTGTTTATGGGCACCAGAGTGACCTTCATTACCCTTGGAGGCATAGAAGAAAATGAGTTGGTATTCTCTTCAGTGCCTGCCTCCCTGATTCATGTTACCTTTTCACCCCAGTTCACATTCTTGCAAGGAGCATGCAAAAAGCAAAGAAACAACCATGTACAACTAGGGGCAGTGCCCTGTTTTACAACACAAGCAGAGGGCTGCAGGCATTCTTCAGAAATTGAAGAGCTAGCACAAAAAGGGTGTGTTGGAGTAGATGAATTTTAGCTTCATAATTATCCTGTTATTTGAAGCTAATGAATAATTACTACAGCAACCTTGTTGTCATACAGTGTACACCTACTCACCCACAGCTCAAGATGAAACCAGAGAACCACATTTGGGGCCTAGCCCTCCAAATACATCTTACCAAGTTTAATGCTTACTTTGCCAACATCTCGTGGCATTAAGCACCATTTACTGGATTAGATCCTTCACTGGCATTAATTGGTCTCAAAACAGTTTCAAGTTAATCACTTCTGGGATTTTTTTTATACTTCAAAATTCTTGGCAATAACTCTTCCATTCACATTTACATTCACCTACTGATTATTTACTGGAATTTTTTCTAGCATTTAAATTATTTTGCATGCAGAACTTTCCTTCAGAGGTGCTGCTGACAAGGAAAAAACAAAGCCAGAAACTTTCATTAGTACATGTGATGCAAAATGACTGAGAAATCCCCAAAGTGAAAGCAAATTGAAGCAAACCAAGTGAGCTGAAAATTTTTGCAACCTTTACAACACTGAAGTTTTGAAAAATTAAGACACTGAAGATCTACATTCTCCTCTGTAAATCTTACATTACAGCCAGTACTAGAAGAGTTAAAATGGCTCTCCTATAAGCAAACTTTATCTGCATTTGCCTTTTAAGCAAAGCAGATTTTCTGACTACCATGTGCTCTTTATGAGAATCAGATTAAAAACAATGTTTGAAGAAAAAAAAGGATAGACCATACTAACCTTGAATGTGCTTTCCACATATTATCCCCTCTCCAATGGAATTACAGGAGAGAGGTTGACTCTGCTAAGCATGGTGCAAAAGCAGATGAAATCCCACTAGGATTCTGAGTTACGAGGAAGGAATAATTTTATTAATCTAATGGAAAGCAGGTAGACTTTATTCAGCTGCATTATCAACAATGAAAACACTGTTCCATACACAAAGAAAACAGAAATAGGCCTACTTAGGCAAATTGAAGGGGGGAAACATTTTTTGTTTGTTTTAAAGACATTTTTGGAAGAGTGTAAGAAAAGAATGCAAGCTGTCTCACAGAGCAGAGCACTGACCTTAGCTCACTCCTGAGTAGAGGGAAAAGAATGTGTGCAATGTCTCTTTTGCCTCCCCTACTAATTTTCTCCCCAGTCTGTGGTACAGGCAGCCAGAAGAGAGGAATAGGCCAACCCTTCTCTCACCATCCCAGGAGGAGATGCACAGAAACATCGTAAGGCTCAGAACCCAGCACACAGACTCAAATTCACTCCATCTACAAAGAGACTTCGATGGTTCCTGTCATCACAGTTCCATAGTTCTGGCAAAACATGCCTATTTGTGCAATCACTCAAGATAATCAGGGTGATCTATTTGTTATTATCACTGAAACTGACATGTAGTTGTTAATTAGGACTACCTATACTGTAGAAGAATTTAAGACTAATTTCTAATGCCCATTACTTAAAATCAGAACTCATCCCTCTTCTCTGTATTAAAACTGTTTTGATGATACTTCCCAGCCAGAGTTGCAACCTGATGATACAGTGTACAAAGCAAGATAATCAGCTATATAAACACTGCAGCAATGTAAAGCAGAAACAGTCAAAAGGTATGAGATTATATTGTCTTCTCTGTCAATATCAGAAGTATTTTGTTTGATATTCTCTAATGTAACAAGCTCTTACAGTGCAGATGCACAAAATAGCCGTTACTGACATCACATCAGCCTGCATCACCTGCAGGTGATAATTTCCAAGGTGGTTTGCTCATTTTCAGCTTATCTTTCCAGAATCACCTTGGCACAGACATCATATTCCCCACAACTAAAGAATGGCATAATACGATCCCCACTTTAATGCTGAGAAAGAGGGCTGAGCAGATTTCCAGTGACCAGAAAGATAACAGAAATTGGGCAAACTTCTGGACCCTACTGCTACCATTAAAGCAATTCCCTTTAATAGCCAGCCAAGTGTAGATTCAAACCTCCTCAGTTCTATTTCTCTCACAAGTAAAGTACAGGCTACATGCATGCAAACATTCACCATCTTTGGAACTAAAACACTGAGCATGATTTGCTTCGGACACAGAATTTATTTGATTCTCATACAACCTCAGTCTTACAAAAACTGTACCTTGGAAGGCATTTCCTACCTGAAATGTAAACTTAATATTATTTTAAGCACCAGAAGTATGTTTGACAATAAACAGAGTACATGAAGACAGGATATATATACACAAAATGTTAAGTCAACTGTCTGTTGGAACCTGTATTTTCTTAACCTCTACATCAGGGAGTCTGAGTTCTCCATGATAACTTTAGCTTTCAATGCTTTGCAGGTCTGAGCCCCACGTGAGGATCAGGCAGCATCAGCTGGACAGGCACAAGCCCAAACCACTAAGGAAAGATACAGACATAGATACATATATGGTATTTCCAGAATGTACAGCAAGAACTCTACCTGGAAACACTCCTTATAGCTGTCTTCCCTGGACTTCTATTCCTTCATAAAGAACATGAGCTGTATCTGGTTATCGGTTTTCAGTTATATAGACTAAAATAAACCAATCCCCTTTTTTGCTGATGTGAACCAAGCAACTGAAAATTCAGGGAAAAATTGAGGCCCCACCCTGGAACCCCCACTCATTCAAGTGATAACTCTTGTGATACACTGAGGATGGCAGACAGATGAGCATGGAGACAGGCAAGAAGTCAGCCTAAGCTGAGCAACTTCACATGAAATCAGCACAAAACCAAGGAAGCTGCCAAGTAGGCACTGGACACTGGTCTAGTCAGGCTTTCTGGGTCACAGAATAGATCTTCTTTCTTCTGATCACAGCAGAACACACATGCCACCAAAAAAACACACAGTAGGAGAGGTCAGGGTGCTTTCTCAGGGGAGCACCGTGGGTGAAGTTTATCACTCAAAGCTGTTCAACCTTTCAGACAGCAAGTACAGTAGAATAAGTCACTATTAGGGTGGGTGCTGTTCTGCTCTGGGCACCCCTTTTGAGTTGCTTTTCCCTCTAGTCTAGGCATCATGCAGATGGGCAACAGGTCCGAGTAAAAGCCTGCCACACCACAGGGCTTCTCTGCTGAATTCTGAGCTACCTCTTCCCTGGGAAGTGTTGCAAAAAAATGCTTGTTTCTCTACAAGGTGATAGCAAAGTAAGACAAGAAAGGCCCCACAGTCATCCTACTGTGGCTGTTAGGAGGGGAAAAGCTATGCATCCCTTCACACTGAACATGAGTTTATCATGGCTTCAGTCCCCTCAGGGTTTTTGCACCTCCTCATCAGGAAGAGGATAGAAAGTATGAAGAAACAAATAATGAATGTAAGTCATGAAGTCAACAAGAGTCCCTTCCATTAAAAAGGATGGAGGAGGAGGAGGAGGAGGAGGAAGGAAAAGATAGCCTGGGGGTGGAAGGAGCAGTCCAAGAGCTTGTTTGCAGGGAACAAAGGCAAACTAAACAGAAGAGTCAGAGCACAGACATCAAACTGTCAAATGCCTCTTGGAGCACTGCCTCAGGAGTAAAGCAGCACTGGTGTTTGTCACCTTACAATATACCCCTGGCCACCTCACTCCCATTTGCTGTGGGGATTGACACAGTTTTGCATGTGTGCTTCTAAGTGTTAGCTGACTTTTACTAGCTCTCCTGAGAGACCCTGTGGAGACATGGGAAAAGAGAGACAAAGAAAAGCCAAGCAATTGAAGCTAGTGATTGTACATCTCAAGCTCCCATTTCTCAATTCACTTACAAGGGAAAAAAAGAAATAGATGGATAGGACAAACATTGCTCAGTATTTGCTATTAAATGAAACCAACTCCCATTATTTCTGCACCTGCCTTGTAATTGTGACAAGCAGGGTAAATGCAAACACTCTAGTTAATTTTCATTTTCTGAAACCACATAAAAATGAAGCAAAATTTTGATTTGGAATATTATCCATGTTGAAACAAAGCTTTATAACACCTTCTGAGACAGCCATAAAACTGTTGCTGCATATCAAAACAATGAAAAGACAGCCCAGTGCGTGTTAATGTGGCAGCTTTACAGTACATTACACCTCTTAGCTATTTTTATAGATTTATAAGAAGTCAATTTCCCAGTTGTTCTACCTACCCGCAGGCACGACTGCCATGGATATAAGTCATTCACCCTCTCACTGTATGCAAAATGTTAGATACTGAGTGCCCAGAACCAGGCTGATTACTCACAAAACCAAAAGGACCATGAACAGCTACCCTGTGGGGAAACACCCAGGTTCAAAGCTATCATTTTCTTCCCTTTCTTTCTTTTCAGAAATGCAGAAGCTCTGACAAACCACAGAAACAGAAAGAGTGAAGCAGCCAGTTTGTGTGCTGTAACAGTATTTCAGTTTGGTAATATATTCTAGTACAATAAATCAGCACCAAAAAGGGTGGACATTAGAGCTTGGATGAACAGTTTCAGAACACCACAGTTAGTGAAAGGTGCCCGTAACGAGCTTTATATTTGTACAGTAAGCAAATCCATTATTCAATATCCTCAATAGTATATGCTAGATCTCACAAATTAGGAGCTTTTGTGAGGTCTTTGTGACATGCTTCTCCCACCTTTACTTCTACCTATCATTAGTTATCATTTCCATGGGAGCTCTCCAGGCATTAGCCTTACAAAAGTCACCTATATTACTGAGGAACAGGGAATAAAATACCTGCAGGGATTTCACAGCTGTGCCCAGAGGCTTCAACTGTTGTATACATTAGATATGTTTTCAGATGATTCCCAGTTCCCAGGCATTTGGTCCACACGGGGCTATCCTGTTGATCTGTTGTGTCTTTCAAGAGCCAGTTTCTTGGTCTGTTGGTTTTTTGATTACCTGACAGGAACATCTATTTATTTCCCAGCACTGAAGCAGGAAATGTCTCATGATTTAATGAGTCTACAGGTAAAAATCATTTCAAAATACATGCCATCCACAGAGATCAAGTGGACTTGCCACAATTTTAGATCCTGTATGGTTTATTAAGCAGAGAATAATACATGTCACAAAAAACATTCAATAAAGCAGAAGAATGCTATTTAAGTGATTTGTGGATGGTCAGTCATGGAACATTTAACACATTTCTGATGATGGGGAACTATTTAATACACGTCCAGAAACAGACAAAAGTAGATATATAAGACAACTACTGGGAAGTCGTTCACCACCACAAGTCCTCAACACCAGACAGTTGCTGGGTGCCCCATGAACTCTAAGTTCAGCGGCAGCAGAATTTTAGATAATCAAAAGCCTACATCATAAAAAAATTAACACCTTTTCGAGTAATGCCTCTATAAGCAGGTTCAGAAAAAAGCTACAGCAAATCTGTAATGAAGACTTTAGCACCCTCTCCCCATAGAGTAAGTTGGAAGCCAACTTCTGACTCACCTGCTCCATCAGAGCTTCAGGCTGTAGTCCCAGAAGCACCTGCTCTTCTAAAAGCCAAAAGAAATTTGGATGACCTAGATAAGCATGTGACAGGGATGGCAGAAAGTAGCATGCCCTGCAATAGAGGAGTATCAGACTACTCCCAGAGCACAGGCTAAGGCTTGTGCTACTATCTGAGAAAACAGACACACAAAAGGAGAAAAGAAAAAAAGGGCTTGGAAACTGTAGCCCAAGGTGCACAAAGGAATTATTTTGGCATGATGCCAGACTCCTGTGGAACATTGGTCCAGGACTCAACTTCTGGACATTCACCTACTTTTTAGGGCAAGAGAGAAAATGGCATGGATGATGTGCTGTTTTTTAAGCAAGGAGTCCTAGTACTGGTGTGGTCAACAAGTATGATTTAAAAGTGAAGGTGAAAAGGAATCTCCCAAGCTTCAGTCAAGATACAAACACTTAAATTTACAAAGCCTTAGGAAGAAAAGGGCTCCACCCATTCCCCAATCTACAGAGCCTAAATATTTAAACAAAAACATGGTCTTACTGATTATAGCAATCTACTTTTCTCATAAGCTAATATAAACAAACTTCCATGTCCTACTTTCTTTCCCTTCTCCAACCTCTCTCCAATCTCATCTTCTAACTCTTTGTGACTGAGAAAGACTTCTCACACTGCCAGGGATAAAGCAGACATGACATCAGTGAAGCTGAAAAATGTTTCATATTTGCCTGACAAAGGACAGGAGGTCATATCGGGAGTACCTGGCACAATAAAGGCCATGAGCTACAGTGCTAGGTATGAGACAAAGAGAACTTGGTCTGACCCCCTCTTCTGAGTCGCCTTCTGCAAACTTGCCTGGTCAACCTTCCCTGTAACACCACCTACCCCAGAGGGCTCTTGTAGAGCAGCTGTGGTAAAGACTGTGAGGCATGCTGAGGACAAGGGAATGGATGCCAGCAAGGAACTCCTCTTCTCCCTGTGCACTGCGTTCCTTTCCCTTCAAGTTAACAGGGATTGGAGCAAAGCCTTTTGTAATGAACATAACAAAAGATGATGAGTTGGCCTCAAAGCAGTAATAAAAAAAAATTTAAGAACTCTTATAATAAAAAACACATTCATATAACTGTGTTTTATTATTTCCCACAGTTTTATTTTAATATATGACTCAGGGTGTGGAGACAAAGGTGTGATTCAGAGTAATAATGGGACTTTAAAAGCTTGTGCCACAGGGGTGGGCTAGGCCCTCTGGTTGCCATTTACAGGAAGCCCCTAGTCAAACAAAACTACAGCCCAGGTCCACATATGCTTTGCCCACATAAGGTAAAATGTGCCTGAGAAGTGGTGGTACACTGGGAGGAACAGACAGGAGATGTGTATATGAAGATAGGCAATACTGTGACTAGAGACCAGCAGAAGTGAAAGTGCTAACCTTAAGATGTTGTTAAGCATGGGCAGTACTTAACATCAGAGACCATAAAGAACATCTACATACGTGCTGCTTCTTAGTCCTTGCAGAGTATTTAACAATGCCTTTTAGACTTTAGGAGGCTGCGCACACTGAAATCCATGTACAACATGGTGCCATCAGCAATCAGTGCTGGGTAAATAAAGAGAAATAGGTAAAGCAGGTTTATTCAGCCATGGCAGCATGCAGGTGTTCATCCAGGACACTTGGCTTCGGCCTTGGCCTTCTGTACACACCTGCAATTGCTCCAGTGAGAATCACCAGTATTTCAGAAAATTATGCTTGCTTGCTCCTTTTCCTTCAACAGGTCATCTTAGGAATTGTCAGCGAAGAGAAGCAGATGTTGTTTGTGAATCAGAGGAGTATACCGAGCCTCACAAGGAAGTGCAGCATTCAGCCATAGCCAAGTTAAACAAGATTCTTTGATTTGTCACTGACTTCCCCACAGCACCAAAGATTTGCTTTGAGCTCAGCTTGAATGGCCAACAACTCAGGTAGAAAAACACCAATTTGTCTGAGCTGTCAGCAGCTCCCTGAGCTATTCCTGAAACACTACAGGACTTGACTCAACAATTTGAGACTTTTCAGCTGAAAATACTCGATGTGCCACAGGCTGACTGTGGTTCCAGTTCAACAAAGCACTTAAGCACATTTCATTAAGAGCACTTGCTGAACAGTCTGTTCTGTAGCTCCACAGGTGATACAAAGTCTAGCAGATCACCATTTTCAGCACTATGCACCATGTAGTGCTGGACGTCTGCGCCTCAGTACTGTAGAGATGGCTGCAGTTGGACATTTTGCTCTTCTGAGCAAGATTTTCCAAGAAAATGGGGGTTTGCAGTCATGCTATGTCTGTCTGTCCACATCTTCCAAGTTTGAAGAGAGGATGGAGATGGTCAGGAGACATGTAAGCACATATGTGGAGGGTCAAGAAAGGCCATTGGACGGAATACCAAAGGGAGGCAGAAAGAAGCCATTGAAGTTACGGTGAGCTGTGAGACACAAAGGCATCCTGCAGCAACATTTGTTGTGTGAACATACAAAATACTACTGGAAGAGAGATCAGTGAGGTTTCAAGTAAAGAATGAGCTCTAGATTCTGGTCCTCCTCTCTGTTAGAGACACAACCTTTCACTAGCTTACAATTTCTCCTTGCATTTCCTTATTGTGATGTGCAGACAGCAAGTGAATACCAACACCTGGCTTGAACTGCATCTTTCCAAGAGGTCAATGTGTTCACATGAAGGATGATTGACCAAATGCACACACACAGCAACAGCCCAGCTGCTTTCCAACATAATCTCCTTCTCTATTGGCAAATTGCTCCAGAAAGAAGAAACATGCTGCCTTGGAGAAACTTCTGCTTCTACTTGCATTTGTGCAGGCTGCTCCCTGTTTGGATTGAGGGCCCTCTGCACTCTCTGTAACCCTACAGAGAGGTGCAGCCAGAAAGTCTCACTGCACCCACCCACCTCCTGAATTTTGTCAGGCAACACCCAAAGAGACTAACTCCTTTCTAGGGAAACGGGCAAGTAGGAGAAAAATCTGATGCTATCATCAAAAAATGTTAGGGATGACGCACTGTGCAGCAAACCCCCTACCCCTGTCAAAACTTAACATAAAGAAAAGGCATCCTGTTCCTCCTCCACTTGAAAAAGCCCACCAGTGATAATACCAAAGGATAATACAATACATAAGACTACAAGTCTCCAGGCACATTGCAATGGGAAGGAAACATCTGTTTTAGAGATAGGCAAGAAAGCACAGAGAGGTAAGGAATTTGTCCAAGATCACTATAAGTGCCAGTGTCTGAGCATCATTCACTGTTTCCTGGGCTGGCGCACATAGCAGATGTGACTGAATGGGCTCACTGGCAATCCTGCCTAGCCATGTAGCATCCCTGCTCCCATGCAGCTTTTCTTCAAACACAAATTGTTTTGACTGGGAACCATCCAAGGCTGGCAGATTGTAAATGGCCACCCAGTACTGAAGGAAAACCACCATTAGTGCTGCAGTACTCTTACAGTCCCTATTTTTCAAGCAGTGCGGGAAACAAATGGATTGGTGGTGCTGGTCTAGTGCACTTGAGTGGGGCCAATGTATAGCACTACCCACACCTCTGTCTTGCTCTGCCTTCTGTGTAAGCAAAGCTGAAAAGCAACCCAGTCCTTTCTGTCTGAATGCACCTGTACCCTGCAGCAACCAGAAAGGAGGGGTGGGTGGATGACCCGATGTACTTGCGAGAGCCTGTCATCTCTGTCTCAGCAAATTTTGGGGCCTGAGTTTGTCATTAGTGGGGAAGCCAAGCCCAGATTTTAACCTCCTTGCAGCTCTGTTTTCCCTGTTTACCAGAGAAAATTATTTAATAAAAATTATTCCAGCGGGTTTACAGTGTAGTTTCTCTGAACTTTTAATAAGTAAGCACTGGAGGGGATGTGTATGAACTCTAAGTACAATGCACTTAAACAAAATATACATTTCTGTCTGTAAGACAGCTTTTCATCTCGCACATAGATGAGCTCCTGGATAACAGAATAATCTCTTTTATTTCTGGTTCTCTGTGCAAATATTCACCAATACATAAGTGAAGAGCATGATGCATGTTCCAACTCTGTTATTCTTCTCAAAAAATATAATATTGTATGGATAAGAAGTGTTATCATTTCTTTACTGTTCCATGACACAATAGATATGCCAGGTTACTAATAGGAAAGGGGAAAAAAAGCTTTTTTGTATTTCAAAGACTGCTAGACAACCTAGAGTACCAAACTGGCTTCCCCATTCTCCAAAGTACACAACAAAATAAGGTTGTGCAACAGAGTCTTCACCCTGAGCTACTCGCAGTACCCCTATGAAGCACATTGTGTAGCTTCATTGGAGACTTTCAGGCACATCAATCCCATCTGTGCTGCACAGGCAGGGAACACACCTTTGCAGGGAATACACTAGCTAGCAGCTGAGATGTGACAGCTTCTTACAGCATCCCTCCACTGGAAGAGGCCATAGGAGCACACCTCGTCTCTTCCAGGGAAAGCCAACAGGCTAACGTAAAGACTCTCACCCAGGGCATACAGTTCACAGGCCATTTACAAAGCTGTTCCTTTCTGTTTCTCAGCTGTTGGTTAACACCTTCCAGCTGAGATCTAGTAACTGGCTGTGTAAGCACTTCTAGTCAGTTCTAGGGCAAAGTCAAACAAGTCAGTTCAAACCACTGCCAGGTGGCTCGGCTAACTTGTTTTATTTTGTCCTGGAAGACTCAGGAGTGCTCACAGGTCAGGAAGAGTTGAGAGGGAGCTCCAAAATCCCGGATTAATGGAGCTAACTGGCATCCTAAGAATTAGTCCTTTTGAAGGCAAAGCCAAGAAAGATTAGGTTAAACACCACTAGATTTTGCCTTGACACAATCCATTATCAAGAAGAGAGTATTCAAAAAGGCAAGAGGCAGCAGTCTGCTCCATTGTTTCTCAGTGGTAAATCTTTGGACTAGCAGCCTGGAGATTTCCTCTGGCAGCTGACTTATCCCCTACAAGCAGGGAGCTGCTCTACCCTAGCGTCTTGAGTGCAGGCCCATAGAACACTGACACAGCCACACAGCCATGTCTTGGGCCCCCAGGGAAAACAGGGTCCAGGCTCCATTCCCCAACCGTTGCAGGAGCTTACAGAGCACTCAGCAAGAGCATAGACAGCTGATGCCAACTGCAGCCACATGATGTTCTCAAAATGAAGCAGTAGTACAGTTTCAGACAACTTAAAATCAGAAATAGAATTCCAGAGCTAATGACATTAGCAGAACTAACGTTACTTGGAGTCTTTAAAATAGACTGTACATCTTCTATGACCATGGTGACAAAGACCAGCCTGATCTGAGAACGACCTCCATCCCTTTATCTAAACTACAATTCATGCTCAGACGGGGAGAACCCAAAGCAGAACGATCCCTGATCCAGTGTTCTTCCTATTGTGCTTCTTCATGCATCAGGCATGGATACAGAAGTGTATTGCACAACCAACACTGGAATATGTTCCAGCCACCCTCACAGAGGTGGCTCACT
This sequence comes from Falco naumanni, assembly GCF_017639655.2. Taxonomy (NCBI): domain Eukaryota; kingdom Metazoa; phylum Chordata; class Aves; order Falconiformes; family Falconidae; genus Falco; species Falco naumanni. Next base: position 11,835,939 of record NC_054068.1, read on the forward strand.
CCCTTGACAACATACTATATAAAATTGTGCTGTGCAAATATATGCTGAAAGATTAACGGATTTTTTTTTAATGACAACGTGAACCCAAAGCCACCTCAAAAATACTTTTCCTACTATGGTAACTTCAATCTTAAGATTAGAAGCCAAACTTTGAGAAATAAGTACTTAAAATAATCGGCACGGGAGACAATTGTGATGGCGTTACTTTAAATACTGAGCTACAGGTACAGAGTGCCACCTACCGAGCTTTTCGGAGGATGACAAGTGGTCACGGAAACGAGGGATGATTCCAGTCGTGGTTTTCGTGTCCGATAGGGAACTTGTTTCAGTAGAAAAAAAAGGAAGTGGTAGATTTGAACTAATTTTCTTTAAACTAGAGCTTTTAACTCTGACCAAAGTGTCATGATATTAAGCAAGATAACACGAAATAAGACCCAAGTAACAACTGTAATGTTACCTGTGTAACTGTCTCAAAAAACCCTGAACAAAACAACTGTTCCTTTTGAGGTAATTATTCACAATGCACTGACAAAACGGAAAGAAATCTCAGGATGGGTCCCCTGGAATCTATCCAGGGATCAATATTATTCATTTTGAGTGACCAGAGACTAAGGATTCATGGGTACACCAAGCTGAAAGCAATTGCAAATGCAAAACTGAGGAATAAAATTCAGGATGATCTCAACTGACTGGTAAAGTCAGAACGCTGATATTCAGCTGAACAAGTGGTGCAAGAAGAAAGAAGGGATCTAGCACAGAGATGCAGAATAGGGAAGGATGGGGTAGGCAGCAATGCAAAGGGATTCTGAAAAGGATGTGAAACAGGTTATGGTGAACCTCAAGCTAAAAGCCTAGGTCAACAGCACAACAGTGTCACACACAAAAAAAATTCCCAAGCTGGGAGAAATGTCCCTTGTAAGAAATAGAGGTGCTATTCTAAACCAGTTAGCACTTGTAACGCATTAACTTCAATATTATCTCCAACATAAGTCACCATCTGCAGAAGTTGAATACAGTCCTGATGACAGCAATAAGAACAGGGTTTTGAAAGCCCGTCCTTTGAGGAGAAAAAATTTAATAAAACAGGGGTGTTCGTAATCTATAAGCAAGGAAAGTAAAATAAGTGTTCTAGCAAACTGATAAACCAAAGCATAGTATAGAAAAAATAAGAGACAGTTTCCCAGTGAGCAGTGAAGAAGAAAAGATAGAATTATGTTAATCACAACAAAGGTTTAGAGTGGTGATTTAAGAAAAGCTTTTTAGTTGTTACAGTGGTGATAACACACCAATTGTTCCAGTGATTAACTGAAACTAGGTTCTTTTAATAACCCTGGCTCCAGAAACCTCACTCATCAACAACCTGTAGATAGCTCTTTACATAATCGACTTAACACTCATCTACTTATGAGCTGTCATGAAACATCTTTGAAGAGGTGATACAATTTGAACATACAATGGCCCACTTCCTATAAGGAGAAATTTACCTATGTGTAAAAACTCTGTTTCTATGTCCAACAGTTCATACCTGATGAATAATTTATCTAAAAGACAGCTAAAATTCTGGTGACCAAAACCTACAGATAAAAGCCTGCTACTTAAAGGGAGCTGTAAGTGCAGTGAAGTATCTGGCCCTGACTTCTCTGTACATTGGCAAAATACCGTCCTTTATAGAGACTGTGAAGGGAGTTACTGACACTAGGCAAGCTTCTGCTGTGTACAAGACCCACATTCCTTCTAGAGGAGCTCAAAACACAGTGATGCTGCCTGAAGCATCTCCTGACCTTCCTAAATCATGGGATTAAAGTTCCCAGATCTTGCAGAGGGCCACGAAAGAGTGGCATCAGTCAGCCTTACCTACTAAGGCTCTTCCCAATGCCTAATGAATGCAACACATTACAGAATTCAGAAGACAGACTTCATTGTTTGAAATAACTTAGGTCAGAAAGCTTCGCAGAAGACCTGGTTCTCAGCCTGCTTTTCCAATTGTCTCATCCAGGTCCCCACTCAGCAAGCATGGAACATAATCTTAAAGTGCAGCCCACTCAGAAGCCAATGTTGTAAGCCTGAAGATCTACTAACTCCAGCTCTTGGTTACATTCCCGCCCCTTAATGACATGAAAGCGAGTCTTCCCAAAAACTTGAAGTAAGAGGAAGAGACAATCAAATGTTTTATTGTATTCCCACTGCTTTACTGCATGTCACAGAACGTTTTTGGTTAAAGATGGTTGCTGCATTTCTGTGTATAGCCTTGTGTTCCCAGCACCCACACTAACTCTTAGGGATCAGTGAGGAACAACTCCACTTACCCCTTGGCACACCATGTTTAAATTGTTCTGGAGAGCAGTGCTTTGCTAAGGCAAGGCAGTGGAGGCCATGAAGGATCTTCATACCTGTTGCTAGACACTGGCTCACACATTCAGCTCTCACATTACCATTTGGCAAGGTACAAACATTAAAGAACATTGTTTATAAATTATATTTGTGTGAATAAGATTTTTAAATAATGAAGGAGGATGATAGAAACATAAATTAAGTTATTGGTGTAATAGCTAATCAGAAATTACTTTTACCTGGTTCAGATGTTTAGCTAGTTTGCACAAGCTAATTACCTTCTTTGACCTATTCTAGAACTGCTCCACACTTGGAAGAATCTCTTCCCTGTTGCCATTATTGCAGAGAAGAGTAGCTAGCCAAAAAAAGCCACTCTGGACTATTTCCTCCTTTATTGGACTAAAGGAATAGATTCTGCCTTCCCTTTTCAAATGTACGTCCCCCATTCTCTTGTTTAGGTACTGGGGAGTCACATACTAATGCAGCTTCCTCTACTACAGCTTTCTGAAAACACAGAGGTGCAATATCATTTACCAGAAATAAAAAGAACACCATGTTTTTTCCACCTTAATCATATAGAGGCTGAACGTGATAGAGGTTGAACGTGCTAGAGCAAGGTGATGGAGAATGGGATGCTTTCAACAAGTAACTGATCCACCTGCACCTGGCTACATCTAGGGTTGCCTGTTGGGACGCATTCACATAAAGTAGAAAGGCGTCATATGGTTCCCTCCCACTGATGTCACCTCCCAGTAAATGGGCCTTCTTCCTGCTTGTATTCTTGCTCTTAACCCTAATGCCCTGCAAGTTTCTGTCCTACTACAGAAAGATGACAAAGCATAGGGTAACAGTAGTCCCACAGTCCCAAGTCTGCTGGCTAAATCGGTCAAGCATGGACTTGGCGCAGGGCACATCCAGAAGGACATTTCAGACCAGAGTCTCCCATATTTCGTATAGATATAACAGGCTTTCCACAGACACTAATCAACATGGCAAAACCTTACTCTCAAGTTTATTAGCAGTTAAGAATTACTTTACAATCTTATTACTCCCAAATTTCCTTTTGCTAAACCAGTCAGCCTACTCTTTTACTTAAAGATACACTACAAAACAGTTTATCCTTCCAAGTAACTATTTCCCAGTTGTTGTTTGTGGTAACCCCATTACATTCAAAGTTGAATTATGCTTTAACAACTATAGTATGTTTTGGGTTCGTAGGGTTGGTTATTTTTTAAGATGATAGAAATTTTTTTAGATGAATACAAAAATGGAGTAAGACTAGAAAAAACATCTACTTTCATAGAGAGTCTTTATATTTCTTTATCCTTGCTCTGTTCCTGTAGACTTCACACACATTAAAGACCATATTAATTTGAAAACTCAGTCACAGCATCCCTTCATAAATGGCATATTAAATTCCCTTTATTATTTCTTCCCAAATAGAAACTCCAAACTGCACTGCTTGTTTTTTGTGGGTTTTTTTTTTCTTAGAGCATAAGTAGCCATGAATGAAATAACTGGCTCTAACAACTTCAGTAATTTCTGTACATTTCAGAACACGGAGAAAATGAGGACAAAAATAGCAACAGAAGAGAACCCATGCAAGCTTCATTGCATCCTCTCTGTGCAGTTGCTATGCAGCAATTGCCTTCCTACAAAGAACTTTGGCTTTTTTGCTTACTAACATTTCGTCATTCAAGTAGATACAGTATGTTCAGATCCAAAACAACCTAAAAGAAGTCTTTGCTCTGAAAGCTGTCTCAGATAACTACTAATTAGAATGTACATGCCCTCTGACTTGCTCATTTTGGAACTATATTAACAATAGGACAGAATATACAACTTAAATAAGCAACCACCACTACCACAGAAAGACAAAAGTCCTCTTTTCACCCTCATGCAAAAAACACAGTGAAGCAGGCAGGCACTCAGCCTAAAAAGAAAAAAAAAGGGGGGGGGGGGGTGGGGGGTGGTGGAAAGCAGCATTTTTGGCAGTTAATGTGGGCAACCTTTGTCACTGCTGTCTTTTCCAGCAGGTTTCTGGCCCACTGCTATTTTACACTCCTGTGTTTTGCTATAGATGTGAGCATATCAAAAGCTCATGTAAACAGCCACCTGCTTACTCCTTCAGCAACAGTAAAACACTTAAAACTTTGAAAGGCAAAGTCATTTATTATGTACACACTGTGAAAAGAATCAATAAATCAATGTTCTTTATATGGATTTACGAGAAGAATTTACCCTCTTTCCAAGGACAAATGAAAAAAAAGAATTACTCTACTGGGGTCCACAACTACAGTCCTAAACCAAGTTACCAGCACAGATTTCCTGGCTGTATCCCCTTGCCCCTGACCATTATCCCTTACACCATGTACTCAGTCTCATGCGGTAGTGAGAGACTGCACTGCTGCTATATAGTCACCATCCTCCTCCATCACCAACACAGCTGCACCCAACCCTATTTTCCCACCCTGTTTATCACCCACACTACCTGTCAACTAGGCTAAACTGCTTACAAGCTTATTGCCTGCCTACAAAGTACATTCTGGCAGAGATACCACAGATAAGCACCTACCAAAATAATGCTATACATCTTAAGAAAAAGGCAATCACATACCCGTATCTTCATCTCCCAGTGCAAGGGGACAGGTCCTTTCAAATGAACATTTGTAAAATCCCTAACTTGGGTGAGCAGCCAACAGTTGTGTCTCCCCTATCAGATGCCTTTATCGTGGCCCAGGGAAGCACAGCTGCCCAGCTGCAAAGGCTGTCTATTCCTTCCAGGAACAGCCCCACACAAAGGCAAAGGCACAGATGCTGCCCCTCAAGGATGAAACTTACAAAACAGGATCAGGTGCTGAAACTCTAAGGTGTAATAGACAACATCCTGGCCTTGCTGAGACAAAATCAGATGTGCCAGTTCATTAACTTCTCTGCTGCAAAAGGTTTTGTTAGGACAAGGCTGAGATTTCACCCCGTTTTTCTCCTGTTCCAGCTCTGTTCTTTCAGCCTTGTTCAAAATGCACCTGACATGGAACTGGATAGAAAGACTGAATGCTCTTAAAGGTTCTTCTGCCACTCTTAGTTTTAATGGTTTGTTGGCTCCCTTTCCTAAGGAGAGTTTTCTGGTGCTTTTCTGTTGAGTTTTTCCTTTCTTATTACCAGCAAAATACTTGAAAACATATTGGTAAAGTCACCCAGTTGTGCCTCATGGCTTTCAGCAAGGAGGAACAATTAGAGAACAAAGTATTTATATCAGCAGGCAGTGCACAGATGTATGGATACTTTGCATTTGCCCTGGCAAAGCCTCCTAAACTGGCCAGAATGTTAAAAAAAATAAACAAAATTCCTGCAGCTACTGCACAGTTGAGTTGAACCAGCTTATTAGAGTTACCTGAATTCTAGTATTCTTTTTCCTCATCCCACAGTCAGCATGCACTGTTCCTCACTAATCAGCATAAGAGGGCTGACTGGGATTTTTATCTTCCACACAATGCCACAAAGATCACACACATATTCCAGAGCAAACCAACATTCCTACCACAGCGAAAGAAACCAAGTGCAGCATTACCCTTCTAAGTGGTCATTCATTTAACAGAGTGTGTGGTTGTTCTGTAAGGCTTAATTGATCCTAAACTTCATTAGGTTCTTAGAACTCAGCAATACAGTTAGTAACACAGTTAGCAACACCATTTGTTCCCATATTTCTTGATTTTTGTACTTTTTTGATGAAATTCAATCTATTTTTCAGCTTTTACAAAAGAAATAGGCTGTCACAGACAACTTTCACAGAGTAAATCATAATGCCCATGTAAGACTAGCATGCAGAGACTTTCAGAGCTACTAGAAATTACTTGAGTTGCTACCAGTGGAAAACATAGCTCTGAAGCAATCATTTAAACCATGTAGAAGAAACACCTAAAGCATCAGGTTACTTTTGAACATCTCAAACTTAATTTCTAGCCTTCACATTTCCCCGTCTTTAAAAGCAGAATAATAGTACAGTTTACATAGTTCAGAAAGTGACTCTTCTTGTAAAATGCTTTCTTATAAAAAGTACTTAGTAATTCAACAAAAGGACATTTTAGAAGTAGTGAGGCAGCTCATTTAGAAACAACAATTCCACAGAGTGATAGATCAGTTTAGGAAACAAGTTTCAGCCTCTGAAAATCAATAAGCCTTTCTATAACAGCAGCAATATAAAGCAGCTTTAGAAAGTAAAATCACTTACAATTACCAGCTTTGTAAGAATAGTCCACTGATTTCTTCAAGTGACGTTCCAGTTTTCAGGTCATACTTTTCACTCTAAAGCCAAACAATATGAGACTGACATCACCACAGAAACTTCTCACCTTCCCTCACTGAGGTGAAGAACCAGACCTTCCTTCTCCCATTGATACCACCACACCACATCCAAGTACCATTACCGTGCTGGTTGCCCCACTGATGCACACCATCTCCTCTTCCTACACCTCCCAGATACCATGTAATCTTCCTATGAAAAGTTTCTGACCTATGCACTTTCAGAATAGGTCACCCACATGGGGGAACCTCTCTGCAGAACTGCTCTCAGGAAGGTGTTCATCTTGACTTGTGAACAAGGAATGAACCAGGGATTTCCATCAATAAACCCTTGGCTGTTACAGCTTGAGGGAAGAGCTCAGGTTCCCAAGCTATGACTTAACTTTCTGATTTCACCCGAGAGTAAAGGACACATCATCCCTTGCCACTCTTACAAAGGCAGTTTGTTCAGAGCAAAAGTTCTGTGAGTTACTATGACATTATTTCCTTATATTTACCTTGTTATTCCTATGTTCTTGCTGCAATGCAGGATCCCAATATTTGTGCTCCATCCCCTGTGTGAGGAAAGGAAATATTTATTATTTCCTTAACCTTGACAACAGATGACTCCAGCTGCAGCAAGGCGCTGGGAGGGCTGGGGGGCAGGGGAGGGGAGGGGGGGATGCCCTCAGCCGCAAGCACCTCAGCACCAACTGGTGCAGACTGGGGGGTTTCCACTCCTTTCAGTGAGGTTCGAAACAAAGGGGGAAGGAAGAGAAATTTACAAGAAAAGTTAAGGCAGAAACCAAGCAGTCAGTACTTGGGCATCACCTTGTTGATTTTAACTACACTTGGCTGGCCGCATATTGTGAATACCGATTACAAGCAATAGAATGTTTTTTTCCTATAAATTACTGCACTACCATAAGTTATAAAGCACAATAGGCGGGCCACCACTGAAAAGATTTACGGGGGGGGCAGGAGTTAGGTTGGTTGGTCACCAAAGTCATCCCAGAGGAGCTGCGGGCACGCCGGGCTACCTGGGCGCAGGGGCGAACCCCGCTGTCCCACGAGCCAAATAACCAAAGCGGTGGTTTGACCTTGGCACTTACCAAGCCAAACGCCGGCGTTACTGCGGCTGTTTCCCCCCGCACTTCGGGGGACACGTTTGCAGGTTTCTCAGAGGTGACTGTCGCAGCCCCCTCGGGCGCTGCCACCCTGCGAGGGACCCCGGAGCGGGGGCCGGGAGACCGTCCGCCCGCAGCCGGCAGGTGCCTCGCCTCACAGAGGCGGCGACAGCCCTCCGCGCCTTCCCGCCGCCGCCGCGCGCCCACCGCGCGGACGCGCGCCCCCCCTCCACGTCCCCGGCCGGGGGCGGCGCATGCGCGCAGCGGCGTGCGGCGGGGCAGAGCGGCGCGGGCAGCGATGGCCGGCGGGGAGCAGCGCGGCGCGCCCGGCGGCCCCGAGCGGGTGGCGCTGAAGAAGGAGATCGGGCTGGTCAGCGCCTGTGCCATCATCATCGGTAAGGGCCGCCGCCCGGTGCCCCCGCGGGACAGCGCGTCTCGCCGCTGCTCGCCCACGGGCAGCGCTGCCAGCCCGTCCCGCTCGGCTGAGCCCCGCGCTGAGGCGGGGGCTCGGGGCCCGCCGGCGCGGCGAGGAGCGGCGGTGTAGCGAGGCACGGCACCCGCGGGCAGGTGTACCGGGGCGCCAGCCCATCGTCCGGTACCGCTACCGGGAGATGTGGCACGGGACGACGCGTCCCGGCTGGCGGGGCGCGGGGGGCGGTGGTCGGGACGTGCCTGTGGGGCGCGGTGCTGCTTGGGGGGGCAACAAAACACGGGTAAAGCCCCCCCGCGCAGCCGCTGGGCTGAACGCAGCATCGGGAGATTTGCTAAAGCGGTCCCCTGATGGCCTTTCGCGCTGTTCGGGCTCGTGCCCTTTTATTGCTAAGGCTAAACCAAAAGTTGATTCTTTTAGCTGAGATTGGCTTGCAGCTTGGCAGCTTGGGCTTGCAGAAAGCCACCGAACGGCCCGGGGCGGCGGGAGCTGGCAGCGGGGCACCGGCAGCCACGCAACAGGGCACCAACAGCAGGGCAGCAGGGCACCGGCAGCAAGGCAACACAGCAGCACGGCAGCACGGATGCTGGCAGCAGGGCACCGGCAGCAGGGCACCACAGCAGCGCGGGAACCGGTAGCAGGGCACCGGCAGCACACGCACCAGCAGCAGGGCACTGTCCCGCTTCGCGCACCTGCCGGGAGCTGGCAGAGCTGCTGCCGGTCGGTGCCTTTTCCAACAGACCCTCTGGTTTGCGTTTCTGAGCTGCCAGCCAGCGGGGCTGAGCCTGCTTATCCCGTAACAGTCAAAACTGAGAAATGAGGGCAAGGCTGTGCTCAGCAGCTTCCCGCAGCAGGCTCTGGCCCAGTGCGGTGTTCGGTCTAGGGGAGCTGGGGCAAGTCCAGGGAGGGAGATGTGTCCTAGCCAAATACAAGCAGCCTGTACAAACTCAGTGAGTCTCAGAACCCTGGGGGGAGGCCCAGCCCCCACCTTCCCCACCGTGAGGTGCTGGAATGGCTCGCAGTGACAGCTGGGGCCAGGCCTGGGGCACGGGGAGGTGGCAGTGGGCACAGTGGGCACGGCAGGAGCAGCGGCAGCAGCATGCTGTGTGGTAGCAGAGTTGGCGGGGACAGCCCGTTGCGTCTGCATGAGTGATGTCCCCATGCTTGAGGAAGCAGACTTTACTGCATACTTCCTATAGGTTATCATACTATCCTACTACAATCTTACGCTGTTAGCCCTGTATTCCTTTATGCCCCATTTAACTGGATAGGATCTTGCAAAAAAACCCCACAAAACCAAAAACACAAGAGAGAAATTTCAGTGCCATTGAACAGGATCTCTTGCATCGTGAGCAAGGCTGTTATACAAAAGGATGATATTTCATTCCGTTCCCATACTGAAATACTAAATGTAAGGGGCAGCTATAACTGCAGTTGAATCCTTTTGGCGTATTTAAGGGGGAAAATCTGGTTCGTGGATCTTGGTGGAGCACAGATGACCTTGCATGAGAGTGGGGTACTTGTGAGTATTTGGCAAGATACTGTGCTGTAAGGCACCTCCAGGGTTAGGTATCACCTGAGTTGCTGCTGGCCATAGGGAAAATTTATGGCATCTATGTCATTTGCTAGTGCTGGTATTAGATAATTGGGTAATTGTATCTCAAGACTGCTACTCTGCTCTCCTAGATCCCTTCTCAGTCAACCTTTCATCAACCTGACTCATTTGCAACATGTTGCAAGCACAATACCTGTATAATGACGCTTACACAAAATCTTGTGAAACAGTCTCTCATCTACCAAAGACATTTGAGTAGGGAAAAATATTGATATTTATGATTAAGTCTAGTACTGTCAAGAGGTTTAAGTATTAGAGAAGGTTATCTGCATTGCCAAATAAAGCCTAAAATTTCTGCTGCAAATTCCCCTGTATTTTGATAAAAGAAGTTGGAAAAACAACCCTAGGATCCTATTTTGGGGTCTGATTTGTGTGTGGGTGTGTGAAATTACATTATATATCACAGAGTCCCCATTGACAAAGAGATAGTAAGAGCATAGTATAGCTTTGTACATGTCACTACATAAAACTTGACAGCCTAGAATCGGAGGACACTGTAAATTACATTACACCAGATTGGCTTGTAAACCATTACTGGAGTTAAATAAGAGGAATCTGTTCTAGCAAAAAACCTAAACTGCTTGATCTGAATTCGTATTAGACAACCAGTTAGCTCACAAATTTTCTATATGATAAAATTTAACACTGGGAAGACTTTCCAAATTCTTGGATGTCGGGGAAAAATGGGTGCAGCCAGTGTCATAGCCTTTTGAACTGATGACAGACCAGGACTTTCATGTTAGCCATCATAACAGTTTTCCTGTTTCTGAGTGGGGAACGGAAACGCTTTTCTCTTCAAGGGTTTAGACATCAAACTCTGATGCATCCCATGGCAAAGTCATATTGCTTGAGAACACCAAGAAAAAAGAAAATGCCTTTGAAAAAAAACCTTTCTTGCGCTGCATGGAGCTAAAAAAAGATTATGCACTTTATTTTAATTTAAATGTTTTTGTAGGTTATCTTTATTCAAATAGCGTATAAAAGTGCTGCAGGTACAGAAAATGCAAGAGGATATTTTTTGCATTATCAAATAGAAGTTTGATGCAGTGATACACCAAATGCTCTGTTTTAGCTGACCTGCTCTACAATAATCAGCTGCAGGGTGGATATAGACAATTATAATCTTATAGTAATTAGTAACAGAAAGAGGATGTTTCCTACTCGACAGAGTATTTGGAAAATACTGTAAATATGAGCCTATAAATATGTGATTAGTAAGTTCACGGTTGCCTTCTATACACTAATTCTGCTTGGTTAAAATAAAGCATTTTATGATTTGCAGCTGGGGGGATGGAATCAGGTTGTTTTCTGAGTGCTCCTTAGCACAATGAAATGAGGTGAAAGAGAAGGCTTGGAGGTGGGGCACCATGATCCGGTATATTTGACAAGTATTCCAATAATGTCAGGGTCTCTCAATATTTCATAGTCCCTGAAATTTCACAGTTGCATCTGAGGAAGCAAAAATGACCTCTAGATGCAGATATACGACTTCATCCAGCTTGAACTTTACAGGCTTCTGGCTGTTAGAGCTAAGGAGGTGCTCAGCCTGCCCGGTGAACGCAAGGCGCTCACTAGTTTGGGACGCAGTGACTGGTACAGGAGGGGGAGGCAGCCCTCATCCCGCCAGCCGCCCTGCAGCTCCCGTAGCCTGTGCTAATTCCCTGTAAAGCAAGTGTTCCTTTCCCATCTTCTTTCCATGTTCTGAATTACAGGACTATTTTCTTACTAATTTTACAACCGAGATACTTGTCAACATAATAAATTGCTATGCCATCTTAATATGATCACAAAACTCATCCTTTCAAATTTTTATCCTCTCTTGGTAGAGGCTTGAAAGGCTTTGCCCTAAGAAATAGCAGTTCATCAAATAAAAAACAGCAGAAAAAATAGCAGAACAAAGTACATCAAATTAGCAATCTAATATACCTGTCCAATATCCACCCCATAGGACAGTTTCCTGATTTCTCCTGGCAACCTAGCTTTCACAACACATAAGCCTATCCCTCATTACTTCATTATTTAACTATTTTTAAATTTGCGTACAAACAAGCCTAGTCAGAGAAGAAAGCCGTTTCCAAAGGTTGTTTCATGAAGAGGCAGAAGACACCACTTTGGAGTATCCTAACGTAAATACAAAAAAACATTTTGATGCTAAAAAGGGACTGCTACTTAATGACTGTGAAACTGAAGACAGTGTTCAGTAGCAGTAATAAATCTTCCTGGCAATTCATCTCTGCCACAGAATTTTGGGAAGTGCCAGAGACTTGCTGTAGGAGTACCCAAACCACTCTGTCTCAAATGTTGTTATGTACAGCAAAAACAAATCTCTCACGGGCTCCAGCTATCAATAATCTTCTAATGTACTCAATACACTGCAAATTAAGCTTGCCAATACTCAGATGAAGTGATACAGCTTAAAAAGTAGCAACATATGTGCTTTATTATCTAGTAGGTAATAACTTACAGATACAATATGATTGCTTTAAACCCAATTAAGAATTTATTTTGCAGACACCAAAATCTATGCTGTGTTTAATTCGACAGTTATTTTATGCACTTTCTACATAGCTGGCTTTGTATCTCATTTGTAGAGCTACACATATAATTAAGATTATTGCACGTGTTTCTTTTCTATGAGCAAAGGCATATGAGCCATATAGAGAAACTCTTACTCAGTTTCTTCAGTGCCTTATTCAGTGCCTTCAATGAGAGTTGTACCTGTGTAGATGAAAAACTGAGTAAGAAGCTCCATGACTTGGCTCTGTGTAGTTTCTACCACATTCCAGTGTTCTTTAGAAAAGTACAAGAATTCGAAACAGCAGCCTGATTAACGTCTGGTGCCAGCCTGGTTCTTTTGATCTGAGGAACAAAATTCACTATTCTTACATTAGAAGTATACATTTATCTGTATACATAAAATGCATGTATAAGACATTTGGCAAGAGATGTTTAACTGTTTAATACAGCTCAAGTAGCTTTATATAAAAGAAACAGTTAAACACCTCTTAAAATATTTGTTTATGTGGCTTGTAAAACTGCATGAAAGTAGCCATAGTGTCTTACTCACATCGTGGTAAAATCTGTTGTATACACTGAATGATTTTATGTCAGGCTATGTAATACCCATTACAAGACCTACAAATTGAGCCACAATGAAATATGTCAGCTAGAAGTAAATACGACTTATCTTATTTAGCACAGGTGGTCAAATTATCTGCATCATCTGACTTGGCATTGCTTAAAAAATGCTTGGAGTGCTTATTCTACTCACAGACAAGCTGGGTCTGAGATCCCTTATAAATTGGTTCCCAGTTCAAGTCCAGTGATAATACCAAAACACTGTTCAGCAGACCAACGAGCAGTATGTTCAGTTATTGCTATTTCTGAAAGTAGCTTTCTGGAATTTATCTTCTCCATATCGCCCAGAAAACAGCACATACTTGCTTTCTTCCATAGCTGATGCCAGTCAGACACCTTATGGATGGTCTCAGCGGAATACGTAGAAGCTGAAAAGCCCCATTACATTGGAGACACTTCCTTATGTCAGGGTTTTCATGGTATGTAGTGCAAATTGCTGTCTACATCATGATAAACCATCAAGGGAATAACCAAATAAGTTTCCTTGGTTGTCATTATATCTGCCTGGCGTTGTACTTATTTACTAAAAATTGCATATGCATCTACAGGGAAATTCTCATTTCCATAAATATCATTTCCAGGGCAGCGCTCTGAGATAGCACTGAGTTCAGAAGTATAATCGCACTGGATGCGATTTTTCCTCCTTGCCATTAACAGAAAACTATTTACCAGCCTTCCTGCGTGTCCGTTTGCTCTCTCCTTGCTGTTATGCTTCTTGCCATTCTAACACGCCCTAAATCCCACAGACCGTCTTTGAAGACAGAAACCTATTACAGGATTCGGCAAGCTGCTAGTATAACACTGGGGAAGGAAAACAGATGGAACTGAGAATAGTGTTTGTACTCATATTTTCCATAACATACAAGAACTTAAGTGGAAATAGCTAGGTAGAAATAGCTAGGTATTAATGCCAGCTGCTTGATGAGTCCTGTCTGATTTCATATGACACTGTTGCTTAAGGAAACTGGTTATTGGTCATGGAATCACCTGGCACCGATCAGATCCATCTCTTTATCAAGTAACATATCAAATCATTAGGAGATCATGTCTAGTCAGGCCCAATGGACTTCACTTGTGTAGTACCCAAGTTACGAGACTGCAGCAGAAAGATATATGAGGAAGATGGAAAGAAAACACCCGCATCTCTAGGTGATTTCTTCTGATTTCTGTGATCCTGGCCAGGGTCACAGAAAACGGTGGTGTTGCAGCAAGAATCTTCTCCCTCTCTGAATCTGTGTGAGAGCATTTCACTGTTATAGCTAGCTGAAGTTTCAGGACACACTTTTGTTCACTGACTTGTGAGAGTAATACAGATTACTTCAGTAGCTCGCTCGCTCTCTCTCTCAAAAAAAAAGTGTTTCTAAAAAGAGTCTTCCCTATCTCTGTTACCCTCCTTGTTAACTAATATTTTGAGCATTCAGTTCCATATGGCACTTGCTGTCATAACACACAAAAGTATTTACACATGTATGATCGGGGTTTTTTCAGGGCAATAGTTCAGGATCTAGCTCTGGACTGTAGAGAAATGTAATTCAACATTTTGTCTTCTTATAAATTCAAATGATGGTTAAATAAAGGCAGCAGTCAACTTTTGTTCAAGATAAATGGCACATCTTCCTTACTAGTGGGAAACCACAAAGACACCTTTGAGGCACTTTTGAAGATTTTTTTTTCCCCGTAGGGTCTAGAGGCTTAGGCTCAGATTCAAAACTACTGAAAGTTACATGTCCAGGTTCCATATGTACATTAAAAACTGATAGGTGTCCATAATTTGGCATGATACCTAGTATGAAAAAGAGGCACATAACTGCTGAGGAAGATCAGACCCTACATTTTGAAGGGGAGAAACCTAGGGATGCCCATCCAAAATGCATCGTGCAAGTTACATTTATGGTGTGATATGTTTTAGGGGTGATGCCATGTTCTCATGTTCTTCAAGGCTGTTCCAACATACAATTGTCTATCAGAATTGTTTGGGGTAGCCTTTCATCTGAGTTTAGGCAGCTGAAAATAACACTTGCAAGTAAAAACCATGGCAAAGTTCAAATTAAGCTTGGTAAAAATCCAGGGAGTTCCTGCAGCTTCTCTGGGCTAGCAGCTTACCTCTGAGGCTGAATTTACGGAGGGCAGCAAAAAGGAACTCTAATTAGAAATTCCTGGCAGGGAAAAAAAAAAAAAAAAAAAAAAGGGCCTTAATGTCATATTTTTCTTAATTGAGTCTTTCTGGACATAGAAAATGGTTTTGTTTGTCCACAGATGTGCCTTTCTGCTGCAGTCTGTATCCAGGCGAATTCAGCATGTGAAGTCCCTCATGTACAAGAACAAAAGCCAAAACAGCAGCAAAAAAAACAAAGTAAAAAATGTCAACATGAACAAATTGTTCCCATATGATCTTCAGAAACAGTAATAGGGCATAAAGAAGATCTTTGCAAAAAAACTCAATTTGTACTTTATAAAGTCAGTGATACTTAGCAAAACTATCAACATTTGTAACATAATTCTGTTTCCAGGTTATTAACTACCAGGTATTTGTTGACCAGTGGTTTTGGTTTGGGTGGGTTTTGCTAATTGGTGGGGTTTTTTTTCCTTCTTACCTTCTGAAAAAGTAGAAAATTCTGATTGGGATGCAATGACTGATCAGAAGGCTGAAGTGATGGGCTTTCTGCAATGCATGCCAGTAGTTTAGATACCCTGCAACAGAAACTCTTCTTCCTTGATAGATGAAAAAACAAAGGTAGCATCCTTTGGTAGTGTCTTACTCCTCATCTGGCAGTACAGTGCCTGCTTTCAGCAGTGCCATAAATCTCCACTCGCGTTCCCTTTTCCTGTGCCTTGCAGCTCATTTCCTTCTAGCATAATGTAGCCTTTTCTGTTGAGAAAGTCTGTTCTGCTTTGGCAGGCTCACAACAAGCAGAAATGGTTTGGTAGAGATTTAGCTTTTTTGTGTTGAGAGCTTTTTGTGTGCCAAACTTTTCCTTTCAAGACCCCGTTTTTTGTTGGGCTGTGGGGGGGAGTTTCTAATAGCTGCCACACTTTTTTTGTCATCTTGGTTGCAGCATGATGAAATGAGAAGGCATTTGTCAGTACCAAAGTGCCCCAAATATAAAACATCCTAACAGTATTGTTTTTTCTGCTGGTCCTGAAAAACCCAGAAGTCTCCCAACGAGTTCTTTAGCAGATGTTCCACAGCGAAGAGCAGGGAGCCAGCAATCCAGCACAGACCGAGCATCTCAGCATCCTAATTCCTTTTTAAATGCCTGTATCCTTCCCTGTATTGTGAGGAAGCATAGGAAATATGCAAGCCCTGTTCTCCTGGAGGGGAAAGCCATATATAATGGTAAATACATTTCTTCACGTGCCAGCCTCCACAAAATCTCCTTATGCAGTATTAGTTTATTCTCCTGATGTGTTCTTCTGGCACTGGCCTCTGCAAGTCAGGGCTAAAAAGCAAGATTTAGAGGAGTGGTTTTCTACAAATTGTTCCCATCTTCAGGAGCTTGTAGATAGTTTTTCTGATTTCAGGGTAATGAATGGCCCAGTCTATTGGGGTTGAGCCAATTAAATTCTTGCTTCTGGACATGGCTCATCATCTCTTTCAGACAAGAGAGACAAATTCCACTGGATCTCAGAGAAAGAAAGGTGGAGGGGAATATATTGGTGATGTTTAAGCTTGAGGAATTTCTGTATCATTGAGTAATGGAATAACCCCCACAGCTGAATTGCTCCGATTCATTTACCACTTTCTTTAGCACAGTACCAAAACTTACAGAAAAATAAAATCTTTCTGTATCTGAAAATTAAGTTGAAATTTTTTATCGGTTCCTTGAATACTGTTGTAATCACACTTCGAACATGGGCTTCAGGGTCAATAGTGTAAAACATAGCATTAAAAATCAGTGCAACTTCAGAGAGGTTACTTCTAACGCCAAGAAACAGGTCAGTGATCTGGATGAGTAGCAGTTTTTCTGTGAATAAAACAATAGCTCTTTCATCAGCTACATGAAGCCACATAATCTAGATCTGGCCAAACATCTTAATTTAATATACGGCAGAAATTATGTTTAAACAATATAAAGACCTTATGTGGAGTCACAAAAGCCTGGAAAAATCAAAGGAAGAATCTCATTCTACGGAATACACTGGGCCAGAGAACTAAAATCCACAATATTATTTGATCTATGACAATGAATGTCACAAGGCTGCCCATCACAAAACCTCTACTTCACCTGTGACACTGGACAACTCATGTTAATTATGATATAATTACTGGACAACAATCACTGACAATCATCACTGGACAACAAGACTTGTTAATTATGTTACATTAACTCTGGGTCAGATAATCACACAGGGGCGAGCAGTCAGGCTAGAAAAAGTTGCTCTCTGAGTATAGAGTTGCATTCAGACAGTGGAGGACAGAAGTTGAGCTCTGATTACTGCAACGCCTTCTCTAGAACTTAAACAGTTTTGCGAAAAGGTCATTGCACTTGAATACATGTGCATGATGTAATAAGCTATAGGTCTGACAAGAAAAAGCATCGTTAGTTGGCTAGTCTGTTCTAGTTCCTAAGTGTCTTCCATCTTCTTGCTGTTACTTTGTGCAACCACCATGAGACAAGGAGAAAAAAACACTATTAGTGTGTGTCACATACAATGGGTTTTTAACAGCCTCATATTGTGCTGTGAGATTGCTTCTGCTCAGGTCCCACGAGGAAGGCTGATGAATCCAGAGTGAGTGTGCCTTGCCTCCCTGCCAACCCATGCGTTGGAAAGGATCAATATGTGCTTCTCCGTAAACCTGAAGATAATGACTGCCAAGGAATATGAGGACTTACAGCTTTAAGCTATGTGCTTTTATATCATAAAAATTCATCCCTTTGTACAAAACACCCAAGGGATCAGTTTTTCTTAGGGAGTTGCAAGGAATGGACCGAGAAGAATGAAAATGAGGGGTTGAGTTCCTTCCCTGGATTATTTCAAAATTCTTTAGCAGCTCTCCTGAGAGCTTGATAGAACAGGGTTTGCTTGCTTGTTTTTAGGGAAGTAATCTCAGACTATATTTCATTTCCATTTCCCCATGACTTTTTTTTTTTCTCTGCCCAGATTTTGTCCTGTTTTGATAGCAGGCTTATTTCTTTGCTAATTTCAAGCCTTGTTTTATCATTCATTTAAAACAATGCAGACAGTTCTGATGTCCATGAAAGGGAGATGAAACCATATCAGAAATGGCAGTTTAGGACTCCATAAACACAAACGTTTCACCATTTCTGAGGCTCTTAAATACGGTCTGAAAACCTGAAAAGACATACACTTTGGAAACACAAATAATCAGCTCTTTTTGTGTCTTTAAAATAGTAATAGCATTAGTTAGTACAAGAGAGCAGAAAGTATCCGAGCGTGTTAAGCTTCCAAACACTGTACTTAGACTCAAGTAAATTAAAAAATAGCTGAATCAATATTTTAAAGAATAAGGGGGGAAAGTATTTAATTCTGGGTGGTGTCCTCACATGCCTAGCCTTCGGCTTGGAAGGGATTTCTATTTGTATGATAGAATTAAAATATTTGTAATTAAAAAAAAAGCTGACGAACTGCTTTTCTGTACTACTGCTAGTAGATCTTGTTGCAATAAAGCCATTTCTTACGGTAAACTCTGCCAGAGACCAGTAGGACACAACGTCTACATGTTTCTTGGTCGTGGACACAGCCAGTTCCCTAGCAACGCATTAAGATTTAAGCAGACTATTACAAAAGCTACCCAAATCCTGTACATTTTACAAGTGTGTGCAGAAGGAATAGCTCCCCTTCGTGCACTGAGGCTCCAATGGAAGATTAAAGACACTTTTCTTAACAGGTCCCTAGTCCCCCCACTCCCTGCTGAGGTCAAGGGGAGTAGAGGACTTCATTGCCTCATAGGATCAGGACCTAAATTAAATTAAATCAGCTAGGTACAAAGCACATTAATCCTTTATTACCCACATACCTGAGCGAGGCTGGCAGTCATACTGCAGTGAAGTTGGGTCAGAACGGACCATACTATGTTCAGGTTGCACCGCACAGCAGAGAGCAATGGTGACAAGTGTTAATTTGTTCCCATTAATTAAAGTTATAGGGCCAGTCTCGTGCACTCCCTTTACCACAAATCTAACAATGAAAACATTTGTTGACCAAACATGGTCAGGATACAGGAGCTGCTCCAGCAACCCAGCTGCCCTTTACAGCAGGTAGGGATTGTCCTCTCACTTTTAGAGATGGGGAAAGTGGCACACAAGGGCCAAAAGGAGCAAATTCACTTCCAGCCACCAACTCGCAGAACTTCCCTGAAGTCTCTGAATGAATACACCATCTATTGAAATCCCTACATTTCCCTTTGTGGCCTTCTGAAATGGTCTGAAGACTTCTTGGCTGAGATTTAGCTACTCAAAAGCACCAGAACTAAAAAAACCAAAACCAATTACAAAATTTCTGGAAAGCGGCAATTCTAGAGGACCTACTTCAAGCAGAGGTCTATCTCTTTAGGAAACTAGGAAGGAAGAGACACAAGACAAATCAAACATCTCCAATCTGTGCCAGAGCTATAACAGCACATTTTAACCAGGGTCCTACACATTGTGATGGCAGGGTTGTTAAGGTCTCTATTAATCTGTATTTTGCAGGATTAGCTAATTTAATGCCATGTTTCTGCATACTCAAAACATTCTGTAAATAAGTTTTTCCATCCAGAGGGAAGGAGTGACTTTTTCTGACTAAGTTTTTCTACAGCTGGTCAACTGCTTAGACAGACCCGATATATCAAGACATCAGTGAGTAACATGAAGTATACTAATTCTGAAGATACTTAATTTCAAGACCTAGTTGTGGTATCTGGTAATACAGGACTCATATGCACAAAAGAAAACTACACCATAATACTGCTAACTCTTGAGATCGTGTAACAACAGGTCTGGCATTTTCCTTAAATTCCCAGATCATAGATATTTAAGAGCTTCAAGAAAAGTGCCATTTGTTTTGGAAATCAAGAATTTTCTAGTTCTTGTTGGTAAAACTATCAAAACGTATTATTTAAAAATAAATAAAATATTTCAAAGTGGAGATATAAGTCAGCACTGGTATTCTAACGGGAACACAACACAGAATTTTAAGAGGCATATACTAAGCTCATAGGTATTTGTAAATCTCATTTAAACTCAGGCTGAGCTAGTTACCAAAGATCACTTAAAATTAAGTGCAAGCTTTGAATAAAATATTGTTATGTAATAGTTGTGCACAGCCCAGGAAGCATAAATACCTTTTTTTTTTTTTTCTTTTTTTTTGCTTTAAAATTCCACTTGTTCATTGACCATAGTGAAACATAAGCCTATCTTTGTATTCTTTGCTAAAACAAGACAGAAAGCCATTTGGAGATGTAATGATACCATACTGATAGAGGTAAAATTAACTACACCAGAATTTGCTAACAGAGATTTACAACCAAAAGAATGTAAGCTTGAGAGCTGGAATGATTTCTGATTAAGGAGGTATGAAACCTGCAAGAACAACAAACTTTACTGAAGAGCTCATGTCTTGTTTACATCTGCATCCAAACTAAGGTTTGTGTAAAATCCCAGGCAATTCTTTATCAGTCTTTCTTCCAGTCATGTAACCTGAGCTGTAACACAACAGTTATGTATTTGGTTAGCTTGTTACTGCTATTTTCATATTGCTTTGTTTTAAATATTTATTGCCTGGAATTTCAATTCAGGAAGGCACTGTGTTTAACCCCTTTACTGTTCAGAACAATATTGAAGACAGAGCTTTACC
Organism: Falco naumanni; assembly: GCF_017639655.2. Lineage (NCBI taxonomy): Eukaryota > Metazoa > Chordata > Aves > Falconiformes > Falconidae > Falco > Falco naumanni. Next base: position 11,856,658 of record NC_054068.1, read on the forward strand.
TTAAAAGTTTAACATACTTAAATTCCCATTATACCCCTTCAGGTTATAATGTCACAGGTTTGCAGAATCTACAGAAGCATGGTCCAAAAATCCACGAACTGACCTAAGTTTGAGCACATTTTTGCAGGACCCATCTTTGTGGGGTCAGAGCAGAAGGCATAAACCCCAATAATCTGAGAGAAGATCAGAGGCAAGAGCAGGAATTAATGCTCCTTAATTAAGAAATTAATTTCACCTTATTTACAGTCAAGCAGATCAGTTCAAGCTGTGTCTTTTCTCCAGACCTGCTCACTCCTGTAATGCTGCCCCATGAGTCTTTGTCCCCGTGTCCCTTTGCTGTTGCACAGCCCTGGGGCAAACATGGCACACACATGGGTTCTTGGTAGTCACAGCTGAGGGTTGAAAGGTCACCAACGCATCCAAACGAAGCTTTTAGTTTGCAAGGAGGAACATTTTTCCCAGCAAAAAACTGCAGAGTGATGCTGTGCGAGGGAAGCAGGGAGGTGCCGCGGTGGCTGCGGAACAGGGTGGGGGTCAGAGAGGTGACGCCAGCTTCCAGGCTGGGTTCTTCTGCTAAAGCCTAGACTCAGCTAACAAAAAAGATCTTTCTGTGCACCTGTAGTAGCGTACTGCATAACTTCTGGAATTGCATACTGCTGTTTTATTTCATCTTTCTAATTAGGCAAGTGGTGATACTACCATGAGGACTGACAGCTTTCAGGAACGGACAGGAAGAGGCTTTCCCACTGGGCAAGTTGCTGGTAAATTTTCCAGACTCTTCAAGTAATGTTTGCTGTGCTCAGTCACAGGAAGCAAGAATAGAGCTAGGGGGAGAAAAAAAAAAAGAAAATAGAAAAAAAAACACCACAGCATTTTCCACAAAACAAATTATGCTTCAAAGATGGTGCGAGGGTCCCTGCCATTGGCATGAGTACGGCTGAAGAGCCTGGGCTGGCAAAAAGCTGCATCTGTCGTCCTGTCCTTGTCTGACCCACAGCACTCCCCAACACAGCTGAACTCCTTGGCTGTTGCTAAAGCTCAGTTGGTGAGCTTGACAGCAGCATTTTGTAATTGCTTTCCTTCTTGATAAATAATGAAAATCATTGTAGGTGCAGAGGGCACCATGAGAGCCATCCCAGAGGCACAGCTGTCACCTGTGGGATTTCTCAGCCAAGGGACAAACACTAAATCAGCTGCATGGGCTGGCATCTGCCTCTTAAACCACTACAGGGGGGATGTTGCTCTGCTATCAGTTGCTTTCCTTAAAATCAGGATTTGTCTGGTCGTAATCAGTCATGCAGTGTCTTAGAGAAGACCCTCACCTCCTCCTGCGTGCGTGCAGAGCAGGGCATTAGGAACTGCCAATTTCTCCATCAGGGGATTTAATGACACATTTCTGCTGTTCAGAGGTAAAATTCCAAGTCAGGATATTACGGTCCAGAGAGCACAAAAAACAGATGTTGGACAGATAACAAGGGCTAATACAGCATAAAGTTGCACTATTTATAGAGAGCGATGTGCAGTGCTGCACTAACCAGGGCAGCCTAGGCATTTTAGGAGCATTAGAGGGGTCTCCTCCATGTCCCTCTGGCAGCAGCAAGGTAGACTGGGATTTCAGTTTCTCTCTGAAAACTAGTGGAAAGGTTGAAGCCTTCTCTACCACCACAGGAGTGCTGTGCTTCGAGGGTCACAGCAGCCCCTTTATATGCCAAAGGGCCACAGCCAAGGGGGTGGTTGGAGCCCCTGTTCCACACAGCCTCCTGCACCGCTGCCACTGGTGATGCAGTGGGAACCACCAGAAAGGACTGCTTCACACCTCTCTGTTGGGACCCTTTCATCTTCACCTGACAGCACTGCCCTGCCGTAAACCCTGCTCGAGGTCCCTGATGTCAGGGAAGGCAGGAAAAGGAAGGTGCAATGTGAAGCTCAGCAAAGGTGGCTGGTAGCAGTCCCTGCCCGAACACAGCCCTACTGCCGCACTGGCTGCTTTCAGTGTGGCATTGTGCTGGAGCTCGCTCAGTGTTACTCCTTTGAGAATATTCCAAGGAAAATGCCACCTAGGCCCTAGGAGAAGGCTTTTCCGAATATTTCTGCCTTATAGTTGCAGCGTATAGTGAAAGGCACGGAAGGCTGAGGTTTGCACTCCATGCTAATGAAATGCAGCCCACATACCCCAACACTGGCAAGAGAAGAGGAGAACAAGTCAGAAGTTAAGGAAGTAGAGAAATCAGACCAAGTACAAGAGTCAGAACAGAGGAGCAGGAAATAAAGCAGCGGACTGTGTGCCTGAAAAGAGCAGACAGAGCCTGCAGCCGGTGAAAGGATTAGCAGAATAAAAGGAGTTCTCAATTTAGAACAACAACAAAAATCCTATCATACAGGCTTTAACTTCTCCTTTGATATAAACACATTGCAGCAGCATTACGCAAATAAAACAGAATAAAACCACGCACCAGCAGACGTCCGTCTTCTCCTTTATTATTTACATGTTCCTAAAAGGCCTGATCCCCAGCATCTCCTGGACATTTATCGACCTTAGTGCCAGTCTGGCCTCTGCAGACATCATCTAAATGTTTGGCCTCTAGCGTGGGGAGGCATTCCACAGGTGGGGACCAGCAATGACGGGTGGGGACAGCCATGTCTCCTTCCAGGTGCCCAGCTGGGCTCTGCAATTCCAAACACGCAGATTTGTCAATTAATCTGTCGTACCCAGTGTATGCCCACGTGTGTGCTCGGGAGAGCGTGATGCTTGCAAGCCACAGAATGGGATCAGAGTTCACAGTGCTGGTTTTGGTTAAGGGAGCGTTTGCATTTGACTCTAAGCACTATGGTGATAATATCCCACAGCCTAGAGGTCTTTACCATACCAGTGTGCTCTTCCTACAAGTACAGTCAGCACCTGCTATCTTAACCTCCTTTGAATGCTATTCAACCAGCGGGTTATTTTGTGATGATCATGTTAGCAAACCAGAGGCTTAAAAGTTTTCTTGATGAAATTTCTCTTGGTGAGCCTTCTGCTCGAGAAGAAAAGCAATTGACATATTATTACTAATTTTACAAAAAAGAAGGTAAAAGAGCATCCCCTTTCAGAAAGGCAGGAATTTTAAACGGGCACATTCTCTGGTTTTAAGCTGTTGGGTGCCTTAGTGGAGGCTGGGCTCCCAATGGTCCGAGCATGTTCAGCCTTGTATTTGCCACAGCAGGCTTCAGCCGAACAGCAGGGTACTGCAGCCCCGTAAATGCACCGTGCAGGTTTTGCAGCGCTGCTTTCTGCTGCTGGTGGAAAGTGATTCCAAACCAACAGTTTACGCCTTAAGCCAGAGCTAAAAGTGCAGCTTACTACTTTTAAAGAGCTATTCAAATAGCTCCAGGTATATTAAAGGCCCGGGGAAGACTGAGGATAGCAGTTCTCACAAATATGGTTTGATTGCTCTTCTCCAGATGGTGAATTTTTCATTAATTGCAGCCCAGCTGCAATTAAATTCATTTAATTGCAGCCCAGCTGTCTAGCATCCCCGAAAGCAGCCGTCACGTACAAGTAGTATCAGTTTGCTAGTTCTGCTCATCGGTGCCCTTTGCAGGGTAATCGGTCTTACACTTTCTTAAAACACAGAACACAAGAAAGCAGAGGTGCTTGTCTGTCAGGGAAAGCTACACGCCATCGTCTTGCCAACAGGCGGATGCCGGTGGCACCGGGGAAAGCGGCAAAGCCCCCAGGGGCAGGGGGAGAGCAGACTGCGCCCTGCAGCTCCCGCTCAGCCGCGGCGCGTTGGGTCCCCGGCGGGTCCCAGCGGGCGGCGCTGCTCGGCTCCGCCTGGCCCGGCCACTGTGAGCCGGGGCCGAGCCGCGCCGTGCCGTGCCCTGCCGTGCCCCGCAGGGGGCGCCACCCCGCGGGCCCGGCACGGGCTGCCCGCCCCCGGCTCCTGCCGGTCCGTAACGCCGTTGGGTTTGTTTTCCTCGAGTGAGGCAGTTGCGCCTGGCTTGGTAACTATTCCACCCGGGAAAAGGCAATACGATAAACGGCAAGCATCCTTCTGGGGATGCTGCGGCTCGTTGTAATGTATAGGTACTACATTTTACTATATAAATATTGAAATATAAATATAAAAATATTAAAATGACTAGCAAATCTCCATAGCACCGCGTGCAATAGCAAAACCGAACCCTGGTACTAAAACTATCACGCCCTCCGTGCTACCACAGCAGGTAGCATCGGTGAGGTTACACCTGAAATATTTCCTTTACTCAGTTTTCTGTTCTGCCCAAACCTTGTTAGAAAAACTTGGTTCTTCAAGTCCTCATGAACTACACCTGTGTTTTAGTGCTCAAGAGGCAAATATCTTCTTTATAAATCTATGACAAGTTACAGAAATTACTTTTGTCAGTATCTAAAGATTTTTAAAATCAGGCTACGTAAAAGCTGGGTGTAGCGTAATCAGATTATAAATTCTTAACCCAGCAAAATCCACTTGGAATGCTGGAACTGCAGTTTATAATGACTGGTCATGTTCTTACTTGCTAGGAATTTTAACATAAATATTTGAACTGAAGTCAGATTTTAAGAATTTTGTTAAACACCAATCCCCATAGACATTAAATTATCACTGTTACTTTTATAGCCATTTCTCAGTTTTACTTTTGCAAGCTTATTAGCCGAAGAGCCATAATTCATTTTCCACTGGTACAGTACTTTCATTTTTTACTCACATATGAAGTTAAATGGCTATTATTTTAATGCCAAGCTCTATAGATTCTTTTATTCCTCATCCTTTCTTCATTAAAAGTTTTCTGAATGCTATTTAAAAGCAAAGAAATTCAAGGCCATTGCATGAAATATCTAAAACACTGCCACACAGCCTAAATTCATGCTTGACTAGAACTTAAGAAAACTCACTTAGAGTGTTTGCTGGTTTTAATTCAGCAGAGTCCCTATAGTTTAGTAATTTTTTGGCCTGACTGCTTTGTCGATTCAGAACATCATTTTCCCTTTGTATTTGGGGGGGTGGGTGTGTGTGCACTTATAATCTGTTGTATTAAATGCTACACTTCTGTTAATAAGCTGGAGAGGAGCCGGGCAAAGGCTGAGCAGCACTTTGTGCCCATCCGTCCCGTTAAGTGCACGGCATTGCTTTTGTGCAAGCAGCCGTCACGTTGCCGGCGCTGCGGGTGCATTGCTCAGGGCAGAGCCGGAGGTCAGCTAGGGCAGAGGATGACAAGTTTATTTATTGTAAATAACTAGAGCCCTTGGGACTGCCTGTGCTGCCACAAGTTTTCTGGTTAGCACCGAAGCGATGAGCTATGCACGGGACTTCTTGGCTGGTTTTGTAGGTGTGTCATGCCCTGGGCTCACCAACAGGCAGTGGCAATCAAAATCAGTCACTAATTTCCTCAATTAGGAGTGCTTAACTCCTGAGAGCAAATTAGTAACTGACAATTAGCTGGACTGGAGGCCCCTCAGTTTAGCAGTTTTCTGCTAAATAAATATTTAAATAAATATCCACAATGAGTTACATCATCGCCATTTAATGGTTGGACTTGATGGTCTCAAACATCTTTTCCAACCTATATGATTCAGATTATTGATGCAATCCACCTCATATTTAATTTAGATGTAAACAAATTGTAAAGCACGGTTCCTTTTGACTAAGCTTTTTTGTTGTTGCTAAACAGTAATCTCAAATCTTTCATTTTTGAGATTTTTGAGATATTTCACACTCAATTAAGATTTATTTATTTATCAATTCCCAGGCAGTATGCAAAACTCCAGCATTTGTTTATAAGAGAGCTGTTTTGAGCAGTGACACGAACTGACATCCTGTTGGCCTGAACAATGTCTACTGACATGTGGGAGTCCTGAGAGGATGGGTAGACTTTTGATTATTCTTCTGTTCACAGCTATCAGTGAAAACTATCTGTTACCTGCTGTTGAGGATACAGTATACCAGTATAGCAAAAGAAAGCTGTAACAAACCAAGCTGGTATCCCCAACACATCATTTAAAAAAAACAAAACAAAACAAAACCACCAACAATCTCGTTTTCTACAGCTTCATAAAAAAGCGGCAAGTAATGGCTTACATTCCCCACATCGGCACTAAGAAAGGATGCTGGACTTGCCTTTCGTAGCCGAGATTCTCAGAGACATACTCAGACCATCTGTTACGACTGTAGCAGCGAACACCCAATATACAGTTAGGGATACAATCCTTGACGATACAGACTACTGCGTTTGACGTCTGTCTTACTGTTCCTACTCTGATTCAATAAACGTGGGACGCACCTCTGCAATGGTGCTGAAGGAAGCAGGACACCCAGGTAACACAGGCTTTCCCTCTGCCAGCGCTGCCTGCCTTCAAACATCTCATCTCTCCCCATCTTTACCTGCAACGTGTCACCCCGTGCTACGTGACCCGCTTTGAGCTTCGGAGTACCATCTTCTGAGGATAATAAACAGCATTTAATGAAAGCAAGAGCCTGGCAGGATTTTTGCTCACCAACCATACTCATGAACCACCAACAGTTCTTTAGGAATGTTGCCCGCTGTAATCCTTCACTGAACATCTAGTCACAAAGTGATTTACCTGACTGTGGTCAAAACAAAAAAAAAGGTGCAGAATTTCTTTGTTGTTAATATTTCACTTTGTAAGGCTAAGAGCTGCTTAGACAAATTTCTAGTTCATATTACAGACCCATTCAGAATTTCAGACGTGCAACAGATCTTTAAAGAAATGCACAAGCAGTAAAAAGGCTTGAGTGATATTTTTCTTTGCTAACCACACAGGAAATTGCTTAGTTTTATCAGAAATATGGTCTCTTAAATACAGTCAGTAAGGCCATTCCTGAAGAACTAAATACTTTCAGCAGGCGGCAAGATCCATTATTTTTACAGTCCGTGTGGATTTTGTGCTGCAGATAAATAAAAGATGCCCTAAGGATTTTGCACGCTAAGTGAATACGCAAATTATTACCAGGTCACTTTATTTTCTCACAAGCGCGGTGATATTTAGTGTTTTCCTTCAAAGTGCAATTCATAGGGTTTTGTAAATGAGAATTCAGCTTTTGTTTAAAATACGAGCTTCAGCTCCCGTAGTTACATTGAAAAATGTCAAAACCTGACCCCAAACGCCCTCTCACAGTTCAAAAGCCAGAGGCGAACTGGAAACCCTGGATTTCTGGGCAAAGCCTCATGCCCTGACCGGCGGGTCGGTACCGCGCTGCCCGAATGGTTTAGCTCTACACGAGGCGCTGACCTATGCACAAAACCGCACACCGTGTGTGAGCGACTGCTCTGGGAAACCCATCCCAGGGCCAGGTCTGAGCGCCAAAACTACAAACACGAAAGATCCCAAATGTAATTAGGAGAAGGACTGGAAATTGGAAAGGACGGGGGTTCTGGCATCCTCTTAGGCAAAACCCTGCTGTGGGACCCGCTGCCGCAGAGTCCATGGGGATGGAGCGTGGCTGATAGGAGAGGCTGGACTCGCTTCACACCCCGTTTGCTGCCGTGTTACAAGAGCTGTTGTGGGTTTGTCCAACCTCCAGCAGGTCGGTGGCACTGCAAGCACGCTGGGTCACAGCCGCCCCGGCCGTTTGGGCTGTAAGCATTGGGAAACCAGGGCAGGCTCCCAGAGGACAGCGCAGCTCGTCTTGGATAAAACTCCCCAGCAGCAGGTTATAGCACTGCATGCAGAGTACAGCTGGGAAAAGATTTGTTCAGTGTTTAAAATTTTTTTAAAAAAACATGAATTCCTATATTACAGGATTTTTTTCTTTTATTACCTGAATCCTATTGTCTCACCATAGTCAGTTGCCGCAGTATGCACTTTCCCATATACAGCATGTTATTTTGTCATCTTATATATCTAGGTGTTTGTTGCCTTTTTTCCCCCTTTCACAATAACTCTTGAAGTGGTATTACTCCATTACATTTAACAAAAGGCTGCCTCAGCTTTTGTTAAAAAATTACGTTCCTAACCCTCGTGAGTTATTTTAGAAAATTCTCAAAATCTAAGCCATGAAGCCTTAAAAAAAAATAATTACAAAACACAGAAGGCAGGTAAAATAGCCTGCAATATATAACTTCTAACATCTCATTCAGTGTCGTTGTATTTAATTTTTATTTTTTTTTAATTTATTGAGAGTGATTTCTACATCCTAGAAAAACAGGGGTGGGTGAGGAGAAAAGAATTTGAAAAAAAAAAAAAAAAAAAGAAAGAAATGGCTGTGTCTTTTCACCTCTCCGGTCAAGTAACACATCCAGCAGCGCTGTGCAGCTCAGCGGGAGCACCCGGGGTCTTAGGGAGTGTGGGAGCAGATCGCCCAAGGTCTTGCTGGCTCTGGCAGTCCTTGCCAGGGTCACCTTTCCACACCAACGAGCAGCTCTTGAACAATTTTATGAGCCAGTTTCTCCAAGTTAAGAACAAGAATGTTTTTCTCTAACATTAAGCGGGCATAGCTATGAAGTCTACCTTTCCCCTTGCCCCATCACAGACCATTCTTATTGTGAATAAGCAAAAAAATAAATAAATTCACAGAATTCGTCAAATTCTAGGCTCTCAAATATGTCTTTCACAAACTCAACTGACTGGAGTGGAAAGAGAATTTTGTTCCAGAGGTAAGTATTTTTTCAGGTTATCTTTCCAAGGCTCATTGGTGTGCTGAGAAACATTTTTTAATTTTTTTTTTTTTTTTAATTACTAGCAGAAACATTTTAATATGCCAAGGGAGCAGGCTTGGGCCAGCAGACAGACAAAATCAGGCTCATCATCCCACTCTCCCCTGCTTGGACCACTTCACTTGCCTTGTTTCCTGTGTCCCCACCTCTCTCTGTCCTCCACTTTTGTGGCTGGCATAAGGCATCGAGCATTTGTGGTGGGCTTGGGGCGCACGGCACCACAACACAAGTGTGCATCTGCCTTACCCAAGCCACTGTGCTGTGCGACTGCATCAGTACTTCCTTAGGCTTGATCTGGAGGAAGCTTCAAATTTAGCATTTTTAGATGAGGTGCCTTTTACTGTGATCGCTTAGTACTGGTTTGTTGTTTACAGCTTCCAGTAACTGGCTCATACCTGCCAGGCAGGGGTAAGGCTGCAATATTACCAACAGGAATACATACATATATATATATATATATATTTCTAGACAGCCTATTCTGTATTATAGTCCTAAGAGATGTCTGTGGCATGTACATACAAAATGCAAACATTAGTCTCCTTTTGGTTCAAAGGGGTAATTTTGTAGCAAGAAACTGTAGTAGAGGCCACAGAGGAGCACAGAAAGTGGCCGATTTACAAGAATTCATTAGTTTTCTCCAGCTCTTCACATCTTAAAAAGAAAAAATAAGTGCAGTGAGTGTCAGGAGTAGCAGCAGTAGTAAAGCTGAAATTATCCTCGAGACAGCGAGCACAGGAATGACAGTCTCCCTGAACTGCACAGCCAATTCCTTTCTTGCCCCAGAGCTGCTCACCAAATTCCCTCTAGTTCCTGCTGACAGAGGCTTGCTTTGAAATACTTATTTGTAGGTGAAGTGCCTGCCTTACTGCTAAGACTTCTGGCCTAAGAACTTTCACTAAGGAACATGAGACCTCCTGAAAACTCTGCTTCTCGTCAGGCAGTTTCTGACATCTCATTCTCCTGGATCATTTCAGCATCTCCACCATATCTATTTTTAAACACACCCTACGCCAAGTGAAGCAAAGGCACTTCCCAGACACATTTACCACATTCATGGCAGGTTTCCATCAGAACATTTTGTTGTCGGAAGGGGTGTAGCACTTCCACTCTTGCTGGTAGGGCTTTTGCACATGTTGCAAGAGCAAAATAATAGGAAATCCATAATGAGTTTGGAAGAGAATTTTGTGTTGTCGTATATTCGTTCATGAAGGACATTAGAGTTTTGAAAATATGATTAACTACTTAATTTAACAAAAATAATCTGTGAATGTTTGTGTGAAATAACCATCCAGAAGGCTGCTGGTTCCTTCTTGTCCTGCTCTGTCAGGTAGCTGCACCCAGAAAGCATTCCCCTTAAACAAAGTAAGTACTGGCTCTTTCCAGCTCAGCGCACACTGGCACGTATGGCAGCCTTGCCGTAACAGGAGGGCATCGCTCCAAGCCGTGCAGCGCCACGGACACCTCCCCCCTACAGCAGTTCGGGTCTGAGTAAGTCCCGCTGCCCCTTGCTGCCCATCACCCGGGCGGCTGGGGATGAGCAATGCCCTTTCCTACAGGCAGAAACCCGAAGCACAGAGATTCGGGGCTTTGACGCTGCCAAGTGCAAGCATTTACAAAACACACCATCAACTACCTGTCTGTGCATTTAGACTGCACTTTATCACTGCTGCGCCAGACGGCCGCCACCACCTTATCTCTGCAGTTACGCCTCACCGGGACTCGTCTCTCTCTTCCTCGGGTCCATCGCAGCATGGCCCCATCACACCTTCCCACGGTGCTGCTGCTGCTTATCTCCCCATTTCGCCACCCTTTCCAGCCCGCTGGCGGTTCTGCCCATCACAGCGAAGCAGCTGTGCAGGTGCAGGAAGCCCGGTGCAGGCAGCTCACCCCCTCGCCAGTGCAAAAGCCGCAGCGGTGCTTGGGGGTCACCCCATCAGCCCCACACAGCCTACCCCTGCAGAGGCACCACCCCGTGATGTTGCACATCAGCTTGGAGATCTGCTACATCGCTCATCTGTTACCAGTTCAGGGGATGCCATGCTGTGTTCGGATTTTATCCTTTCTCCATGTACTCACGGAATGAAAAGGTGACACAAAGCACGGGGGTGGAAGCTCTTGCCGAGAGCTTGCTAAAGGATGGGTAACGCACCTGCTGTTTGCTGCCAAAAACAGCAAACCTGAGCTAAGGTGCAAGAGAGCACTGAGCAGGAGAAGACGGCATGAGGGGAGCCGGGAGATGCATGTACATGTTATTCTGTCTTCAGGTGATTCCTGTTTGTTCAGTACTGGGGTTGCCGAAGAGGAATATTGTCCCATCCCAAAGAGGCAATTAAACCCTACAGTTCTATTGTGGTGAGAAGCAGTATGTCCGAAGTTCAGCATGCTCCCCAAAATACCACTGGCTAATACCTCCTCCCAAAATTGCAGTATTTTGAGGTATATTGATCTGCAAAAAATAGAGATACACAGGTATCTATGCTGGCAGGTAGTGGATCATTTTTAAGGGTCCTTTCTAACTTAAGGCCGTCTTCCATATGCATGAGCATAACTGTTCCAACTGCAGCGCACAGCAGTACCAAAGACTGTCAAGACAGTTTTTAAACTCCTAAGGCAGGTATTTTCTTTTCAGCTCAAGTTCAAGATCTGTTACAGTTCTTGAACAGGACACAAGCAGTCTTCCAGAAAAGCTTGTTTGTTTTAAATATGTTGAACACTTCAGCCAGCAGGAGAAACCGTGATCAAAAAGCCCCATAAATTTTATCAAGTATTAAGTATGCTTTAGCAATATGTTAACTCCTCATCTATCTTCTTGAAGGATTTCACCACTCCACTCCAGCCATGTAGCTTCCCAGTAGGGAAGACCCGGAACAAATCTATTAGCGCTGTGAATGATACTGTGCCACTCAGCGGCATCAAAGCCTGTTCCTTCAGCGCAAGCTGCCGTGATTGATGCTGTAGCAGTGCTTAGGGCTCCCTGTGCGAGTTCAGCTAAGAGATAGTTATATTTAATTTTACTGTTATTCTGGTACGATCTAGTTCTGATAACATCTACATCCCTCATTGGATTATTTTTTTTTTTTTTTAATCCATAGAAAGTGCTTTTGGTCCTGGTGGCTGTCCATCCCAGCTGCACCCTTTCTACACCCAGAACTGCCTTGGCTCACGTGCTAAACAAACAAAATTAGCAAGACAAAGTCCTCATTGTCCAATATTTCAGTCACCCCACAATCTGCCTTTAAAATCTATGGGTGATGACTAAGTGGCACAGTTATTGCAAATATAAAATGTTAATGGGTTTCTATATTTCAGACTTTGAGATGATTTTTTGAAGCACAATCTATGATCTTCCCTGGTGGCAAGAGTACCCCTTGGCCCCCACATTACAGCTAATTCTACATCATCTTTTTTGACCTCCCAGCCCCCTTGAAGATGGGCCTTAACTTGTTTAGATTCCTCGCAGGAGGAGATGAAAAATCTTCATTACAAAGTTGCTTCTGAGAAGTCCTTTTGATGAAATACTTGGGCACGGCGGGTCACAGGAGATAGTCATTCAAGCTGTGTGAGCTCACACCACAAAACCACTAGCTGCGAACGCAGATGTTTTCCTGAGTCTCACCGTGTCTCAGCAGAGCTGAGCATGGGCTTACCATCCTGGACTGCAGGAAAGTGGCAAGGCTTTGCCCAGGGCACGATCAGATAAAACACAATCATGCAAAACCTGGAAGAGAGGGGTTGGGTGGGGTCTGTGGGTGAGTTTGCCTAGGTTTTTTAATTAAAAAAAGAAAAGAAAAAGTATGTTTCCCACTTTTACCTCACTGCAAACCTCTTGTCCTTTCCAGGTAATATCATCGGTTCTGGGATCTTTATTTCGCCAAAAGGAGTTTTGGAGCACGCCGGCTCGGTGGGACTCGCTCTCATTATTTGGGTGCTTGGCGGCGGGGTGGCTGCCCTTGGCTCGCTATGTTACGCTGAACTGGGAGTCACTATCCCCAAATCGGGAGGGGATTATTCCTACGTCACAGAGATTTTTGGTGGGTTAGCTGGGTAAGTACCCTATCTCTATAAAGTAATTTGAAAACACATTCACATGAAGTATTTTGTGTGAAAAAGATACCCGACTTGGAAGAGACAGGGAACATTTGTCAATAAAATGCTTTTGCAAAATCATTCTTTCTGTTCTCATTAGAAATACCAAATCGCCCCTACGCAGAGCTCCTGGTGCTGCCTTCCGAGGGAAGGCGACGGCTGCTTTCCCTTCCCCCTCTGACTCAGTGGGGTCTGTGGCAGGAAAGAACGATGCTGCAAACGATGCTGTGTCCAAGTAACATTCCCGTGTGCCAGCCCTGATCAGTACCTTGCACTGAGGAGCTTCACGCGTCAGGGCAGCCGGGCTGGAGCTACTTACTGTAAACCAAAGCTGCTTGCAGCACCGCTTCGTTTACTGCAACTGCACAGAGTAACGAGCATTGTAAATACAAGGAGGGGGAAACGCTAGCTCTGGGAGTGATTTCTCTTTGCAAATACCACTAACAGAGTAGTGTGGCTAGGGGAGGAAGGGACAAGTGAGAAGAGGTCATAATTTCTATTTGACTATGTACTTTTTTTGTGTATTCTACAAGAAAAATTAAACCGTCAGTCTGTACTCACAGCTTACTAGAGAAGCAATGAGACTTTCTGGCCAGCTCACTCATTTGCAAGTAAAGAGGCCATGCCACATGTTGCTGTTTTATTTGTGAAAAATAGGCACCATAACTACAAACTGGAACAAGAAGGAGGAAAAAAAAAAAAAAAAAAAGAAAAGCAAATTACTTCTCATTTGAGGTGGAAAAGGAGCTCATAGCAGCTGAGCTGGCTGCTGAGCTAGAGTCAACCAGCACAGGTGTAACATGGACAGGCTGTCACCCTGTCCCATGGGCTGTCCTCTTGCTCCTGCCTGCCTCAGCTTCGTGCCACCCAGGCACAGGGCACAGCCAGCATCTGAATGCACACTAGGTGACAAGGTCGTTTTCTGATGCTTGTCAGAATTAAGCCGCTGCTTATACTAGTTCTCATGGAAGTCCCTGTTTCTTCAGTCAGAGGAACCGCTCCTCTGAACACTGTCCTACTTTGCATAAAGAATTACACTGGCGTGGTAGCACGGATTGAGGTGACAACAGCATTGGCTTGGTTAACCAAAATCTCCACTCGTCTTCACCGAGGTTTGGTCTCTTACGGGGGCAGGAGCCGCACAGCAAAGCCCCTGCCCTCCTGCAGCTTCCCCCATCGCCTAGTCCTGGGAAGGGGGTCTGCAAGCACAGACCATGAAAATGAAAAAGCATAAAACTGCACAAGCAGTCACAAGTGCTATCTCAGGAATATCACTGTGAGGGAGGCCAGAAACCGCCAGTTTCACAAAACCAAGAGAATTATGCTTTCTAGGGGAGAGAAAGAAAGTAATTAGAAATCAAGTACAACTAAACCCGGCTTTAGCTGTTCCTCAGCTCACTCTGCTGTGTTCAGGGAATTCGCATGGCACCAGCAGCACCGGGCTACGCGGTCGCTGCAGCAAACCACGCGCCCATTGACTGATCGCTGCCCACCACTTACGGGGCACACACAGCGCTCCCACCCCCCAGGCAGGGAGCTCCCTGCGCTGGCAGCAGCTTGCTTGGTGTCCGGGCTTGCGATGTACAGGCAATATCAAAAAAGCAACCTTGTCACCTAAAGGGAAGCACTGCTCCTATTCTTGCTTTGCAAAGAGACTTCACATTTTCTTACAAGGAAATAAACAGTTTTCTAAGTATGACAAAGGGTTGCCTTAGGCAAGAAGTCTCTGGGTAGGTTTTGGTGTAAAAAGGGGAGCTCGCTCATGTTTTCCAGTAAATCCAGGCTGGGAATGCACCCTGCTGCACTTCGCTGAGCCACCACCTAAAGCCTGCAGCTTTAGGGAACTCTCGCAAGCACCTTCAGTTTTCCCCTTTGGAAGTTCCCATTCCCCCGCTGGCCCCTGGCACGTGGGGCTCTGAGCTGAAAGGGGCCTGGCAGGAGCTGGCACTGCGCCTCCCCCGAGGAAAAGAACGCTGCTCCTCCAAAAATTCAGTTTTCTCTTCTGATTTAATCCTTCTACAGCAAAGAACATCAAATTCAGCACACAAGGCTTTAGCGTACCTGCCAAAGAATTTTCCCGATGGCAAATCTGGATGCTTTGGTCTGTTCATATGAAGAGGTTTATTACAGGAGCACGTGCTGTACCCATCCAGGCCATGAGATCTCCTCTTCACTTCTGTTACCTTTTCCCTAGCCCCCAAATCCTCCCTGTTTATTATGTTTTCCTGCATAGGAACAGAGGAGTACTATTTGATCATAACAGCCGTTGGAGCACTATGTGCCCCAGCTTCTGTGTCTAGCAGTATTGGTAGTTGGTTGCGTAAATAAATAAAAAATAATAAATTGTAACACTGCTAGGTGTGCTGTAAGAAGGTGGATGGAATAAAAGAGAGAGGCAGGACAGGGCTGTGTCCTGAGCTGGCAGAAGCTCTGGCTGCAGAGCAGCGGCCCCGCTCCAAGGCTGAGGACAGCTGCAGGGCAGTGCATGCGATGCTGCTGAGGGCAGCAGTGATGGCAAAACTCAGCAGATGACCCTGCAGAAGGGACACTGCCCGGCAGCTCCGGCCAGGCAGGGCTCCTGTGGCACTGCACGCTGGTCTGGTACTAAGAGAGCAGACCTCCTGCTTTCATCCTCATTTAGAAATCAGCTTGGTTTTAAATAGCATTTGTATAGAGTACACTAACTGCTGGAATGCATCACATCCCATGCTGCTGGAGCCGTCCGAGCACAGCTCATCTCACACACATACGGGCTTGCATGTCTGTACAGGTCATAAAAACAACATTGGCCAAAATAATAAATAATAGGCTTAATACTTATTCTTGCAGAAGGCAATACATTCAGCCCACTAGTTTATTTCTGATAAATACAACTTCTTTTGGAATGTTCAGCAATAATGTTGCAACGCAGCTGCTTCACCAGCAGTGACTGATGACCGGACATACATCCTTACTAAAAATCTATAGTATTGAAATCAGCAGAGAGCATGAAGCCAAAGCTTTGATAAGTGTCACTCCAAACTGCAAGTAAAACATGCTTCAAATGTACTTGAATGTTTCCTTTTTGTTGTTGCTACAATAATCTGAGGTTCCAAAGGCAGCAATTGTTTCAGCAAGGTAGGATAACATTAACAATATTCAAACTAGCTCCAACTTTCTTAAACCAGCTCAGCTTTTCCTGGGATAAGGTGATCTGTACTGCAGCATCTATTTCAAACTGTTTTCTTTTGTTAATGACAAAAGTAGGGTACACTCTAATTTTCTATTTTCACAGGCTGCTTTGACTCCATGATATTTTATATCCAACGTGAGAGCCTCTTGGGAGTACAGGCACACCCCAAATACATGTTTGAGAACCAATTTCACCAAGACCATTAGACTATTAGAGACCCAGATCAAACCATGCTGTTCATTTCTTTCCACAGGTGAGGAAATTAGTATGCAAAGGTATCCGCAAAAAACTCAGTTTTGGCCCCAGGATGACCAGCACTTCCACATGAATGCCACACCTTCCCAAAAGCAGCATGTGCCACCACAGACTGTCACTTATTCCAGCATGTTTCTAACATGAAGGCGGGCGGGGGGGGTGGGAGTGGATGTGGAATCTAATGCACGTGCACATCGATGGGAGGACAGACATTAACTTCAATGGACTTTGGATCAGACTCAGCAACAGAAAAACCCCACCAGCAGAGGCCATCCAGCTAGCAGCTATTGACACCTGTTACACACCAGCATGGTTTGCTCAGAATACAGGCGGGGAGGTTATTTTACCAGCCTCTTCGCCATCAGCATATGCAGGAGCTCAGATCTCCCATGCAAACTCCAGTGTTCAGAAAAGAAGAAAAGACATAACCTAGGGGAGGGGGGGAATCACAAGAGCAGGTAGATCTTCCTTTTTTATCTACATTCAGCTGTCTCAAGCCTGTTTCTAAAGGTCTGATGGATTCTTAGTCAGCAACAAGAGAAGATTTAACTTCTCAGGCTCTTGCAGCACTGTAAATTACTGAGTAACTGTGAAAGATGATCAAATAGGGTTCAGCTCCTGGCACCCTCAGTGCCACAGCTCAGCCCTCGGGGCAGTAATTCCCCTGCTGTCCATTTGAAGAGCAGGGCAAAGTAACTCCAGGGGTGCCACAATGGCATCTCCCTGCTTCAGGCTGGACGTTTGGCTCCCAGCGCTGGTGACATTCCCTCCACTGCTCGGGGCAGCCAGCGCACCCCCAGCCCTCCTGCTCCACTGCGACTTGTCAAACTGTGCGCTGCCATAGCGAGGGCATCTAACTCCGTGATGTCTGCAGGAGATTTCAGCCCTGTGTCGTCTAAATTAATTATAGCTGATCTGGAACGGTTGTTCTTTGCTAAGGAAATTGTGCTCTTAACTCTTCCTACACAACAGATGATAAAAGGAGGTGCTTTAAAAGCAAAGACTTCCTAGAAGACTCAGAGCATTGGGTAATCACGTTAGAATTAATTCCTGCCTGCCAGCCACAGCAAACACCACTTCCCCATGAGAAACTAAGCTCCAGAACAGCCATCCCTGTTCACCCTCTGGCTCCTGATGCTGCCCCAGCAGCTGCCGGCAGCACTGCGAGAGCAAAGCAAGTGCTCAACAGTGCAGCCCCGACCCCAGCAGTTCAGGGACATGAATGTGATCCGAGTGACCAGCATGGACATCTTTTTCTCAGAACCAGGCTTTGGTTAAAACTTACCTGGAAAAGCAAGATAAAAGTGGGTCTACATCTTAGCAAGCTTCCTTCTTCTTTTAATGCCATCGCGTTTGAACTTACCATTTGACAGTTCAACTTTGTCACCCTCTGCGAAAATTTTGCATTTACTTTAATTGGCATTATCAGTCCTGCATGTATTTCAATCCAGCGTGAAACAAATTGACTGTCAGAAATCTATTAAATTATTCACATTCTCATTAAACTGCATCCTACCCAACACCGACTGTAACACGCTCCACACAACAACATAGAAGCAAGGGCCAGTTTTGCCAGAAATACTGTTTTCAGAGTCATTCTCCCCACTGAACGTTTTTACCCGAGCACAGTGGTCAGCCTCCATAAATCGTACCGGCTAAGGTAAATGTGACCGGGAAGGGCTGGTGGGCTCTGCACCAAACCCCATGGCCCCGCTGAGCCCTGCCACCTGGCAGCAGCACTGCTGGCCGACGCAGCTGGGGCTCCCACAGGGGCAATGGGCGTTGAACTTGACCTCACCGTGCACCCCCAGCCTCCTAACCCTGTCAGAAAATCATCTCATCGTTGCAGTCTGTAAGTCAGATTTAGTCTTCAGCGGGGACCAGCTGGGTTAACTCACCCAGCAGGCAGAGTCTGCACAGCTGCCCCAAACTGGGTGTGCCACCCACAGCACCAAATAGCACAAAGCGATTACTGGGGGAAACTGCTGGGGACCACAACAAAAAGCGTTAGAAATCGGGGAAAAAAGGCACACAACAAAATAAAGAGAAGGGGAGAAAATGCCCGAGTCAAAAACAACAGCGCTATTTGGGAACCAGCTCTTGCATCATGCCAATTTACCAAATTAACTCTCTGGTTGTTAATAAGAAAAAGGAAGTGTCAGGTTACCCCATACTTCTCAGAAACAAGGCATGGAGGATAGGACTGAGAAACACTCACCACCTGGTCCCAAGGAGCACCCAGCAAGCAGCACTCCCTCCCTCCTGGTTACCAGCACCGGGAGGGGCTTCCCCAGCTGGTGCTGGATTTAAGGGGCTGGCAGCAGGCAGCATGCTGGGAGGGAGCAGCTTTTAAGAGAGCAACCCACACAATCTAGAAATTATACGGTCTTACTTGGAAACATCCATTTCCAATCCTCATTTGTGCTGTGCATCCCTGCATGTTACATTTGTGCATGTATATGAATGAATGAATGCGTGTGCATGTATCTGTGCGTGCATGCACATGGCAAGAAGGATTTCGCTTTCTTACAATGACTACTTCTCGCTATGAAAGTAATTCTTCAAGTATTTTACAACACTAACCAGATCCACTGCGGCTTTTGTAAGATAAGTATTTTTTTCCCCTTTTCCCAGAGTGAGAAATCAAAACTTCTCGCAGTTTGTATTTGCAAAGGTACCTCATTTGTGGCAATCACCTCCAGTGGCAGCTGGAGGCAGGCAGCCAGCTGAGCCATCACAGAAGGCTGCAGCACTGAGCTGCCCTGGCCCCGGGTGCAGAGCCAACCCAAAAGGTGACAAGAAACCCCCCAGTGACCAGCAGGGAGCCAGCAGCAGCCCCAAGAGTGCAGCTGGCCCAGAGCTGGCTGCCCTGCTGAAACCCCTCAGAGATGCCTTCAACGTAGGGACTGCTGTCTGCTGTGGTAAGGCACCAGCCCAGGAGCAACAGAGATGCTTTCACTGTGACATACAGAGCTAAATCAAAGCATGCCCACCGGGCATAATCCTCACTCTTCCATATGTCCCTAAACTGTGCTTTGCTTAAAAATGTTTAATTTAAAATCCAGATTGTGCTGGGAACATGGGAAAAGGGATGAGGAGAGGCACAAGTAGGTGACTGTCAGGTGTGACCAGGACAGAGGTGCTCAATGCCTTGGGAGCCATCCCAGAGCACGGCACAGCTGAGCGTGCGGTACGTCCTCCAGCACACCCCCAGCGCTGCTTTCTTGTGCTTTTTCTTGGCTTTTCAGGTTTCTACTGCTGTGGAGCGCAGTGCTTATCATGTACCCAACCAGTCTGGCCGTCATTGCGCTGACCTTCTCAAACTATGTCCTGCAGCCTGTCTTCCCTAACTGTATCCCCCCCTATAATGCCTCCAGGATCCTCTCCATGGTGTGTTTACGTGAGTATTTGCTCCTTGTGCGCACACAAAGCTTGCCTCGGTTTTACATGGGACCACTTGAGGGGCTACTCCAGCCAGGCTTGGCTCACGGCCACAACCCAAAAGGCAAGCGGGGAGGTCTCAGGACAGGCACTGTGTCTGTGAGGGATACTCGGCCCCTTCCCACTTGCCCACAGCCAGCAGAGTGGGCTGGAGCGGGGCGCAGCACCCAAATCCCTGCAGGTCCCAGGGAAAGTGGCGGCAGGTGAACTGGTGGGATGGGGCGGCGCTGCGCTCCCTGCAGAGCCACAGGCACACGACACGGGCGACCCACCAGCACGTTACCCACCACCACCACAGACCTTTCCAGTCTTTTACATTCACAAATGCGAGCGTGTAGGAAGCGCAGCACGCCACCGGCTCTGCATTAATAACTTACGGAGCCACCAAAAGCAAACGAGAGCTATGGGGCTGAAGGCATTCGCGACGTCCTCGAGGAAGCAGCAATCCCCACACATGTAGCACTACTGGGACACAGTTATTATTGCTGGGGGAGCCCCGACCAGCAGTGCCCGAGGGGGGAAGGCTGTTGGCTCCCTGCAGCTGGTAGTCTCCTAGGGAAAGGCAACAGTCCTCCTCACCCTCGCTCCCAGCCATGCTAGAGTTCCCTGCAGGAATGTGCACGTCGGTCTGTGTTTTTCAATGCTTTGACTGTGTGTTCTGCAAAACGCATGATTTCATTTCACTGAATTCAGTCTTTTGCTCTCCAGTCCTCCTGACCTGGGTGAACAGCTCCAGCGTTCGATGGGCAACGCGCATTCAGGATATATTTACAGCAGGAAAACTCTTAGCTCTGACCCTTATCATTATTGTGGGCTTCATACAGATCTTTAAAGGTACTCTGTGAGACAGCTCTAACAAGGGTATGGTACTGCTGATAGTCTTGATTTTTCCCACTGATAGCACTGTTTCCTCCTTACAAACAAGCATGAAGGAGTGCTGGGTTTAGCCGAGCTGCGGGGCTGTGTATTCACACAGCTGTGGAAAGGAGGGCACAGCGGAGAAATCAGCTGCATCCCCTTAAACAAGTTCCTCTCCGGCCTGCCTTGTCGATTTTGATAGAATAAAGGAGGGCAGCCGAGGATGTTTCAGAATAGTAACTGAAATTTCTTAATCTGCTTGAAATTTTTTAATCTGTTGTATGTACCTTAAATTTGATGTGCTCTGGGTGTGAAATGAGTAAGTGATGCCTTGCCCAGGGCAGGAAGACACCTGCTTCATTTTAGGCACTAGTCCAATTGCCTACAAGAAGTCCCTTATACGATTAAAAATAGGCCAAAAAAAGTCTCATTGATTCACCAACTTGATGGAAAGCAGAAAACACAAAAGGCTCACAATGTTTTTATTGTGTATATGATAAGTCAGGTAAAGGAAGATGAAATATGACATTTACTGAGAGCAGAAATTTTCTCAGTGGTAACAGTCCCACAATTCTGACAAATCTTCCAGCCTCACAGACATTTTATTTTTCAGTATTTCTACTAACCACCACCAAACTCTTGTAAAAGAAAACTGCATTAAGAACAGGTAGGAATTTACCCTGCCAACGAGCCACCCTCAGACAGTTCAGGTTGGGGAGGGTCCCCCAGGTCCCAGCAGTGACACCGGTGCCATGGCACAGACGGCAGTGAGGGATGCCCGTGCATACAGCCCGAGCTGCCTCTCCGGGACACCACCCTGCAGAAAGCACTGCAAGCGCAATGCCAGCCCATGGTGACATGAAGAACATGAAGTCCCAAATCCAATAAGGAATAAAGAATAAAAAAAGTTTACCTATTTTCCTGCGTCTGTTAGGTAGGGGTGGCTTAACCTCTTGCTTGCACTCTCTGTGCAGGAAACTACAAAGAGCTGACACCAAGCAACGCATTCAATTTTTGGATGACTCCATCCGTGGGGCATTTAGCGTTAGCTTTTCTTCAAGGGTCATTTGCGTTCAGTGGCTGGAACTTCTTGAACTATGTAACAGAAGAACTGGTTGATCCCTGCAGGCAAGTATCCATTTCCATGCCATCCGCATTTTCTTGAAGTGCTGAGACATTGGAGCCATCTGGTAATATTACTCATTTAAGAAGCTGCAGCAATGTATTTCCATGTCTGTGGGGCCAGTCTTCCTAAAGGAGAGAGAGGTTGTTTGTTTAGAACAGATAACAGGCAAGTTAAAGGAACACTGACATTAAAAACATATTGCACAAGGCATTAAGTGAATCAAACCAGCCTATAGACAAATTAGTCTCTTCATGGCACTACTCAGTCATACAGTGCTTCTATAGCAGAAAGTTAACAATTGATGAGATGCCACACAAGTATCTAGAGGGACAATCAATTCTATAGGAGAAGCGTTGAATTATGCTGGAAGTTGTTTTGCTTTTTCACCCAAAGGGGGTCTTCCACAGACACCTGAAAGAGAAGATGAGGAAGTCGTTGCATGATGAAGGCAGCGCTCCCTGCCCCTGCCGGCCAGGGCAACCAGCGTCGGGTCGCTGCTGGTCCTGGGTACGGGAAGGGACTTGGAAGTGATTTGTTGTGAGCAGGCTGGGAAAACTGGAGGGAAAGCGAATTTTAGTTTAGCAAATCAAAGGTCAAATGTTTCAACATTTCTGAGCTGATGAAGTGGAATGGCAAATGCCAAGAGGAGCTCTTGGAGCATTAGTTATTTCTGTGCATCCAATGCACACAGCAATTAAACAAGGAGACATTTAAGCTATTACACAGCCTGAATGGGAATGAATTAAAGCTGCAGCCCTACGAGAGGCTCTGCACATGCCTTCACACTAATGAGTGGCAAAGTGCATGCCCAGAGATCTTGGCAGGATGAAAGAAACGTGTTCCCTTAATAAAGCACTAATATTTTAATGGACCACCATAATCTCAAAGCTGAACAATGCAAAGTTAGGACTTAAGTAAGGCAAACATGGCCTTAGTTGAGAAATAAAGAAAAAAAATTAGTGAATGGCCTTTTTGATTATTACTATTTTTGCAATCTCTGAGGGGAAACTAAAATATAAAAAAATAATTGGATAATCAGAAACACTTCCCATTTTTGCTAAACCTTTTCAAAATCACAAAGGTTAAATACATTTTTTTTTCAGAACTTTTTTCCAAATCTGACTCACAGAGAAAAATGCATGATTGCGTTAGCTAGAGAACAGTTCTGGTGTCCACCACTAAGAGGATCTCTGGATGGAAGTCAAGTCCATCTGTACTGCTGTAAGTTGCCACGGTGTTTTATGACCAGAGCAGGTTTACAGCATGGGACGGGCCAAGGCAGCCACCTGAATGACAAGATCCCATTCCTTTTCAGAGCAGGTGAAGGTAAAGCAAAACAAGGCATTTTATTCCACCACTGGTGCCTGTACGTAGGGCTTTTGAGAAACGGCTATTTTGGTTTTTAGCAACACGCTGCCTCAATCCCAATCAACAGCCCACAGGGAGCACGTGGCGTTTGTGTCCCAGGGACTCCCCTGCAGACGTGGCATCTTGTAGCACTTTTAGCCTTCTCCGACCTGCAGCTGGCCAGAGGGCCAGTGGAAGCGCTGGTCCCCTCCACAGAAACTGCTGCTGAGCCCACCCAGCTGGGTGACACCCCACCCCACCCCGGGCCGTACACGGTTGTTGTGGTCTCGCTGTGCATGACTGTAATTTCTTATCTACCCTCCTAATTCTTTTATTAGGAACCTACCTCGTGCCATATTCATATCCATCCCATTGGTGACATTTGTGTATACGTTCACCAACATTGCATATTTCACTGCCATGTCACCCCAAGAGCTCTTGTCCTCCAACGCTGTGGCGGTAGTAAGTAAACCATTCCCTGGATGTCTAAAATACTCTTTGATTTCGGTTCTGTGCTTTGCAGTGTATTTCAGTTTCTCTGCCTTCTGTTGCTTTAGACATTTGGTGAAAAGTTACTGGGCTATTTTTCCTGGGTTATGCCAGTCTCAGTGGCCCTATCTACATTTGGAGGAATAAATGGATACCTTTTTACCTCATCAAGGTTAGATGGAGTACAATTTTATGAACGTTATCTAATTTGGGGAGGGGCTGTTTTAATTTAATTTGCTAAAGAAATGCTGGCTAGACGTTTTGGATGTTGTAGAGCATGAGGTCGTTTTGTTGGGTGTGTTGGATACATTCGGTTATGAATTGCTCTGTTTTGAATCAGCAAATGTAATACGGAGTCGTGGAATATCTTGCAAAACACCGAAAGTGTCTGCAGATGTGGAATAACTCACAGTAAGAGCCAAACACGACTTTACAGCAATAAAGTTCCAGTAGCTACAAGCTAAACTGCCTCACTCAAAGAAGAGTTTTAGGGCCTGGTGCTGTTCCCAGTTACAGACATTTCCATTCCCCTGCTGGAATAACTCTTTTCAGGCAAGATGCTTTGCATGCATACTGCTGACAGTGGGGCCAGGATCTGTAAAGTCCATTATATTGTAGTCTATAAAGTCTATTTCTATGAATTGACCTCTCTGAACTTAATTAAAAAGTTATAAATTTTTTTGAGGGAATTACTCAAGTCTTAAGTACCTTGGGAAAGTTATTTATCTCAGCACTTTCATGAGAATAATGAGACGCAACAAATCTGAGTGCATATGTAACAGGTTATGCACTTAAAAGCGAAATCTTCAGGCACGTTAAACCTTATCCAACCCCCTTTTGACACTGGAAATATTATCTGTGAGGGGGGCTATGCCTTGGCTGTGTACGGCTGAGCACCACAATACCTCCACAGCATTCGTCCCACCCTGGGTAAGGAGGGAATGCTGGCCAGCAGACAGGGACTGGACAGATTCTGGTCCTCCTCCTCCACCGAGGTAATTCAGCATCTCAGAGCAGGTCATTTCACAGATGACTCCAGCCATTAAAGGCCTCATATACCGAAGGGTCTGGTTTAAATAACTCGCACCAGGTCACGCAGGTAGCCTCTAGCCAACCCCTCAGTGGCAGCCCAGCACCCATAGGCTACAGCTCCCTTCCACAGCAAGTCCGATGAGGGCAATTGAGATTAGAGATGTTATATGGCTAGATATTGAAGAGGCTGTTGTACACCCAGCGGATTCAGCCTTACTATTCTTATTTCCAGGTTATGTTTCTCCGGTGCCCGAGAAGGCCATTTGCCGAGTTTGCTTGCCATGATCCACGTCAAGCACTGCACACCCATCCCTGCCCTGCTTGTCTGTGTAAGTTTTACCGTCTCTGCTCAGTCACCCTGTAACCTGCTTTTAGAAATACTAAATTACAGAGAGAAGAGCTGGAAAAGTCCTTGAGAGGCCGTTTTACCCCAGAGGAGGAGAAGCGAGTCAGCCTGGAACGCTGCTGGTGGGTGCTGGCTGAGCAGCTCCAACAGCCCTGGAGAGGAGCAGCCTTCGGCCTCGGAAATAACCGCTCCTGCTCCCCACCACCCTTGATGCCTGGAGGGTTTCCCTTGTACCTAACTTGAGCTGCAATTTAAACCCATAACCTCTTGTCCTACTCACAGCAGAGATAGAGACTGGCTTTTGAAACAGGGATACATCATTCAAGAAAAAACAAGCTCTTTTGACTGATTTTGCCTGCTTCCCACAAGCATTTGGAAATTCCCATGGTCACTGCTAATCCCACTCGGGCAGGGCTGGTTTAGATCCCACCACCAAAGCCAGAGACACGGCAGGTCCCAGGGAGAGGACAAAGTGCTCCTAACATTACTGCAAAGGTCAGAAGTCAACGGGCCAAGTGTCGGGAGGGTTTGGGACTGGCCAGGTGGCTGATGTGCTCCCGCAGAAAGATTTCTCTCACTTATACAGCATAAATTTCCACGATACTAATGAGTTACAGAAGGTATTACTTGAAACAGAGAGCTCCGTACGCTTTTACCAGTAGTGAAGCTGGAATAGGTGATGGGTTTTATGGGAGCATAGAACATGTTGAAGAGGAAAATTACTCCTGGAGCTGCCATCCCCAGCTGCTTGGCCTGAGCAAGGGAAATCCCCAAAGGGCACTTGCTTGAAATCTCAGCTTGAAAGCTGCAGATTTGCCATTGATATCAAAACAGCATCGGTCTGACCCCAGATGCGCTGGGACGGTGCACACTTAACCACCTCTCCCGGCCTGAACAGCAATGCTGGCACAACACACCCAGACTAGATTTCACCAAATAAGCCTCCTGTGCATTCCATTTTTATGACAAAACACACATCTAGCTGAGGCTTTACAGCATCCCCAGGGCTTCGTGCCCCATCACAGACATCCCACATGTTGCTGGTGCAGGGTTTGGGGGTGCACTGGCCTCAGCCTACCCTGCCGTGGGCAGCTGGACCATGCTGGCCCCCTCTGGGCAGCTGTGCTCTGCTCGTGCCATAGCAGCAGAACTCCTTTGCCCTTAAAAATACATCGGCTGAAATAACACGCTGAGTTCGGGGCTGTTCCACTGTGAAACAGCCCTGACACGAGCGGGTTGCCTGACCCAAGCTGGCCGGTCCATCAGGCGTACGCCAGCCCCTCAGCTCCATTCAAACCATTCCCCTGGATTTACAGTGCAAAGCACAGAACCAACGCCGCATATCAATTCATCATTTGAAGGTGTTTTAATGCAGCTCAGGGTATAGCAAATGCTGCTAGGAAATATTAATTTCTTAACAAATAGAAATATAAAAATAATACAGTGCAGGCAGCTACAATAGCAAACTGGGTCAGACCTTTCAGCGAAGCTAATTAATACATCAGGTCCCTTTTTCTCTTCCAATGAATCACACCTAGCTCTTTGCACAGAGAAAGCTTTCTTTGTACATGGAGAAAGGCCTTTTTAACATCACCAGCAAGACCTGTGTTTTTACTAATCCTTTCAAAAAATCAAGGGGCCAAGCTAAATGTAAAATAAACAGACCGGGGTGCTTTAGCAAGACCGTGGGGAGCGGCTGGCTCTCCCACCTGCCCTGTGACCATGGCCAGGCAACCGGGGGGAGCAACGTGTCCCTCTGCAGCCTCCTACCACTCGGGGATCACACCCACAGCATGAGCACATCTGACACATCAATGTCACCTACGAACGAAGCCTCACCATTCCAGGCAGCGTCACTGCAAACCCGCTGGTGGCTGCAAACCCGCTGGTGGCAAGAGAGGGTTGTCGCCTGTGTGTGCCACACCGTGTGCCTGTCAGTGCAAAGCAGGGAGCATCTTATACGGCACTGATGTAAAACACTGTCCTATTTTAAATCCATTTTGTGGTGAGACTGCTAAAGGTGTTGAAATCTCCCTGCCAAGCCTGTGAGGCTCTGGACAGGGGCATGGAGGGACCGAAGGGTCAGTTGATTGCAGTGGTGCTTAATTCCTGGCACAGAGGCCCTCCCTCCCAAGAAAGCTTTGCTACTGAAACAGCTAATTAAGGAAAAAGGACACAGGCAAAAAGAGAGCCTGGAGCAACACAGACCGAAGTGCTGAGTGCCCTCTGGGCGGTTGCAGATGTTTAGTTTCCCTCAGGCTCTGGCCACTGGCAGACAAGTTTCACAGGACCAGTACGTGGTGCAGGCAGGGCTCAGCTCAGCTCCTGGGGACAGGCAGGGGTGGCGGACCCAAGGAGCAGCCCCCGGCCCCCAAGCTAGCTCTCCTATATTTACAGAGTTAGGCAGAAATACAGTATAAACGAGCAGGCATGAGCATGGAAATTTCCACCATCCATCTGCCAGTTTCCAAACGCAAGTAATGCTCAAAAGATTGATGATGCCAGTCATCTGCAGATGAGCCACGGGCCAGCACGAGGAAAGGGCAAAGCTCTTATTCTTTATAATAGACAGGGCACCTGCACCAACACAGTGCACTGACCGCAATGTTAAGTCTGCGAGAAATCCTTTCCCCACAAATCCCCACGGTCGGGTTCAATAGCTCCTAAGGCATGAGGCAGAAGCAGGTGGAGCGGGGTGATGGGGAGCTCTGCCAGTCCTCCTGGCCCTGCCTGCACCGGCCGCAGCCGGCAGAGCCACCCCTGCCCGCACCCGGTGTATTTATAAACACCCTCCAGCTTCAGCATGTCCCAAATATCCCTAAATCCCCATCCAGCCCCAGCCCCAGTGGGAGGCAGCAGACACCTGTTAGGGGCCATAAACAAAAGGAGTTTAACTGCTTTATTGGTTTTTTTCTTGCTTTTGTTGGTTTTAAGCTACCTTTTCTAGCAATGACTCAAGTGAGGCTATGCTTCTCTCTTTGCAGTGTTTGGCCACTCTTATCATCATGCTTGTTGGAGACACATACACGCTAATCAACTACGTGTCATTTATTAACTACCTCTGCTACGGAGTGACAATTATAGGCCTGATTGTGTTACGCTGGAAGAAACCCAAAATCTTCAGACCTATCAAGGTGACAATGTTAAAGCTAAATCTCGTGGTTGCAATGGTGTGCGAAGGGTGGGATGGGCACACCAAGCCTTCCATCCTCCCGTTTTGAATAACCGTTTATTTTTTTATGTCGTGGCAATGTTTTAAGGTCCCAAACCGTATCCCAAAGTGCTATTAGTGTAAAAATGGGCTACACAGGCAGACACCTTGTGAACTGGCTGGGATGAAGCAGAGAGGTCAATAGTGGTAGAGGGAAGGGGGGAATGACCCACAGGGGGTCCCTGAAGCCGCAGTGCTGCCTGCAGCCCCCCACAACCCCCTGCCACCACTCAGCCACTGCTGTTGCTCTGCACAGTCATGCTCTGCTCTGCTCTCTCCTGGTAGGTGAACCTCCTCATCCCCATCACTTACCTGGCGTTTTGGGCATTTCTGCTGATCTTCAGCTTATACTCCGAGCCTGTCGTCTGTGGAGTTGGACTCATTATCATTTTAACTGGAGTGCCAGTGTTTTTCCTTGGAGTCTACTGGAGAAATAAACCAAAGTGTGTAAATAGGCTAATAGGTAAGCCAGCGCCGCGGTGCCTCGCTGTGTTCCCAGGGCCACTGGTTGTGCTGGGGCTGTGGGGATCTGCTTAACCTCTGGCACTTTGGCACTGCAACAGCCAGGGAACTGCCCACGTGAGCCCGAGCACCACTCGGCCACAGGCAGCCGCGGGCCAAGGCAGCCAGACAGCGCTTGCCCTGGGACAACTGCTTTGCTCACCCCTGGGCACGCTTGCCTCCTTTTGTGCTCCTGTGCAGCTCCCCATCCACTCTGCTCGCTCACGGCAGCCTGTCCCGGAGCAGATACACAGGGGTGTAACTTTAAACACATGAAGGCTAAATGAGCTATCACAAATGGGAAGGGCTAATAAATGGCCGCGAGCTTTGCCTCCTCCCGGCCTCGCTTTCCTCCTGCTGTGCCACCAGCAGCTCCTGCCGCACAAGCCCTGCACGGCACGGTGAAAGCCTTACATTACCACTCACGGAAAATTAAAACTGCACATAAGTCTTTTATGTTTGGGTTGCATTTGGCTTTTAATTCTTGTGTTCCGAGCGAGTCCTTCCAAACAAGCACAGTGCAGCCCTTTGCTCTGACCAGCAGGTCTTGGCCGGCTGCGGGGAGCCTGCCAGGGGCAGGGGAACGGCTGTGGATGGCCATCCCTAAAGCTACCCCATCTGAGCCGGCCCCTGCTTCACCAGCACTATTTTATCACGGAGCTGGAGATGAACAGGGCTGGAGGGGGCAGCTGGCTGTGAGCAGGGTCGAGCAGCCCCAGCCGGGAAGGCACACATCCATCCACACATCGCATCGCCCTGGCCTGGCATCGCGTGCTTGTCTAGAAGGAGCATCCCCATTAACCACCCGCACGTTTGCTCTTCGCAGAGTCCATGACATGCTGGGGCCAGAAGCTGTGTTTTGTGGTCTACCCTCAGGGGGAGGTTGTGGAGGAGGAGGTACCCTCGGCCCACTCCCCACGGCCGGCGAGTGAGACAGTCACGAGGAAATAACGACGCAGCCGCTGAGGCTGAACTGGCTTCTTGTTTACATGCTGATTTTTGCAAAAAGTTTTTCTGGAAAAAAAAAAACAAAACACACACACAAAGTTCTTAGAGCTCCAATAGTGAAGCCCATAAAATGAGCTATACACTTTATGGCATCTGTAGCTTTTAGGTTTTCCCTAAAAAAAATACTTTAAAAAAAATAAATAAAAAAAAAAAGGAAAAAAGAGGAAAAAATAAAGAAAATAAATAAAATATAAAATAAGGTGCTGGTTGTTTTTTTCTGGCAGCATACTTGCTCAGCAGCAGAAAGCAGCACAGAGACAGCTCTGGAATACTGATTTTAGCCAGCCTGAGGGTCCATCAGAGACATACAAATTTAGGCATTTCAAAAGTAGGGCAGCTCCTGAGGCAAAATCAAAGTGGAGAAATCAAGAGAAAGCACGGAGACCTTGGGACACTCATTCCTGTGGCTGTCCCTGGGTGGGGTGAACCCCCACGTGACATGTGAGGTGTCAAAGTCACGCTGCAAAGGCTCACCCCTCCGCTCACCCGCAGGAGCACGCTGCGTGCGCCCGAGCCCCAGCATCGCCCCGAGCACAAACTGGCCTGGGCTGACCTCAGAGTAAAAGGCACAAAACCAACAGTCTGCTTGACCCTTCAGGCATCGTTTGGTGTCACAGAAAAAACCCAAGCCCAGAAGTATTGACGAAAATCTCAAGTATCTCGGTTTTGAAGTATCCTGGCCAAGGTGGGGCTGGGTTCCTGTGCCCTGGATGGGGACAGCCCATTGCACCGCCCAGGAACTCCTGCATGGAGCTGGGCACAATCCCAGTGCCAACGGTGGGAGGACGGAGACGTGGAGGGGTTTGCAGCAGGCTCAGCAGTGGGAACTCAAGGGAAACATGGGAACAAAGCCCGGCATGTCTCCTTTTTGCTGAAGCGTCAGGTGCTGTCACATGGCTTCCGAGACAAATTCCCCATTTCAACCATGCTCAGCCAAGCAACAGGCCTAAATCATTATCACATCAGATGCTCTTCAGAAAGTGTTTTGCATATTTTATTTGTGGCAACCACTAGGAAAAAAAAAATCTAGTTCATGTATTTAATTAATATAGAGAGATTTGCTGCTGCAGCAATATGGCCACTTTCACACCAAAGAATCTTTTGGAAATGCAAAGTGCGAGAACAGCTCTGAGCAATAATTTGAATCACTGCTATTCTTTTGGAACTTTTGAAAACAAAAACTATCATGTTCAGTAGCCTTGGTAACAGCCATGTGAATTTGATTTTTGAAGTATCTTTCTATGTCTTACAGGCCCTGGTACAAAACCTCCTAGTTTGTCAAGTACCACACGGTCAACAAAGATTTAAGAATAGACTCAAAATCAAGAGCGAGTTCAAGGAACATGTCTTTCCAACACAATTAATTATTCAGAAGTATTTTTAAATATCTAGCCATCTCCCTCCAAACTTTCAGATGGTAGACACTAAAAAGAAACACAACTTACACTCTTCTTTTTGTATAAAGCTATTAATCATAAAAGATAAAAAAATATATTTAGCTAAAGAAAAAGGTGTGGGTTTGTGTGTACATATGCGCACATGTAAAGAGAGATTCCACATTTTAAATAATGTTATGAATATAGAGAGTTTTCTAATTAAAATAATATATATTCAGCTTGCTTTTTTTTTTTTTTTTTTTTTTCAAAATTCACAGCACACCTCCCCTATTTATACTGGCTAAGAAGCAACTGAACACTTACCCAAAGTCAAAGGCTCTCATGGCTGAGTCTTATTTTTCATAGTTCAAAATCTACCTTCTGTAGTATAATTTCTAACAGATTCATTTTTTCAATAATTTTATTATCTAGTGGGAAAAATAAATGTATTCTAGCACCAGCAATAATGACTGCTTTCAGAACTGCTAAGTTTTGGTGTGGTTTTATTTCTGTTTGTTTAAATAGTTAAGGTATGAAAATCAGCCAGCATGGAAACTTTGCAGCTCTTGAGACAAGTCTGTATGGTAATGAGAAAGGTAGCAATAATAATAGTAGTAGTAGTAATAATAATAATAATAATAATAATATCCTGTAACTGCTACCAAGGCTTTCCTTGTCTATTGTTTAAGGAAATCAAAAGCAAAATTAAAAGGACCAATTGCCTCATAGTTTTTAACTGGGTTTAGCTCAGATTTTCCCTGATTACACTGCCATGTTTTAAGACAACCAACATTTGGCCTTAAATCAGAAGGCTGAATTTAGAACAGAATCATTTAGTAGAGCTCATCTTTGAATTACATACCAGTCCCTCAAACGTGTTCTGCAACGTCTTACTTCATTTTTAGGAACAGCTTCATCTGTGCTCCCCACATCACATATATTATTTTTAAAGGCTTTACATTAGTTGCTAACATGCACGATTTCTAACCATAGAAATCAATGTACAGAACTAGAAAGATAAATTCATATGCTAAATGAGATTTAGCAGTGCGCTCAACCCTGTTAAGTGCAATTTTTCCAAAAGATGAAGCAACAGGCCCAAAGGGGACATAATTGCAGTATTTTAAAGCCCAATGAACAAAAGAAAAACCTTGAGACAGCTGACAACACAAGCATGCCAAGAATACTGATACTCGATACGGAAAAGCAAGTTGTTTCCAAAAGAAAGGAGTTCAAACAAAGCTTTAAAAGCAATGCAATACTATATATGGCTATGTATTATATGCTATTATATTTATGTAACATAAAATGTTAGAGGCTGTAATGCGGAAAAATACTCTGTGCTGTCAATTCTTTTAGTGCCAGCAATAATACAGCATCCAGAGAATTTCAGGGGGGAAACAAGATAATGCAAGTATTAACAAGAGTATCACCTGTAAGTCAGCTTAATGTGAAGTCAATAAAAGATGTATTGGATTATTCTTACCTGCGTTATCACCGCATTGAGACATGTAGCAAAGAGATCACCATGTCAGTGTGCCACGTGCTGCGCAGAATGGAGGCTGGGAAGATAGTCCCTCTCCCAGATGATCCCAGACAATGCTCAGTAGGAAAGAGGAGCTGGGGGGGCACCGAAGGGAAGCACAAGGAGAATGAGGCAGAGGTGCTGCTGCTGGCCTGGCTGCTCTTTCATAAACTTGATAAAGGAGTGGGTTGTTTTCAGTTTGCATTAGTACATAAATCAGGAGAGTTTGATCTCAGCATGGTCAGGGAAAGAGACTCACATCGGTTCAGAGCTTTCATCCAACCCGAGAAGGACCAGTGAGTCACCGGGTATTTAATAATACATTTGAGTTGGAAGCATCTTTACAAAAAATGTATCCAAAAATATGCAGACAAGATTTCATTAGCCACGCTCAATCGCTGCTGAAAGCGCAGGTCTGACTCAGCCTTTGGCCACGGGGCTGGAGCTGGTGGCTCGCGAAGAGCACTACCACCGCCCGGGCAGGGGCTGCGGTGCACGGGGCAGCCCAGGACAGAGCCGTTGCCGTTGCCTTTCTGTGAACAAGCTAATGCTGTGAAAGCAAATGTGCCTCTCCAAGCCGAAGAGCTGAATCTAAATAAAATTACTCATCTTTGAGAGGAAAGGAAACAAATGAACGAACAAACAGCAAACATGCTGTCCCATGCTTCATCTTCAGAGGCTTTTATCAAAGTATTTCTCGTAACACGTGTGCTTTCCAGCCCCTTTGTACCAAGCACGGAATGACAAGCAGTTACTGATGTAAAATAAAAAAATGAAGGGTGAACCTTGTTTGGAATTTGTCTTCTCCTAAAGCATTAGAGTTCAGGTGGCTATACACAGTCTCCACCTCCAGCTCCAGCTGCGAGTACAGGCAAAGCCTCTCTGGTTTTTAAATCTCCCCTCCTTGGTCCTTGATGCTTCTCAACCATGCTCTACTTTCAATGAGACACTTCTGCACTCGGATAAACGAAAAAGGAAAATCCAAGGACAAGGATTAGTAAGTTACCAAGAGGTGCTGAAAGGCCAAAAAGAAATTTGACCTAGAGTCCTAAGGTAAGAGGTGGCAACAGAAGGGAGTGAGACCTAGAAGGCACCATAGGGCAGGAAACACACGGAACGCAGAGGGAACAGAATGTGACCCTGCACCACTCACACCAGCCTTGCTCACCGTTTAAGCCCTGTGGCCAGGCACACAGGAGCTGGAGTGTGAGAAGGGCAGGATGGCCCGCTGAACGGTTTGCTGGGGTAAGAGGCTGACGGGAGGCAGGAGGTGAGGTCTGCTGCCCGCGAGGTTCAGGTCATGGGCAGAGAGCTGCTGGTACTGGATTTTAAATCCCAACACCTGCCCAGGAAAGCAAAACTCAGCTTGCTGCAAAGACCAAAAATCTTAAAAAAGCAAAAGCAGCTCTTCTCCCTCCCAGAGAAAGATCCGATTAAAAAATACATAATTCCCTCAAGGCTTGTTGAGTTAGCTCCCTGGTTTGTCATAAGGCATACCTATTGCACTGCTGTCAACTGCTGCAAACGCACAGGTGTCATCTATCACTCCATTTCCACTTGATGGGCTAGATTCATTTGGGCCTCACTCACGTCAGGATACAGTTTGTAGTATTACTGCTTGTGCCATTGCCGCTGAACCAGCACTTCACGACAACACAAAGCAAACACTCTTTCTACTAGGTAAGGAGGGATTATCCCTCTGCACCAAGACGTGTCCTCCCATCCCTCATGGCTACGGATAAATCTGGATGACCATAAAGTCCATCCAATTCTTTTCAATACAGATAAAGATTTCCGAGTCTGTAGAGTAAATCTCTGTCAACACAAAGTAACTCAGCTCCTATCTTCTAGAGGAAAACAGCAGGACAGAGCCAGCTGTACCCTCCAAAGCACAAGGAAGGGGAATTATCATCAAAACAAGCATTGCCCTCAGCAACAGGAATGAGAGGCTGTACTTCAGAAATTATTACTATTTTTTTTAACCACCTAACAGTCTTATATTTCAGGGCTTCTTTTTGTTATTTGGAGTATACACATACACACATTTTAAAAGCAGTTGCATACAACAGTGAATTGCTAGTGCTAAGATTTCAAATGTGCTACTTGAAAAAGTGATGCATTTCCACAGCTTCAGCTACCAGAAAAAGCAAGTAATAAAAAAACCCTCAAAACCACCCAAACCAAACAAACAAACAAAAAAAACCCCTTCATATTCATGCCACACATTGAGCCATGGGTTGGCACATGCAGAGTCAAGAGTCAAAGGCTGCGGGAGCACAATTTAGGCACCCTTCATCTTTGGTGTTGAGTAACAGTCAGAAACCCACAGTCTCTGGGCGTGTGAAATTTTATTAAAAATTAAGAGATCCAAAAGCAAGAGCAAAGTATGATGATGCCCAGCATCCTACTTGCTTAGCATCATTGTCCAGGAACCAGCAGACACTGGCAACCATGATGCCATACCTGAACCATATACCTGTACATATGTTATGGTAAAACATTGTATCTAAATGAATATATACAACATTTAAATAAAACGCAAACCAAACCAAAACAAAAACCCAACCACCACAGCAGAGAACAAAGAAAACAAGTACATTCACAGAGTAATACACAAAGTGGAAGGTGCCAGAATTTCAAACAGAAATACTCCCTATGTTTTAATAACAGTAAGAGAAAATGTAAGGGGAGCACTTTTCCCTTAATGCTGCCTATGAGCTTCCATTCTTCTTAAAACAGTGTAGGTATTCTTCTCTATTTGGAGAATATCTTAGGGAGGGGTTTTCTGGCTGCTTGGACAGGTGACTTTTGTATCTTTTAAAAAAAAAAAAGTTATCTTAAAAACTTTGTTTCCCTTCTGTCTACAAAAATTTTTAAAGAATGCAGAAAAGCAGTATTAAAATGACAAAAAATGTTAACAAGTTTATTAGCTGATTAACTTCAGGTTTTATAGTCATTAAAGTGTGATACTTTCCACTGAGCAAAGAAATGCAACAAAGAGATAATCTTGATCATATGCCTGGCAGAGCAGCAGCTTCCCAATTATTTTTTTCTTTCTTTAAGAAGTTCTGAATACAAGGAGGCAGCTTACATGAAACAGAACTTCAGTGTCTTCAAGGATGGTTGATTCACTGCTCAGTGCTTACAAGAGCTGGAGGAAGGGCAGCACACACTAAGGCAGGCTTTGCGGTTTCTTCGGTATTGACATTCCAAGACAATGCAACGCATTGTTTGTGCTCACAGCACAGAGATTTCTTCTGCAAAATTAACAGTAAATTGTGACTCTTCCCTCCAAGGAATGAACTAGGGGAGCTGGGAGAGAACACTGTCTTGCAGAATACAGGAGTTAGGTGCTTACAAAGAGCACCAGGGCTTGTAGCTCTCATTGATGCAAGGCTATATATTCCAGCAGTGAGGGCCCTGGACATTTCTGTATGGTACAAGCATCAAATTTTCATTAACCTGGACTTTAAGTTCTAAAAGTAAAACCTTCTCAATGAAATTTCCACCGAGTTATCAAATGGATCAGTACACAAAATACGTAAGATATATAAGAAATTATGTGAAGTTATACATCTTAAAATAAAATAGTGTTAGCTGTTCAGTGTTGTTCCCAAAATACAGTAGTATTCTGAAGTACATATTGCAACTTTAAGAGCCTTACAGCGGTGATAGTTTAAGGTATAGTATGATCAACATTATTTTATTATATAAATACATTTCTCTTAACAGAATAAAATATACACTTATTTCTAAAGGTCCTTCATATCTGCACAATATTACCCTTGAAATATAGTCTTCCTCCCAATTTTAATTACCTGCTTCACACATATGATTTTATGTATTTCCAATTACCTCTACATTAAAAAAAATAAAAATAAAAGACACTGAAACCTGTGGCCTTAGATGCAAACACCAGCCCTGACAGTGTAATGACTACAGTACATGGCCTTGCAAAGGTGGAATGTACCCGGAATGTTTACATGCGCTACAAAAGCATGTTGTCTTTCAAAACTACATTTCCTTTCATGAATTCTGATCACAAAAGCACTTGGAAAAAATGAGTTAGCAATATTTATTTAATGTAACTACGACTCTTACTTGTTTTGCATTTTGCCACAAACCTTTCCTGCTATTAATGCCCTTAAGGAATTTGAATCTTCTGCCTCTGGAATGCATAGTAGGAATTCAATTTGCAACCCAAGAGAAAAATAATTATATCAATTCTTCCATGTTACATTTCAGTCACGCCAAAGTCCTATTCCTTGTTCTTTTTAAGGCACTCCCCCAAAGGCAGTCCTAGTAAAAGATCCAGGGCAACATATAGCCCATTTAAAGAAAACAAATCTTTTGACACTTTGATGTAAACTTAACTGTTTACTGCACAAGCCTGTTTGCCTTTACAGCCAGGAGGGTCCTGCAGACAGCAGAGCCCAGGTCCACAGATGCCAAGTTCCACCTCAGTTTTACAAGTTCAGTTAATAACTCTGGGTAACTTGAATTCCAACAGCAAGAAACA
The DNA here is from genome assembly GCF_017639655.2 of Falco naumanni. Lineage (NCBI taxonomy): Eukaryota > Metazoa > Chordata > Aves > Falconiformes > Falconidae > Falco > Falco naumanni. Next base: position 11,893,623 of record NC_054068.1, read on the forward strand.
GGCATCAGAGCACTCGGGTATTTACAGAGGAGCATCAGTTTCCTTGTTAATTCCTATATAAAGCACTTGAGTTTGTCACTGCATCACGAGAACTGAAGCAGAGCTCTTGTTAGAGCGTGGGGGAGCTCGGCCAAGCCCCAACCATCGCAACAGGGACAAGCTATCACACAGTCATGTTCTGTCATTCTGCACTGAGTCACTCCTGGTTAAGCAATGTCACCCTTCTTCCAGGTAAGTAACTCACTTGCTTTTAATTACACTCTAAAAAACAAAAAGGCACCAGTTTACATTTAAGTGTTGTACAATCCACACAGCATCAGCTTTGAAAATGGCACTGATCTGTTTCAGTTTTTAAAAGAAAAAAAGCAAAACAAAACAGCATCCTCTAAAAATAAAAAAACCTGATTTACACATCTGCACCCAGGTAGCAGTTTTTATTTCAAACTAAAATAAAGTCTGATCCTGACAGTTACCAAGTGCTCGGTACTTCCTACTGCAGCCAATGGGAGCTGTGAAGCCTCAGTATCCTTCAGGGCTCACCCAAAGTGGCATCATCATAGAAGTGCCTGAAAACAAAAGGGAGGAGGGAAAAAGACAGTAGGGAGAAACCAAACAATTCTTCAACCTTCACAACATCACAATGAAGAGAATGTAACATGACAACATAAAAAAGAAATATTGCTGCAACTGGGATTCAATGCACTCCGCTTAAACCAAACACTGCTGATCTTTTATTACAAAGCTTTAGCAGGTAAGACACCTGGTACCATTCCGGGCACTCTGTGCAGAAACTTTGGTTTTAGTGAATGGTTCAAGGTACATAGGATCATTTACATTGGAAAAGACCTTTGAGATCACCAAGTGCAACCCAGGACCCCCAAGTAACCCAGCACTGCCAAGTCCATCACTGAACCGTATCCCTAAGCACTGCATCTACAAGTTTTTTAAACACCTCCAGGGATGGTGACTCCCTGGGCAGCCTGTTCCAATGCCTGACCACACTTTCCGTGAAGAAATTTTTCCTGATATCCAATCTAAAGCTCCCCTGGTGCAATTGAGGCCATTTCCTCTTGTCCTGTTGCTTATTACCTGGGAGAAGAGACCGACCCCCACCTGCCTGCAGCCCCTTTCAGGCAATTGTAGAGAGCAATAAGGTCCCCCCCCGAGTCTCCTCTTCTCCAGGCTAAACACCCCCAGTTCCCTCAGACGCTCCTCATCAGACTTGTGCTCCAGACCCCTCACCAGCCTCGTTGCCCGTCTCTGGACACGCTCCAGCACCTCTATGTCCCAAAACCTAACACAGTACTCAAAGTGCAGCCTCACCAGTGCCAAGCACAGGGGAACAAGGGCTTCCCTTGTCCTGCTGGCCACCCTGTTTTGGCTACAAGCCAGGCTGCTGTTGGCCTTCTTGGCCACCTGGGCACACTGCTGGCTCATGCTGAGCTGGCCATCAACCAGCACCTCCAGGTCCCTTTCCACCAGGCAGCTTCCCAGCCACCCTTCCCCAGCCTGTAGTGCTGCGTGGGGTTGTTGTGGCCAAGCGCAGGACCCGGCCCTGAGCCCTGTCAAACCCCACACAACTGGCCTCGGCCCATCAGCCCAGCCTGCCCAGATCCCTCTGCAGAGCCTTCCCATGCTCAAGCAGATCAACGGCCCTGGCCGGCTTGGTGTCATCTGCAAACCGACTGAGGGTGCACATCCAGACCATTGATAAAGACATTAAACTGGACTGGCCCTGATACTGAGCCCTGATACTTGTGACCAGCCACCAGCCGGATTAACTCCATTCACCACCGCTCTTTGGGCTCAGCTGTCCAGCCAGCTTTTTACCCAGCAGAAGAGTGCACCCATCCAAGGCATGGGCAGCCAGTTTCTCCAGGAGGATGCTGTGGGAGACTGTGTCAGAAGCTTTGCCAAGGTCTAGATAGACAACATCCACAGCCTTTCCCCCATCCACTGGGTGGGCCATCTTGCCATAGGAGATCAGGTTCATCAAGCAGGACCTGCCTTTCACAAACCCACGCTGGCTGGGCCTGACCCCCTGGTTGCCCTGCACGTGCTGTGTGAAGGCGCTCAGGATGAGCTGCTCCATGACCTTCCCCGGCACCGAGGTCAGGCTGACGGGCCTGTAGTTCCCCAGATCCTCCTTCCTGCCCTTCTTGTGAGATGGGCATCACGTGGGCTGATGTCCAGTCAGCTGGGCCCCCCCTGGGTAGCCAGGGCTGCTGATAAATGATGGAGAGAGGCTTGGCGAGCTCCTCCGCCAGCTCCTTCGGTGCCCTCGGGTGGATCCCATCCGTCCCCATGGACTTGTGCGTGTCTAAATGGAGCAGCAGGTCACTGGCCGTGTCCTCCTGGACTGTGGGGACTTCATTGTGCTCCCCGTCCCTATCCTCCAGCTCAGGGGGCTGGGTACCCTGAGGGAAGCTGGTCTTGCTGCTAAAGACTGAGGCCAAGAAGGCATTAAGTACCTCAGCCTTTTCCTCATCCTCCGTGGCAATGTTCCCCCCAACACCCAACGAAGGATGCACATTCCCTTTGGCCCTTCTTTTGTTGCTTTTGTTTATAAAAACATTTTTTATCTTTTACAGCAGTGGTCAGCCAGAGTTCTAACTGGGATCTCACCTCCTTAAATCTTTGCCCTGCATAATCTCAACACATCCTTGTAGTCTTCCAAATTGCCTGCTCTTTCTGCCAAAGGTCACAAAACTCTCCTTCCCCTCCCCACCCCCACCCACCCACCCCCAAGTCCCAGCCAAAGCTCTGTTCAGCCAGGCCGACCTTCCCCACCGGCTCGACTTTGGGCACATGGGGACAGCCGGCTCCTGCGCCTTTAAGGCTTCCCTCTGGAAGGATGTCCAGCCTGCCTGGAGCCCTTGGCCCTTCAGGGCTGCCTCCCAAGGGACTCTGTCAGCCAGGCTCCTAAACAAAGTCTGTCCTCTGGAGGTCCAAGGTAGCGGTTCTGCTGACCCCCTCTTTCCTTACTTCACCAAGAACTGAAAACTAACATCTCATGATCACTGTGCCCAAAGCATCCTCCGACCACCACACCACTCATCAGTCCTCCTCCGTTCACAAACAGCCGGTCCAGTGGGGCATCTCCCCTGGCTGGCTCACTGACCAGCTGTGCCAGGATCACATAGTTATTACATCAAATTATTACACATGGCCATCAACACATTTCTGAAGGGAGCAAGAGAAGTGAGCAATTTCTATAAAGAGGAAGCTACAGAGGATTTATTTCCTTCTAAGTATTTGTAATTAAAATTATTACATTTTAATTAAACTTTGATGTCTAAAAAGACAACAATGTTATTTCTCGTTCAGTACTCAGAGTTACAATGACAAAGGGTGCCTGCCCCCCCAGGTTCCAGCAGAGCGCTCTCCAGTTTCAGTAAGACCACTTGAAAAGCAAAGAAACATGAATTCCCTGAACAGAGAGTGGATACTCGCACAGAAGGAATACCAGAGGATGGAGACACCTCCAAACTGCAGTGACACATTCTTGCTCTCCTAGCCCCTGACATCACACACTGGCCTACTTTTGCCCCACTGGAGTTTCAGGAATAGCAATGAAGACAAAAACTTGTCCCATTTAGTCTGGTACTGTACTCCCTGCGGCATTAAAGCACACTGGTTTTAAGAGACAAAGTCGAGAGCACAGACATACCACCTGTCAAAGTGCACTGTCATATAAACAACAAAGATACAAAATTTACAGGGCCAAACCAAAAATTTTTATTAGCAAACAAGTAAAGACTCATCATCACTGGTATTGATTTCAGAGAGGGGAGTAGAGGACTCTAACATTGGCACTTCCACAGAATGGCAACAAGCCGCATGAACACCCAAAGGCTCCTCCCGGTATGAGTTAGGGCAACATCGGTTTTGTCCATCCACTTGGATACGAACATTCATAGGGCTGTCTGGGTAAGCAGACTCCCACTTTTTTAAGGGTAACCTACATGGCTCTTCACTCAGCGGATGACTTCTACTTAAATTACTGTCCTCTGGGACAGTCCTCCTGGACGCTGACCCTCCATGGATCATTTCTGTAACACTTTCAGATAAAGGATCTCTGAAAGCCTTTCCCGAATCCACTTTACTGGACTGCTTAAGCTCGCTGCCGGAGGTCTCAGCACCTAAAGATTTATCAGTGCGTCCAGCCTCAGGCTCTGCATGTGCTGCTGTGCAAGTACTCGGTAAGACATTTGAAGGCGATGGCTCTGTGATTTCAGTCTCTGGCTGCAAACTGCTACATCCAGCTTCTTGTAAGCCCCTGGCTTGACCATGGGCATTTGACTCTAAACTAGGTCCTTCGGGGGAAGGCGGAGGGCTCCTAATAGTCCCATCAGCACGGTTGATGATTCCATCGCCCAGTGTAGTCTGTGAAGTGCGGGCAGGCGTCAGGAGCGGGATCTGTCCTCTCACCCGAGGTCTGTGGAAGAGTCTGTTCCAGAGCCTGCCCAAGCGCCGCCGAGACGAGCTCCGTCTTGACGAGTGTCGCCTCATCTGCCTCCTCATGGCTGTTCGAATGTTCTGCAGCACAGAAGCCTGTAACACAGATGTAACGAACTATGACTTCACACATACTCACAAGACTTCTCTTACGTCATGTTCTTTCCACTAATATCTCCACCTTACCAGAACACTCAGACTTGATCCCTACAACCCCTTGTTAAACACGTATTTTCTATCTAATAAGTATGTGTAATAAAACTATGTAATAGCAGACAGCTCTGCCTGTACCACAAGGCTCTCCCTTAGACCGTTTCCTTTAACTTCTACTTGTCTGCCCAAGAAGATGCTCTGCTCACACAATCAGATCACTACTGAAGAACCAGACTGCAAACCACCGAGTCCTCTACCATCAGCAACAGCAGAGGATCCTCAGAAGCTTATGACCACAGCAGAGAAGAAAGGCCAAGGCAAACCCCTTCTCCACTCGAGCAACAAACTACACGTGGTTTATATCACAGTTGGATACTTTTGACAGGGCACAGGAGATTTTTGAGAACTCAGCAATGAAACAGAAGAATGACTTAATGGCTTCCCAATGTAATGTATTTGTAAATGAAAAATAATCCCAGAATTTCCCAAAAATACTGCTAAAGATCATACTTTCTTACTGCTTCAGGCACATTTACAGTTTCAGCTTGAAAAGCCTGTTTTCTATTTACTTCCTAACCTTTTTCTCTGTCTCTGTTCATTCTGTCTTGATGTACAGCAAAACAGCATGTGCTTATCTCACTGCTGTTTGCTAGCAAATACATTTAACATGTCCAAAACTACCCACAGCACCAAGACTTGTTAACTGTGGTTCCTCAGCTCCAAGTAAAACACATACATTTTTGTATGGCTTCCACATAATTAGCACAGCCACTGAAAGAATCTGGAACTGTGTTCTATCTAATTTATGGTAGTTTGGCTGCCGATAGGTTCATTGGCACTCGTACTTGTGATGCATTGTACACAGGGAAGTCTTCAACTGGGGGGATCAGTCCTTGTGCAATCAGCTGTCCGTAGGAAGGGGGAGCTTCCCGTCGCACAAGCTCTGCCTCGAGTCGGGTCATCTGGGTCTCAAATGCTCTGGAAAGAGAACCAGAGAGAAAACATGGAAGAGAAGTAACAAGTTGGTTTGTGCTGCCTCCTTCACATCGATGTCTAAAAGCACTGCGGACAGCTTCA